>NC_134902.1:30292224-30309724 GCF_041734735.1 Babylonia areolata | reverse complement strand
GTGATGACAACTTCCTGGAGGTAGATATTATGAAAATGAAAGACCTTGTTAATGACTGCAGGAAGAAGAAACCAAGTACCACCGTCAAGGGAGAGTTTGTTGAGCAGGTCAATACATACAATCAAAAGTGCGCGCTTAAAACGATCCTGTCTCATCATCACCATAGTTTCAACAGTATCATCGTCAACAACATCATAATCGTTGTCGTCATATTATTCCATATTCTTCTCTCTCAGATTTGTTTATAAAAGACAAGAAACCAACCCTAACGATAAAGGAAATGTTTCAAATAAAGACACGATGGACTTCGCACATTATCTCACAGATTGCGAGAAAGCGAGGCAGGCAGGGAAAATGACCTTGCTTTCTTGCAATGCCATGATTTCTCGTAAAGCGCTAACAAGGTCGTTTTGTTGGTAATTAAAGCAGCGACGGCTTAATTATTTGTTTGCATATTCCTTTTGTCCATAAGGTCTATGGGTCTATGTGTAGGTCAAGCATATACATCCCCATTTGTTAAGATGTGATCGAGCATGTGGTAGTATTAGTTGTTGAAATACTAATTATAACTGTAATGATAATGAACATCTGGATACTGTGCAACTGAATGCACTGTGCATCAGTCTGCATGCTTTGACGCCTGAAACTGACGTCTTCTGCTTAATATATTTTTTCGGGCCCCTTGGAATGGAAACCAACAGTATCAAAGATGAGGCTATCACAAATCACTATGTTTGCTGATTTGGTATACTTCATACCTCCTCACTAAGGAGGCTGTGTAACTCCCTTTGTTTTTGTTTTGTTTTTTGTTTGTTAGTTTTGTTGTTGTTGTTGTTGTTGGTTTTGTTTGCTTGTTGTTGTTTTTGTTGTCTTCTGTGGGTTTTTTTGTTGTTGTTGTTGTTTTTGTTTGTTTGTTTTTTTGGGGGGTTTGTTTCTGTTTTTTGTTTGTTTGTTTGTTTCTTGTTGTTGTTGTTGTTGTTGTTTGTTTGTTTGTTTGTTTTTTTGGTGTTTTTTTGGGGGGAGGGTTGTTTGTTTTGGTTGTTGTTGCTTGTTTTTGTCTTCTATTTCTTCTTTGGAGGAGAGGGGGGGTTAGAGGGTAGGTAGATGCTTGTTTGTTTGTTTGTGTGTTTTGTTTGTAAGCAAGTTTACACAAAAGGCTGTAAACGGAATTTTCAGAAATTTTACCTAAATGTTTGCTAAGACGATCAGATCATTATCCAGGTAGACACAATGCTTAAATGACTTTCACCATTATGAGGCAGGGATAAATGAGACAGTGTGACATTTCTAGGAAACATAGATTAATTTCCAAACTGTATTAAAAAGGTAGGCCATGGGCTGGTATGAATAAGAAAGATTTTTAGCGAAGACCCTTTGATGGAATCAGATCCAGGAACAGGATTAGCATACTACATAAACTGTTCAGTATAGGCGAAGTTTTCTCGTGTACTCTAGTTTTATACTGTTTTTTCTTCAATAAAATAAACAAGTTTTAATAGAACACAAAATTCAAATGTATGGAAAACGTTTTACACAGTATATATAAATGCAATGATCACCATTGTAGCACGGAAAATGTACATGGGTTCAATCTTCCCTTCTCTAGATATTCCTGATTGTAGCTGTTGCTTTTTTTATTCTACAAATTAGGTCAAACTTTGGGAAGGACTTGTTTTATTTCCTCATATACTTTCCCAAAGCATTCATTATTTTGTTATTTCGCTTACTATAACTTGTTCCCATTCCTATTTTCCTCTGTACCCATTTTCTTTCTCTTTATCATGGGTGTAAACAAAGTGGCACACATAATTTGAATAACACAATGAATCTCAAGTATGTATTTGCAACTGATGGTGCAATTCATAGATGGACTAAAGAAACAAAAGAAAAAAATGGTTGGGGGAAGCAAATGTTTTATTTATATTTCGAAGTCAAGGTGGAAACATTGGATGTTGATAACAGTGCAATTTTATGACAAGTAAAAGGTATAAAACTTAACATCAGCATAGAATTGAAGACATTTTGCGTAATGTGTGTCGAGCAAAAGAATGGAAAAACAACATTATATATTGATTTTCATAAACGATTGGAGTTTCATATGTATCAAAATATTCCATCTAGTTGATCAAAGACGAAGACATGATACACCTATTACATGGTCATGTTAAACATACATTATCAATATACACACATGCATGCACATAGATACGTTCACATATATATAGAAGGAGAAATGTGTTTTATGCTTTGATACACTACATATATGTGGAAGGAAAGGTTGGTTTTTTTAATGCTTCTAAGTTATTGTCTAAATCATTATATACACTTACCTAATCCTTGATAGTATTTCATTTCCTGCCATGTTGATCACTTCAAAACAAAACATTTTTTTTATACTATTTGATATACAGTTTCGATCCTGTTTATCAATGACAAATATGTACACATTGTAGCGAACATTAATCATTGGATGCCAATTAACTGGAAAGAACACATATCTCATTAACTGCTTCCTGTGGCTATACGGTTTGAAACCTGTTTTTATTCCTAGACATTAAGCAGCTTCACCACATCAGTGGAATGAAACACAGGTACTACAAATCAAAAGTAAACCTCATCTGATTCTGAAACCCCTTTCCTCCTTTTTCCTCATGTCCTTATTTCCAAATCTTACATATCTTAACAGTACCCTTATTGCAATAATATACATTATTTCCTTTCTCCCTCCACACTCAAACACCCACCCATGTCTGTGCAGTTCCTTTCTCATCGATGGAATTGAAAAGTTTGATTTTCAACAAGTAAACGTTTGTATGAAACACACCTGAGAGGGCGTGTGTGTGTGTGTGTGTGTGTGTGTGTGTGTGTGTGTGTGTGTGTGTGTGTGTGTCTGCGCACGCGCGCACGCACGAATTTGTTTTTCTCTTTCTTCAAAATGAATGATATTCTCAATATATTCAGCATCATTTAAAACAAAAGGCTCGTTGTCTGTTGCTTTATCCTTCTTGGTAACCCTGATCATCTACATTCGAATACAGATTCCGAAATTTTAGGAGGGTGATTTTGTTCTGTTCATTCCCTACACTTTTCTGTGATTCCTTTAAAACGTTCCTTCGTTTTCTGTAAATGTGTCTCACGAGCAGTAAATGGGCTTGAATTGTCACAATTTCCTTTCTTTCTTTATAATTATCTTTCACAACACTTCTTTATTCAAAGAAAGAGACAGCTTATCAACTTGGAAGTATCATTTTTACTTACTGACGTTAGCTCCTTCAGCAACCTTCAGCAACAGCAAGGAGGCCAGGGCAAAGATGATGAACGGCTTCATGGTGAGAGTGTCTCCTCAAGGCAGGAACAGAGAGCTGTGCACTTGGATGATTCTCCTTCCAATCTTCTCCCACAGCAGTGACAGAGGGGAACCCAGGGAGAGCTCCAATTTATCCCCGCGCGAATAGCAACCGCCAGTGTTGACGCTAACAACCGTCACAATACCTGATGTCCCCCGTCACAGCAAGCCCCGCCCTGATCAGGTCTGAAAAACCTAAAGACCTGTTTGAGCCTGTCTGTACAAAAACGTGAAAGCCTGAAAAGGTTTGCACTGCCTGGCACAAAACTCGACACACACAAAAAAATCTTTCTGCTCTCTTGGTGACCCACTTGGAAAGTAGACAAAGAAATAGTTACCTACTTAATATGCATGCGTGAGCTACTGCGAACCAGTCTGTGATTGGTTGGCTTCGGAAAGCAGAGAGTGCTGAGGCCCATACAAGGTAATGGTTGGAGTGAGCAATCATGTGACGACTGGTTGTGTGTTGACTTGGTTGTCAAGAGGAACCCCCAGCAATCTCGGGTGTCGGGTACAGACATGGCGTGGTTCTTTATTCTCTCTCACATCGCGTGTTCCAACGTCATGGTCAGGGCATTATGCATTTTTCATTCACTGTCTCTTTTAAAAAGACAGAAAGAAGGGAGGTAGGGGTGTCCAGTGCTCACTTTGTGTCACATGACAGCTTCACTTTATTTCTTAAACTCATGTGGTATCTTTCTTTCGTTCTTTCTGTTTTTTATGTTTGTGTCAATGAACTTGATCGAGATGTCTGTCAGCCTGTTTGTGTATATGTCTATCTGTTTGTCAATTTGATTTTTCCCCTGTGCATGGATCACACACACACACACACACACACACACACACACACACACACACACACACACACACACACACACACACACACACACACACACACACACACACACACACACACACACACACTTTTCCTCTCTTTGCCCATGCTGTTTCTTGATTATGAACGTCTGACCCATACTGTGGAAGCACCTCAGTGCACTGTGTACAGCATCTCAGAAGTGGCCAAAGCCTTCAGCTTGACTATCAGCATGAAGATAACTAGAGTGATGTACCAAAAACCTCCCTGTGTCAGCCACAACTCTTCCTTAATTAGCATAAATGGGCACAAGCTCAACACTGTAGACCACCACACAACTTGTCAGCGTGATCTCCAGTGATGCGACCATCAAACAACGTCAGATGTTTTCTTAATAGCTGTCAGTGTGGGAATAAAGTACACAAACATCCCTTTCCGCATGACTATTAAAACACAGTAAGTGGAGCCATTTTGCGAGTTACTTAGCTTTGACACAACACCAATAGTTCGGGTCAGTATATTTCTGCATGACTGGCAAAAACTGGAACGATAGCAATCCCAAATTTGCTAGACACTGGTGGATCCAGTAATAATAATAATAATAATAATAATAATGAATACTTATTTAGCACACTATCCAGAAATCTGCTCTAGGTGCTTTACAAAAACGCTTTGTAAACATAAAACATTACATCTATGTTACATACACACACCAAAATATGACCACACACACACACACACACACACACACACACACACACACACACACACACACACACACACTGCGTACATACATTTTAACAATACATGTGAATCTAACAGCTACCCTAACACATACGCACACATAGGCGGGCACAAACTTACATAAACGCACGCGCACACAATACATGCATGTAGTTATGTACACATACATATGTATACATACATAGTCAAGCACAGCTGACGCAAAGGAAGTGGTCCTGCTACAATTGAACTTACTGCTGAGGGAAAAGGTGAGTTTTGAGACGAGATTTAAAAGATGCGAGGGAATCAGAATGACGTAGGTTATCAGGGAGCTTGTTCCACGTCTTCGGCGGTTGAAAAGAAAACGATCTGTGTCCATAGGTCTTACTTCTGACGTGAGGTATCCTGAGAAGTCGAGTATCAGAGGAAGAACGGAGCTGGCGAGACGGGGTATAGATATGGAGGAGTTCAGAAAGATACTTGGGGCCAGATCCATTGACTGCAGAAAAGGTCAGAGTGGATAGCTTATAGTCTATTCGATCAGAAACAGGCAACAAGTGGAGAGACTGAAGGAGAGGAGAAACATGGTCAAATTTAGAAGCTCTGCAAGTGAGTCTGGCAGCGTTATTCTGAATTCGTTGGAGTCTAACAAATATTTGGGAAGGCCGGCCAAAAGAGAGTTGCAGTAATCCAATCTTGAGAGAACCAGAGAGCATACAAGTGTCTTGGTTGCATCGGTTGAGAGATAGTGGCAGATAGAGCTGATTCTACGCAGTTCCAAATAGGCAACTTTACAGATATTCGAAATGTGCTGTTGGAAGGAAAGAGACTGGTCTAGGATTACACCAAGACTGCGAACAGAAGAAGAAAGTGAAACAGGTGTGCTATTGATCAGAACAGAGTCAGGAAAGGAAGGATGTTGACGAAACTTCTTTGGACAGGTTATCATAAATTCAGTCTTATCATCATTTAGTTGCAGCTTGTTGAGAGTCATCCAGTCCTTTAGGCCAGCAATGCATTCCTGTGTTCGAGTCACCAGTGCATCAAATTCAGCTATGGAAGCCGACTGATAAAGTTGTGTGTCATCAGCAAAGCTCTCATGCGACATCGCATGATGACTGATGACATCCGACACAGGAGCCGCATACAGCACGAAAAGAACAGGACCTAGGACGGACCCCTGTGGGACACCATATTTTAAGGCAGATACTCTTGAGTATCTACCATTTACACACACTTTCTGTGTACGGTCTGACAGGTAAGACGTGATCCATGCTAGTGCAGTGTCATGAATACCAAAGGAAGTTTTAAGTCTGTTCAAGAGGATAGAGTGGTCAATGGTGTCAAAAGCTGCTGACAAATCTAACAGAGCGAGAACAGATATCTTATCCTCATCAAATCCCGAAAGCAAATCATTCACTATTCTAAGAAGGCCGTTTCGCAACTATGACCACGTCTATAAGCTGACTGGTGGAAATTAAGTAAACCATTTTGTTCCAGATGAGCTAAGAGCTGAGACAATAAGATCTGTTCTAGCAGCTTTGATAAAAATGACAGATTAGAGACAGGTCGATAATTTTTCAAACAGTTGTGATCCAAAGATGGTTTCTTGATGAGTGGACGTACAACAGCAGATTTGAAGCTTTCAGGGAAACAACCAGACAGTAAGGAAGAACTGATGATATGAGTAATATGTAGCAGTTGAACATCAATACATTCAACCAAAAAAGAAGACGGGACAGGGTCAAGCTCACAGGATTTCGGAATAGCGCTCAGACACACTTTCTTCACAAAATCTACAGTAACCGGTTGGAAACAATGTAAAACAGGACCACTGTACACGCGTTCTTGAACGGGTGAAGAAGGAGACACAACAGAGTCAAGCTTCTCACGAATGCATGCTATTTTGCCAGTGAAGAAGTCAGAAAACTTTTGAGGGAGTTCCTGCACCGAAAATGTTGTAGGGAGATGAGTGTTTTTTCATTTTACCTAGTACATTGTTCGTAGCGTTGAAAACCTGTTTGGCTGTGGTGCATGCAAGGATCTTAGAAGAGTAGAACTTTGACTTTGCCCTGCCAACAATGTTTGTTACACTATTCCTGGCTGTCTGAAAAATGTCCCTACTGACGGTCAAACTAGTGGCACGCCAGTGCCTCTCAGCTCTCCTTCTCTCCTGCTTGGCCTCCAATAGTTCTGGTCCCACGGTGTTGTATCCAGTCTAGAAATAGCTTTTTTAATTCAATGCAAATGGAGACAACTCTAAATCTATAATAATTATAAGCTTTGACAGGAATCTGGTTTTCATAAAACATGTAAAAAAAAAAACACAAAAAAAACATTGCTCTTAAAAAGGGGATCTATCTGCCCCCAAGAATAAAGGCAATCAAAGTTTGACAATTGTCTTTTTTATATATATGGTACAACATATACGGATCAGTCCACACAAGCTGATGCTTCCTTGAAACTGAAAGTCACCTGGAAGATCACATGTTGTTCAACAATCTCATTATTCTTTCGAAATAAAACACAAACACTATGTCCAAATGATGACCAGAATAGTGCTCAGTACATTATGTGGTACATGGTGGAAGTGAATTCCAACCGGAAAAAGGTCAGAAATGGACAGATACAGTCAGACAGACAGACAGATAGAAACATATGCATAAAAAGCCCCAGAAGGGAGGAAAGGAAAAGGGTAGAGATTAAAAGAGGGCAGGGTGGAAGAAGTGGTGAGTGTGGCCTCCCTCCCTCAACCACACCATTTCTCTCTTTCAGATTAAAAAGTGATTGCTTTGTGAAGCCAGTGCAAAACACCAGTGAAAACCAGCTCCGTTCAAAACACTTGAATGACACCTCACGGTCAGCTCAACACCCCATGTCGCTGAAGATTGCATTTTTGAACGCCTTGTCGATGCTCCTCAGGTAACCACTGGTGGAGGTTATTCTAAGAGTCACACTGAATTACCATTTGGAGAATCAAATCATACCCCCTGTCTCCTTTCTCTCCCTCACACACACCTTCTCTCTCTCATTCTCTCTCACAATTTCTCTCTCACTCTTTTTCCCTCTCTCTGTCTGTCTCTCTGACTCACTATCTGACCCTGTCTCTCTCACACTCTTACTCTCTCTCTCCCTCTCTCTCTCTCTCTGTGATTCACTCATGTGCAAGCTCACACTTACATCCTTTTCATTATAAACATGATCATTCGCTGGAAATCAATATTATCTGTCTCTCTGTCTCTGTCTCTGTCTGTCTGTCTGTCTGTCTGTCTGTCTCTCTCTCTCTCTCTCTCTCTCTCTCTCTCTCTCTCTCTCTCACGTGTGAGTGCATGCATGCGTAGACAAGCTCATGCACAAAGGAATTAAGCGTATTAACCCGCGCACATGCTTGGACACGCTCTCACAAAACTAGGCCAGTAGTTCAGACTGACAGACTGACGCAGGCCACGCCAGGATAAAAGCATAAGAGAGAGAGAGAGGAGGGGTGGGGGGAGAGAGGTACTGCCAACGACCACTGCATAAAGACCGACGAGAAGTAAGGCCTTCAGAATCTGAGTGAAAGCAATGGTCGATGGAAACAAACGTTGTTTTCGAAGCCATTGACCTCACCCAACAGTGATTTTCCACAAACCAATGAAACCCAGATTTAATCCACCCCACCCTCCACTGCCGCCACCCCATCCCCACCTCCACCACCATGTTACGGGCTGTCTGGAGAGTCAGGTTCATACACGTTGGTTGCCATGACATGAGGTGTGTATGTGATAAACACGTGCAAGCTACTGGTTTGGCAGGGTTGGGAGAGAGCTTTGATGGACAGGTAATCAGTGGTATGTGGTGAATCACCACTGTTTTTGATGTGGAGGTAGGAGTTAAATAAGTGATGAAAGGAGAGTTGTGGCTTTTCAAGGCAAGAACTGGTCTGTCTATTTGCAGGCAGTGAACGAAAAACCTATCAGGTTTCAGTGTATTACAGTTATCGTAGCAAAGGGGCAGGCCTAGACAGTGGAATATTCATGTGTGTGTGTGTGTGTGTGTGTGTGTCTGTCTGTCTGTCTGTCTTACTGTCTGTCTGTCTGTGTGCCTGTGTATCTGTATGTCTGTATCTGTCTGTGTCTGCAAAATTTAAGTTGGAGCATAATTGTTAATTTATACTTAATGTCTCTACATGTATCAAAGTAAGTAATGGGTGTCACTTTGTATTTGTGTGTGTGTGTGTGTGCATGTGTGTGTGTGTGTGTGTGTGTGTGTGTGTGTGTGTGTGTGTGTGTGTGTGTGTGTGTGTTCACACATGTGTGTGTAAGTAGGTGCATAAATGTGTATGTGCATTTGGCTATTTCTTAAGCTTAAAACTACGTATTTTTGTTGTTGTTGTTTTTGGTTTTGGTTTTTTTTTCGGGGGGGGGGGGGGGTGTTGTTGTTGTTGTTTTTTGTTTGTTTGTTTGCTTGTTTGTTTGGTTGGTTGGTTTTTTGTTTAATTCTTTTGGTAGCAATAATGATTTTATTACATCTTCTGATAGATAGATAGACAGAATGAATGAATGAATGTTTCCTTGCATGGAGGCCATAGGCATCATTGCAATGGGATACTGGGAAGGAGGCTGTGTTGACAATAGCATTCCATTGACATTGGAAATGACATGCGTTAACACCTGCGGTCTCCAACAGACTTGGGATATGTGTGTGTGTGTGCGTGTGTGTGTGTGTGTGTGTGTGTGTGTGTGTGTGTGTGTGTGTGTGTGTGTGTGTGTGTGTGTGTGTGTGTGTGTGTGTGTGTGTGTGTGTGTGTGTGTGTGTGTGTGTGTGTGTGTAAGAGAGAGAGAGAGAGAGAGAGATCCCTTAGAGATCCTTGCTGATACTGTATTCAACACTTACATTTTACTGAAATTGTTTTACATAGTGACGTTATTTCCTTTTAAACACGTATCAAACATGACAATTCTTCTCGAATTACATATAATTTTTGTCTGCACTTAATTGAGAAAAGAATTGATTTAGGTACAGGACGAGATAGTTGTTTCTGTACTCCGTCCAACAGAATATTCATCTTAACATTGACATACAAACCAGGAAACTTTATTTTTTCTAAGATCAGCAAACAGAGGGTATGTATATCTGAAATGGTGTTCATACCTCTGTGCCTTTTGTAACTGGACAAAACATTGCAAACGGGTTTCCCCGTATTTTTCACAGTTATTTAATGACAATGCTCCAAGTCTTGTTTGTGGCAAAGCCACTCAGAGGCAATAAGTATCCAAATAGTATAAGTAAAATCCTTTAGAAATCTTTTAATCATCTTTTATTGATGAATATAAAACACACATTTCCTTATATTTGACATATGATAACCATTCTTGCACATACATATAAACACGGCTTCTCTTTGAACAATAGCATGAACGACTATTCATTATCAACTCCCTGATTCAACCACACTTAACTGAATCCTGTTTTACCCAGGATTACTCTCATTCCTGTTACTAACATATTTTACCATTTGCAACCAAGTTTACCAGCGTAAGACACGTCTGTTAGCGTAATAATACGTTTTAATTAATTCGTAATAACCTTAACCATTATCGGGCTCCAAATGAAGAAACAAACAAGGCGAATGAACAATTAAACAACAATAAAAAGAAGTAACTCTTTCCGTTTAGAAGGAACACAACTTCAAGTCAGTGGTGTATTGCCTGTATGTTCTGTGTGGCATATTCTGGACGAACGCTTCATGCACACTTGGAACAGTTCATTTCAGTTCAGTTCAGTTACTCAAGAGTGGCGTCATTGCGTCCCGACAAATCCATATATGCTACACCACATCTGCTATGCAGATGTCTGACCAACAGCGTAACCCAATGTGCTTAGTCAGGTCTTCAGGGAAAATAAAGAAAATGAAGTATGAATAATATACATAATTAGTTGATTGGTTGATAATCAATTAATTAAAATAGTGAATAAAAATGAAAAAAATAAAACAAACTAGATAAGTAATTTTTTTCCAATGAAATATAGAGGGAAAAAAGATGCAAATGATATTAATAATAATAATGATGAAATAGATAAAGGAAGAAAGAAAGAAAGAAAGAAAGAAATACATAAATTATAAAAACAAGAGGCAAAGCCTTCAAGACTCACTTGTCCTTCACGATTTATCCAGTAAAGGAATCATGAGGAGAAATAAAAATTTGTTTTTAAATTGTTGAAAAGTGCTCTGAATTAAATATGATATATAAAATAAGCTTGGGAGAAAAAAAAGAAAGAAAGAAAGACATGCGAGCTGGATCGAACCTTGCATGTCCATATCCGAAGCAGTCATATGACTAAATCAAGGACTTAAAGTAATGTTGACGTTTTCTTCTTCGTGGGATGAATAGATGTGATTGTAGTGGACGTAATAACGCCGTTTAAATCAAGTTGTTTGTGTGTTTTATCATATCTCGATTTTTTTTTTATTCTCAAGGTCTGACTAAGCGCGTTGGGTTACGCTGCTGGTCAGGCATCTGCTTGGCAGATGTGGTGTAGCGTATATGGATTTGACCGAACGCAGTGACGCCTCCTTGAGGCACTGATAGTGTTACTGATACTCAAGCACATCGCAAGACATGGTGGATCTCTAGATCTGCACAAACCAGTCTAGAACGGACTGAAAGAAATGATCGATTCAATTTTTCTTTTAGGCTCATTCCAGTTAATTCAGTGCCCACTTTAGAATGTTTATATGCAGTAAACACATTGATGGTGTAGTTAGTATCACTGTAAGTGTTCTGTGCAGAAATTGTATTTCTTTCCTTTTAATCGTGAACAAGAAAAACGATGTCATGTCGTCTTTGAACACAACCTACCTTCTAGAAGTGGGAAGTGGGAAGCGATTTTTAGAATTTTCGGATTTCGGAACGGATATCGACGAAATAAACCGTTAATGATTCCGAAATACGGCTTAATTCGGGAGACTTGCAACCTGTTACTGGTATGACTGTGAAGATTTTTCTTACTATGTTTAAGTCAAATTTGGTATTGGCAGACAAAATATTTCCAGAGGAAATGGCAATGTTAAAGTTTATAAACGGACACACACACACACACACACACACACACACACACACACACACGCACGCACGCACGCACGCACGCACGCACACACACACACACACATACACACACACACACACACACACACACACACACACACACACACACACACACACACACACACACACAAAACCGAGCACCTGTTTTAAACCTGGACTCACTTCGTCAAAAATGAGTGTGTTGTATCACATGTGACTGTTAAGATTAACTATTTTCGCAGTAGTTGATTACTCCGCAAATTAGCTGTGTTGCCACTTTGGAAAAAATCGGGGGACTTGGGGGGGAGGGGGGGGGCCGGGGGGGGGGGCCTTGGGGGAGGGGACGAGCGGAGGGAGGGGTGATGGGGGTGACGGCGCCCCCAAGCTTTCTCTAACTTTACGAGAAAACGTGGGATTACTAGAAAGTGTTTTCGTTCCTCTCCCACGTTTTCTCTCAATTGCAAGAAAGCGTGAGAATGTGTGAGAAAGCGTGGGAAGTCCCCCGTATTTTATAAAAAAAAATATCTCTTTTATTATCGGTTGGTTTCTTGTCTTTTTTTCCAATGCAAACCTTAGAGAAAAACGAGAGAAAAAAAAAGATAATTAAGAAAAAGAGGGGCTACCACAAAGACGATCATGATAATGACGTTGGGGTAGCGAAGTGGTGATACTGACACTGACATCTGTTTATTGCATTGCACATAAGATGGATGTTTGTAATGTATCGACCTGAAATTAAATATTGGAATCAATAGCAAACAACAAGACCAAAGCAATGTGTATAACTCAAACAGAAATATGATATACCAAGACTTGCACCGAATCTTTCCCGATGGATGTTGGGATTAACATCGAAATGATTCAACTTTCTACATAAATATAACAGAAAAAGTTGTTTCATAATGCTTCACCCTCGGATGGGGAGCGTGAAAATAGGACCAAATAAAGATGTTTGTCGTGATGCAACCTTTTATTTAGAATGCCCCTTCATGTTTGTTCGTCTGTTTGTGTTGGCATCCTTTCGCACTGAAAATAGCTTCTCAGTTTCAGAGAAGACACTCAGAACATGAAAAACATATTTTAAAAACAAAGTGAGAAGAACAAATCACCCAGCCAAGCAAACAGACAAAACGAAGCGCACACACACACACACACACACACACACACACACACACACACACACACACACACACACACACACACACACACTTATTGGCGTCCGTCTGTCTGTCTCGGGAAACAATGGAATTCTGCACCTGGTTCGGTCAAGTTGTTGAGTTGCAGCGCCTGCTGTGGCTGTACAGTCCGATTCTGGATCGGCAGGCTCTGTTGCAGTTGTCGCAGGTGATAATCGCGCCTGGCTCAGAGGGTACGGATTCTGCTCTCTGCCGTCTGCCCTCTCTTCCCTCTTCCCAGTGCTGTTCTCTCTTCTCCTCGCTCCTCTGGACACATACATTTACGGTTCTTCTCCAGCTGTTACGATTTTCAGCCACCACCTCCCAACCTGCTGGGTCGATGTCGCCTGCCCTCATGTCTCTTTTGCAGACAACCCTGTCGCGTAGAACGGATCTTCCTGCAGGTCTGGAACCAGTGGCGAGCTCGCCATAAAGGATGTCCTCAGGGTTTCGCACGTCATCCATTCGTCTGACGTGGCCGAGCCAACGCAGACGGCGCCGGGTCAAGAGTGCAAACATGCTGGAGATGCCTGCCTGGTCAAGGACTTTCTTGTTTGGTACACGGTCTTGCCACGTGATGCCCAGAATTCTCCTGAGGTTGCGCAGGTGAAAGGAGTTGAGTCTGCGTTTCTTGGCGAGAGTAGAGAGTCCATGTCTTGCTGCATAGAGCAGAGTGCTGAGCACACAGGCTTGGTACACCTGCATCTTGGTGTTGATGGTGAGCATGGGATTGTCCCAAACCCTCTTTGTCAAGCGAGCCATGGCGAAGATACACTCTCTCTCTCTCTCGCTCTCTCTCTCTCTCTCTCTCTCTCTCTCTCTCTCTCTCTCTCTCTCTCTCTAACACTAACACTAACACACACTTACACACACATGTACATGCACAATGCACAGTATAAACCAATACTGTGCCATCACAGTCACCGTCTTCACCATCATCACTATCGTTATCACGATCATCGTTGTCGTCGTCCCCCTCATTTTCTTTTTCCTTTTCTCTCTCATATTTCTCTAAGACTTGTGCTGGAAAACAACAAGAAATCAACACCGATGAGAAAGGAAATGTTTTGATGAAAAATAGGAGGGAGTTCCCACGCTTTCTCACACATTGTAAGAAGAGTGGGGCCCCCACCTTGCTTTCTCACACATTGTAAGAAAGAGTGGGGGCCCCCCTTGTTTTCTCACACATTGTAAGAAGAGTTGGGGCCCCCCTCATTTTCTCACACATTGTAAGAAAGAGGTGCGCCCCCCTTGTTTTCTCACACATTGTACGAAGAGTGGGGCGCCCCCCTTACTTTCTCACACATTGTAAGAAGAGTGGGGCGCCCCCCTTGTTTTCTCACACATTGTAAGAAGAGTGCCCCCCCCCCTTGTTTTCTCACACATTGTACGAAGAGTGGGGCGCCCCCCTTACTTTCTCACACATTGTAAGAAGAGTGCCCCCCCCCCTTGTTTTCTCACACATTGTAAGAAGAGTGGGGCCCCCTTGTTTTCTCACACATTGTAAGAAAGAGTGGGGTGCCCCCTTGTTTTCTCACACATTGTAAGAAAGAGTGGGGACCCCATTGTTTTCTCACACATTGTAAGAAGAGTGGGGCGCCCCCCTTGTTTTCTCACACATTGTACGAAGAGTGGGGCGCCCCCCTTGTTTTCTCACACATTGTAAGAAGAGTGGGGCACCCCCTTGTTTTCTCTCACATTGTAAGAACAGTGGGGCGCCCCCCTTGTTTTCTCACACATTGTAAGAAGAGTGGGGCGCCCCCCTTGTTTTCTCACACATTGTAAGAAGAGTGGGGCGCCCCCTTGTTTTCTCACACATTGTAAGAAGAGTGGGGCGCCCCCTTGTTTTCTCACACATTGTGCGAAGAGTGGGGCGCCCCCTTGTTTTCTCACACATTGTGCGAAGAGTGGGGCGCCCCCTTGTTTTCTCACACATTGTAAGAAGAGTGGGGCGCCCCCCTTGTTTTCTCTCACATTGTAAGAAGAGTGGGGCGCCCCCTTGTTTTCTCACACATTGTAAGAAGAGTGGGGCGCCCCCTTGTTTTCTCACACATTGTAAGAAGAGTGGGGCGCCCCCCTTGTTTTCTCTCACATTGTAAGAAGAGTGGGGCGCCCCCCTTGTTTTCTCACACATTGTAAGAAGAGTGGGGCGCCCCCTTGTTTTCTCTCACATTGTAAGAAGAGTGGGGCGCCCCCTTGTTTTCTCTCACATTGTAAGAAGAGTGGGGCGCCCCCCTTGTTTTCTCACACATTGTGCGAAGAGTGGGGGCCCCCTTGTTTTCTCACACATTGTAACAAAGAGTGGAGCGCCCCCCTTGTTTTCGTACACATTGTAAGAAGAGTGGGGCGCCCCCCTTGTTTTCTCACACATTGTACGAAGAGTGCCCCCCCCCTTCCCCATTGCTTTCTCACACATTGTAGGAAGAGTGGGGCGCCCCCCTTGTTTTCTCACACTTTGTAAGAAGAGTGGGGGCCCCCGTTGTTTTCTCACACTTTGTAAGAAGAGTGGGGCGCTACACTGAGAGCGCCACCCTTTTTTCTTTTCTTTTTTTTCTTTTTTTTTAAATTCCTGCTGCAGTTGCTTTTGTCTTTTTATATTTTCCTATCGAAGTGGATTTTTCTGCAGAATTTTTGCCAGGAACATCCCTTTTGTTGCCGTGCGTTCTTTTACGTGCGCTAAGTGCATGCTGCACACGGGACCTCGGTTTATCGTCTCGTCCGAATAATAGTAATGATAATGTATGTTTGTATGGCGCCCTTTCTCACTAAGAGCTCAGGGCGTTTTCCATGAAAGAAAAATTTACAAATTACATAAACCACTTATGACCACCACCACCCTCCACCCTTCCCCCCCCCCTCCCATCCTCACTCCTTGCAGCCCTATCCCCCCCCCCTCTCTCTCTCTCTCTCTCTCTCTCTCTCTCTCTCTCTCTCTCTCTCTCATTCCTGATGAATTTGCAGGCATCCGACGGTGTTAGAGAAGTATGAAAACCAAGATTGCTTACAGATAGGTACCGAAAAGATGAATCTTTAATGAAGAGCGAAAGACAGAGACGGAAGTGAGGTGAACGGATGTGGTGGGAAAGGTTGTTCCAGATAATTATTAGGAGCAGCAAAGGGTAACGAACCTTCACCACAGGTTCCTGTACTGATGCGTGGAATTTTCACTCTGACCAAGAGCGGATAGTTCTTCATTCAACAGAAGAAGGCTATTAAAGAAATCGTAAAGAAGAAGAAGAATGAAGAAAGTAGGAAGAAGGAGGTCCCGTTGCAAGCAAAAAAAAAAAAAAAGGGGGGGGGGGAACAAAGAAAAGTAGGGGGGAGGGGGAGATGTCTGGAGGACCCACTTTTTTTGTTTTTCATCATGTGGCGTAAAATCAATGTACTGGTTGACGCTCATGGCATGCCCTGGATGGACGTGCATGAGTATCACTGTATTCGGGTCTGATTTTCTTTTCCACGTTGTTGTTGTGTCTGTCTGTCTGTCTCTCTCTCTGTCTGTCTGTCTGTCTGTCTGTCTATCTGTGTCTGTGTGTGTGTCTCTGTGTGTGTCTCTGTGTGTGTGTGGAGGGGGAGGAGGCAGAGGGACGGGGGGGAGGGGGGGGGGTATTTCTACAGGATCGATAGTTCGGTTTTCAGCCCTGATACGGCGCTTTGTGCTCTCTTAGGCTATGACCAACGATATCAGTCAGTATCAGTATCAGTAGCTCAAGGAGGCGTCACTGCGTTCGGTCAAATCCATATACGCTACACCACATCTGCAAAGCAGATGCCTGACCAGCAGCGTAACCCAACGCGCTTCGTCAGGCCTTGAGCAAAAAAATTAAATAAATAAATAAATAGATTTAAAAAAATAATAAAATAATATTAAATTAAAAAATAAAAATGATTAACAATAAAAATAAATAAAATAAAATAAAATAAATAAAGTTTAAAAAAATAATTAAAAAGTAAATAAATAAATAAATAAATAAATAAATAAAATAAAAAATAAATAACAATAAAAATAAAATAACATTAAATTAATGAATTAAAAATAACAAAAATTAAACAAATAAAATAGAAAATGAAAATGAAAAATAAAAATAAAATGAATTCTTTTTAAAAGATAAATACATAAAAAATACTAATAATACTAATGATAATATTTAAAAGGCGCAAAATCTTGATTAAGTCAACTCTAGGCACGCGCGCGCACGCGCGCGCGCACACACACACACACACACACACACACACACACACACACACACACACACACACACAAAGAAAAAACGACCTGCGATATATGAATGAATGAATGAATAAATAAACGAATAAATAAATAACACATACACACGACTACTATCTTTATCCTCATTATTAGTGTTAGTATTTG
>NC_134902.1:30279724-30282224 GCF_041734735.1 Babylonia areolata | reverse complement strand
GCGAAGAGGAACTCTCTCAACAGAGCCTCAAACACCCTGAACCTGGCGTGGAGTTGCCGCAAGTTGAAAATTTTGCCATATGTACGAAACTGGATGTAGAGGCCCCAGTCACAGTCTTGGAAGGCGTCAATCATCATGGCAGAGAAGAGAATGGAGAACAGTGTGGGTGCCAGGACGCAGCCCTGCTTCACTCCATTTACCACAGGGAACGGATCCAACATGTCAGTATTTTCCTGTACTCTCGCCTGCATGCCATCGTGGAATGACGCAATCAGCTGGATTAGGCTCTCTGGGCAGCCGAACTTTACGAGGATCTTCCACAGACCACGGCGGTTCACCGTGTCGAAGGCCTTAGACAGGTCTACAAAGACCATGTGGAGCTCCTTGTTCTGCTCACTGCACTTCACTTGCATCTGGCGTACGGCAAACACCATGTCACATTTTCCCCTGCCTGAGCGGAAGCCGCACTGTGCTTCAGGGATGACTGTGTTGGAGACATGGTCAACAAGTCTGTTCAGTATGATGCAGGCGAAGATCTTGGCGGCGATGCAGAGGAGAGAGATTCCACAGTGGTTATCGCAGGATGTTTTGTCTCCCTTCCGTTTGTAAATGTGGACAATTGAAGCATCCTTGAAATCATGTGGGACCTCCCCTCTCCCCCAGATAGACTGGAACAGGGCAGTCAGCTTGTCTGTCAGCACCTCGCCTTCATACTTGTAGATGTCAGCCTGGATTCCATCCGCTCCTGGTGCTTTTCCTGACGTTGTAAGCTTCAGGGCCTTCCGAGTCTCGGCCTTGGTGGGAGGGGCAGCTAGCGAGTCATTGACTGGTAGCTGTGGGAGGGCTGCAATTACCTCGTCAGATACGGACGAGTCCCTGCTGAGGAGGGTGTTGAAGTGCTCTGCCCAGCGGGCAAGGATGTCTTTCTTGTCTGTCAGGAGGGTGGTCTGGTCCAAGGCTCGGACAGCGGTTGATCCTGTGACTCTCGGCCCATAAACAGCTCGGAGACCATCATGGAAGGTCTTCATATCGTGAGCATCAGCAGCGGACTGCAGCTCTTCGGACTTTCTCTCCCACCAGGTGTTCTTCATCTCACGCAGCCTCTTCTGTACGAGTTGCCTGGTTTGCAAGAACTGGATCTCCTTCCTCTGGCAGTCTTTATCGGAAATGTGATCCTGATGCCGTATATGCAGTGTGTGGACAATTGAAGGAGATTCCAGAGTCGTTCTCGTCAAACCAGTCTTCTTCTGTACAAAGCCGAGTGTGTCAGCTGCTGCTGTGTACACAGCATCTCTAAAAGTGCTCCATACCTCTTCTATATCAGTCGATGTAGGAATTTCTTGGAGAGCTGCTTGGATTTGCTGATGCAGCACGTCCTTGGTGATAGGGAGGCGGTGGATGTTCAGCTTCCTAGGGGGTTTCTGCCTGTCTGGTTGGAGCTTGCGTGCAAGTCTGATGTTCATCTTGCTTCGTACCAGGCGATGGGCCGACCAACAGACTGCTCCTCTCATGCAGCGTGTAATGGAAACATCACCTCTGTCCCTCTGCCGGACAATCACATAGTCCAGCATGTGCCATTGCTTGGAGCGGGGGTGAATCCATGTGTTCTTGTACTTGTCCGCTTGTTGGAAAAGGGTGTTAGTGATGGTCAGTCCATGCTGCGCGCAGAGCAAGAGCAAAAGCAGTCCGTTGGAGTTGCACTTGCCAGTGCCGTGCTGTCCTAGGACTTTTGGTCACGAGGAGAAGTCCACGCCGACACAAGCACTGAAATCCCCAAGGATGATCAGCCTGTCCTTTCTGTCTACCGCTGAAATGGTGCGGTTGAGCTTCTCGTAGAAAGCTTATTTGATGTCATCAGGGTTGGTCATCGTCGGACCATAGCAGCTGATGACTGTGGAGAAGCGATCCTCGGACAGCTTCAAACGCAGGGTCATCAGCCTATCGTTTATCCCACGTGGAAGGCTGTCAAGCTGTCGTGCAAGTTTGGTTCGTATGGCAAAGCCCACGCCTGAGGTTCTTGGGGTGCCATCTGGCTTCCCAATGCAGTAGAAGGTTTAGCCCCCTCCAACTTCTTCCAGCTGGGTTTCACCGGCAAACCTGGTTTCGCTCAGGGCTGCTATGTCCACCTGGTGGCGATCAAGCATTCTGGCAATGAGCGCTGTGTGCCTTTCTGGTCTGTTGTCTCTGTCTAAAAGGATGCGAACATTCCAGGCACCCAGAGTCAGGGCATGACGCCTGGTTCTTTTCTTCTGTTGTTTTCGACCGCTAGTGTTGGATGTCCAAGTAGGTGCGGTTTCCTACTAGGTACTAGGTGAGGCAGGCTTTGTTTAGGGATCCTTTTATCTCCCCTTCCCCATGTGGGGAGAGCAGTGCTGTCCCTAAAAAGGGCTGCTCTGACACTGTGAAAGGATACGGGCGCCGCATCTGCCCCAGTCTACGGCGGACGACCATCACCCCACAGCCGCCTGCGTGCAGAGTCGTGACTAGGAACTGCTAGCAG
>NC_134902.1:30264724-30274724 GCF_041734735.1 Babylonia areolata | reverse complement strand
CGCTCTTTTGTCAACTGCTGTGAGTAACTCCACTGGAGATATTTCCTGTTTTCTGGATTTGTTTTTAGAGAATTTCAATGTGTTTATTTGTCATTAATCTTTTGTTTGGAACCCTGGTGCCATGTCATGAGACCCTATCACCTTCCCTGCCCCACAGGATTACCCCCCCACAAAGGAGAAGCTTGCTACAATCCCGGCAGAAATACATCGCAAAGAACTAAGCATTGAACTGAAGGAGAGAAACTGCAACGAGTGCCTGCCTGACAGGAGGCACAGCGACAGAACGTCAGAAGCACATTGTGTGTCTGTCCTGTGGCGGTGAGGGGCGCAAGGGAAGGATGGTGGCAGGTGTAGGGGTGGGGGTGGGGAGGTGGCTTTGTGCAAACCGTCACACAGGATTGAACACGCAGAACGACCAACGCAGCGCTGAAACAGCACACACACACACACACACACACACACACACACACACACACACACACACACACACACACACACACACACACACACACACACACACACACACACACACACACACACACAGAACGATAACGATTTCTGTTCACAACAGAGGTAGTGAGAGAGCGCGGACGACGCTGCTGCACAACAGCCCTCACCCAAGCTGTGTTGCACCGTGCTAAAGGAGACCACGCCATGTCCTTAAACACACACTGAAATGTTAGATGATGGTAATGCATTAAGTTTCAATAAAGAAAATACTGAAGAAGAAATACGAAAGGCATGCCTAAATTAAAAAAAAAATCGCCAGGAAGGGACGCAACAACAAATGAGATAATCAAAAGCAGTCTTCCGGTTCTGTTACCTGTCATGCAAAAGCTATATGATATAATATATACAACAGGTATGTGTCCAGACAATTGGAAAACTGGTATCAGTATCCCTTTATATAAAAGCGGAAACCCAATGGACCCAAATAACTATCGGGGGATTAAACTGACTGATACATTAGGTAAAGTATTCTGCACAATCCTGAATACAAGAATGGATGAATATCTGGAGACAAACGACGTTTTGAACAAAGAACAAGCCGGATTTCGAAAAAAACTATAGAACCACTGATCAAATCTTAGTTTTAAAAGAGCTAGGAGATGAGATAATAAAAAGAAAAAACAGTCGACTATATGGTTGTTTTGTAGATTTTCAATAAGCGTTCGACAGTGTTTGGCATGATGCAATGATACTGAAGCTACACCGAATAAGAATAAAAGGTAAATGTTTTAATATCATTAAAAAATATGTATACGAACGCTAAAATCTACGCAAAATCACAAGATCATTTCAGCAGAGAATTTATTATTCTAAAGGGGGTACATCAGGGAAATACACTCAGCCCAACTCTATTCAATATTTTCATAAATGATATCACCACAGATATGACATATATGAACTCCCCAACGATTGACAACACTTCATCTACTAGACTCCCATGTCTTTTATATGCAGATGATTTAGTTATTTTATCATTATCTAAAGACGGCCTGGAACAAAAACTTAACATTTTACACTCTTACAGCAGTCAATGGGGCTTACGTTTGAATAGAGAAAAGATAAAAGTAATCTTTTTTTTCACAAACTGTCCCTAAAATACCCTTACATTTTAAATATGGAGAGGACATCACTGAAACAGCAGAACAATATACATAAACTTAAATCGAACACAAGGTCATCTATAAAAAAAAAATTAAAAATCACGCAAATAAGTCTCTACATGTGCTACTCAGAACATTTCGCAATACAAATATGAATATAGATATCATTTGTCAGTTATATGATACTTTGATAACGCCTATTTCAACATATAGATCAGAACTTTGGATTCCATACGATGTTGCAGGAGATGTATCGTTTAATTTATTCGAATTATTCAGTAATTGTCTTTTCAACAAATTTCCACATGAAAAACTACATGTCAACTTTTGTTAACAATTACTTGGTGTACATAAAAGAGCAATGGTTCTCCCCGTTTTAGGAAAACTAGGAAGATTCCCTATTAGCCTAAAAATAATATGTGAAGTTATTGGCTGTTGGATATATATATTAAAGCTTCCTCAAAATTCACTTGTATACACAACATATAAATGCATGTATCGTCAAACAAATAAAAATGTTCAGTGGCTGCTTTTCATAAAAAAATGTTTTAACTAGTACTGGATTAGATCATGTTTGGAAAAATTAGTTCACTTTTAGTGTTAAAAGATTAAAGTATGCTATACCCAAGAAGCTTGAAAATGAATATGTAAAATTTTGGAAACAGAAACATAACAGTTTATCTAAATTAGAATTTTACAAGAACGCTGTGACAAATTATAAAATTGAACCGTATTTAAAGAATACAGCAAATACACAACACAGGAAAGCACTGACCATGATACGAATCAGCGCCCATGACTTACAAATCGAACAGGGAAGATATAAAAATACACCGAAAGAATAAAGACTATGTGATACTTGTAACAATTTAGAAGATGCGATTCACCTTTTAGACAATTGTGTAAAGTACAATACTTACAGACACAGATTCCTAATCGATTTATGTCGTCCAAATGCAAAGCCTAGTGAATTTATCCTTCTAATTACAGCCAAGGCTGGCGAAATTTGCTCACGAATGTTTCTTTTCTTAATATCCTCATGTTTATGTTTCATTGTGTCTTATAAACTTTAAGGGTTTATGACAATAAAAAGTATTCTATTCTATTTCATTCTATTCACAGAGAGAGAGAGAGAGACGCCAGCAGTGACGGAGACTAAACAGTCTCTGCCGCTTGCGAGACAGCACAGAGAGAACGTGACTGGACGTCAGACAGCAGGATGTGTGTGATACCTGATACCATCAGTGTTCTCTCCATGTCTTTCCTCCACCACCACCCTGGCCCCGTCACACGCTGTGAGGTTCAATGCACGGTGGTTCCCATTTGATGGGACTCTTTAATGGCAATGGAAATTTATAAGAAAGACACCTTTTTTTCCAAACATTTAAGAGAAAAGAAACTAGAAGTCGCTTGCCCACAAGAGACATTACGGAATGTTTAGTTGCCCAGATTAAAAAAGAGTGGAAGAGTATTTTTCAAAGTGTAAGAACAATAAGAAGTAATAGTCTCTGAACATTTACAACTAAGAACGCTATTTTCATGATAAAAAAGCGGATTCCACAAGCAGAACATTAAGTATAAAAGTCACTGTAAGATTAAGAAATAAATTATATACAGTGTCTTCTGATATTGTCTTCACGCCGTCAGAAGTAAATGGAAAAATGGCAATTCTTTCTTGTCACTGTATCATAGTTTATGTATGACTGCCCATAGCTACACGTGATGAGGTTGTTCACTGCATTATTTGTCGTGTGACGGCTTTATGTAATGTGATCGTTTTACAGGTTGCACACTGTATAGGTGTTGCACACTGAGTGGGTGTGCATGTATTTGATAGCGTGATCTACAAATATCAACTCATCTATATGCAGGATGTCATGAAACAAAAACTTCGTTTGACTCCTTCTAGATCCTAGTTACCGTGGAGTGATGGCCTTAGAGGTAACGCGTCCTCCTAGGAAGCGAGAGAATCTGAGCACGCTGGTTCGAATCACGGCTCAGCCGCCGATATTTTCTCCCCATCCACTAGACCTTGAGTGGTGGTCTGGACGCTAGTCATTCGGATGAGACGATAAACCGAGGTCCCGTGTGCAGTATGCACTTAGCGCACATAAAAGAACCCACGGCAACCAAAGGGTTGTCCCTGTCAAATTTTTGTAGAAAAATCCACATCGATAGGAAAAACAATAAAAACTGCACGCAGGACAAAATACAAAAAAATGGGTGGCGCTGTAGTGTAGCGACGCCCTCTCCCTGGAGAGAGCAGCCCGAATTTCACACAGAGAAATCTGTTGTGATAAAAAGAAATACAAATACAAATACAAATACCGTTCATGACTTCCTTGCCTCAAGGCCGATATTTTACATCCTGTTTTCACTTCAGAGAGGAACTGTCCTCAATCCTATTACCGGTCCCTTTTTCACTTGGGATAGGAACAATCAATGATATCACACGTCCTTTTTTCACTTCGGATAGGAACAATCAATGTTATCACACGTCCTTTTTTCACCTCGGATGGGAACAGTGAGTCTCGTTACACGCTCTTCTCTCTTTTTTTTTTAATATTTTGGTGAGTAACTACATTTTGGTGAGGAACACTCAAATTTATTCATTTATTCATTTATTCTCTTTTTTTCTCTTTTTTTTTCTTTTTTTCTTTTTTTTTCCTTTTTTTCGGTTTTTTTCTTCTTCTTCTTCTTTTTCTTTTTTTTGTATTTATTCATTTATGATTACATGTTCCTTATAGGAACAGTCCATCTTATCACACGCCCTTTTTCCACTCGGATAGGAACGGTTCATCTTATCACACGCCCTTTTTCCACTCGGATAGGAACAGTCCATCTTATCACACGCCCTTTTTCCACTCGGATAGGAACAGTCCATCTTATCACACGCCCTTTTTCCACTCGGATAGGAACGGTTCATCTTATCACACGCCCTTTTTCCACTCGGGTAGGAACAGTTCATCTTATTACACGCCCCTTTTTCAGTTTTCATGGGAGCAGTTCGTCTTATTACACGCCCCTTTTTCACTTTTGATAGAAACAGTCCATTTTATCACACGCCCCTTTTTCACTTTGTATAAAACATCCTGTGTGTGCCACTCCCACGGTAGAAGAGTGTGTGTTAGCACTCGTTTTTCACAGCTATTGGTTGTGTGGTGGGGGAGAGTGTAAGGTTTTGCTTACCCCTGTCATCATCATCATCATCATCATCATCATCGTCATCATCATTTTCTGATATCAATTACTACTACTACTACTACTACTACTACTACTACCACTACTTCCAGTACCACTACTACTACCACTACTACTTCTAATGGGTTTTTTTTTTTGTTTGTTTGTTGGTTGGTTTTTGTGTGGGACATACAGCAAGACTCCCGCCCGCTAATCTAAGCACCCACACACCTATTCATCCAAAATCATCATCATCAGCGTCATCATCATCATTGTCATGAATGTTATGTAAGTCATGCGCCTGTTGTTTTCTTTCTGTTTTATTTTATGCAAAGCAGGCTTAGACTTACCTCCCCTGAAAC
The DNA here is from genome assembly GCF_041734735.1 of Babylonia areolata. Taxonomy (NCBI): domain Eukaryota; kingdom Metazoa; phylum Mollusca; class Gastropoda; order Neogastropoda; family Buccinidae; genus Babylonia; species Babylonia areolata. The sequence goes on along the minus strand of NC_134902.1, from coordinate 30,269,572 downwards.
TGTCATTCTGGGATGCAAAGACGCAAAGTCGTCGCCATAAAGAATGAAATAATATTTACGGAGAATTAAGAATACTGAAACAACTGGAGACCGTAATGCTGCTGTGAGCAGGTAAATGTAATATCTTAATCAACATTTCATTCATTATGTGCAGTCAAGCGATGGATTTTCCCATGATAAATTAACTGAACGAATCTCGTGCTGTTGCTTCCGTAAAATTGGATAGCTCATTATGGCACAACATTTTACAGGACCCTGCAAGGAATCCCATGTCCTTAGGGGTTTGTTTTTGGTTCAGTTTTTGTGTGTATAATTTCTAACTTTATGTTAAACTTTTCTTTTCTTTTCTTTTTCACTTGAGTCTATATAATATATTTTACTACCATGATTTGACATTAGATCTGTTAAACTAAACATATATAATTATTAAGTTACCTACTGCTGTGATTTTTTTTCTTCTGTCCTGATTGTGATTGTTACAATCTGAATGTAAAGGTGCAGTAAAGTCCAGAATATTTTTTGTTATTGAAACTAATTAAGAATGAATCAGTAGACAGTTGTGGGAGTTCTGTATTCTGTGGAAAGAGTGAATGAGAGCGCACCTGTGATACTATAACGAAATGACATTTATTTATGTACCAGGCAGTTCCTTGGATCGGGTGCAGTCTCAAATCGATTCACCGCCTAGACGGAGATGTGACCTTCCTACTATCATCGTGTATGGGTGGCTCTTATCAGTGACCTCCTGTGTGACTTGTATAAATACGACTCAGGCCTGAATCAACACTCTTGTGTGTGTGTTTTTTACAGCAGGTCTCCTGTTTTTTGTGTGTTTTTTATGTTGGGAACTTTTTTTACGGGGCCTGCACCAATTATATAAATATCGTTAGCTTAATGATAAGAAGAAGAATAGTATTAGTATTAAGAATAATAATGATAATAGTTGATTCAGTTTCATGCTTCAGTAAGTAATTGAGACTTGCACTCTTGTGTTTTTGTTATGTTGTGTGTGTGTGTGTGTGTGTGTGTGTGTGTGTGTGTGTGTGTGTGTGTGTGGATGACAATACCAGAGCACGCACCTTCCTGACTCTTTATTTTATTTCCTTTACAGTTTACCTGACACTTTGTTTGTTGTTGTTTTTCCTTTATAATAATCTATTCATAATCATCCACAAAACACACCCTGACAATCATCATCATCATCATCACGACCACCACCGTAAGTAGTAGTAGCAGTAGCAGCAGCAGCAGTAGTAGTGGTGGTGGTAGTAGTAGCAGTGTTGGTGGTGGTGTTGCTGTTGTTGTCATTAATATCATTATGATCATTGATGTGTCGTTTGTTATGATGATGATTGTTGATGATGATGGAGTCTCCCGTCGGTCCGTCGGATGAGTAGGCAGGCAGGCTTATCTGTCGGTGTGTGTCCTCATATGGGAGAAGAGGCCGATTCTGGATGCGCAGCACTTCCCACAGGTGTTGCAAGGGAAAATGTCTCCAGAACTTGAGCCCTGCTTCCTTCGCTCACGCTTCTCCTTAATGCCCAGTGTTCTCTTGTTTTCAAACGTCTTTATGCCACTAGAGCACAGCATCCTCCAGCGAGAGCGGTCAAGGGCATCAGTTTCCCAGGAAGCGATGTCTATGTCACAGGCTTTGAGGTTTGTCTTCAAGGTGTCCTTAAAGCGCTTGCAGGGTCTTCCAAGTTCACGGTGGCCTTCCTTCAGTTGGCCATACAAAAACACTTTCGGGATCCTGCTGTCTGTCATGCGGACAACGTGTCCTGTCCAGTGTAGCCAGCACTGGATCAGCAGGCTTTCGATGCTGGGCAAGCCGCTCCTCTCTAGGACCTGGAGGTTGGAGACCCTGTCTTGCCACTTTATGCCGAAGATCTTTCGTAGGCATCTCTGGTGAAACTGCTCAAGTTGTTGAATGTGACGGTGATTCGTCCATGTTTCACAGCAGTACAACAAGGTGGTCAGCACACAAGCTCTGTAGGTTTTGATTTTGGTGCTGAGCCTGATGCCTTTGTTGTTCCACAGCCTGTTGTTGAGTCTGCCAAAGGCGGAGCTGGCCTTGGCGATGCGCAGCGTCACTTCTGCATCAAGGGCTCCGTTGCTGCATAGGGTGCTTCCCAGGTAGCAAAACTTGTCAACTGACTTGATCTCTGTGTCATTGATCTTGATTGCAGGTGGGTGGAGGCACTGGCGTTCTGTGAGCTAGCTGGTTGGTACATGGACTCGGTCTTGCTGAGGCTGATGGTGAGTCCAAAGTGCCTGCAGGAGGTTGAGAATCTGTCTATAATGAACTGCATGTCCTCATGGGTGTGTGCAGCATGTGTACAGTCATTACCGAAGAGGAACTCTCTCAACAGTGCCTCAAACACCCTGGACCTGGCGTGGAGTCACCACAAATTGAAAAGTTTGTCATCTGTCCGAAACTGAATGTAGATGCCCTGGTCACAGTCTTGGAAGGCGTCGATCAGCATGGCAGAGAAGAGAATGGAGAACAGTGTGGGTGCCGGGACACAGCCCTGCTTCGCTCCATTTACCACAGGGAACGGATCCGACATGTGAGTATTTTCCTGAACTCTCGCCTGCATGCCATCGTGGAATGACGCAATCAGCTGGATTAGGCTCTCTGGGCAGCCAAACTTTAGGAGGATCTTCCACAGACCATGGCAGTTCACCATGTCAAAGGCCTTAGTCAGGTCTACAAAGACCATGTGAAGCTCCTTGTTCTGCTCAGAGCACTTCTCTTGCATCTGGTGTACGGCAAACACCATGTCACATGTTCCCCTGCCTGAGCAGAAGCTGCACTGTGCTTCAGGGATGACTGTGTTGGAGACATGGTCGACCAGTCAGTTCAGTATGCCTGCGTGCAGAGTCGTGACAAGGAACTGCCTGCAGCATCCTCTGTCTGTCCCCGTTACCACTTCTCCATCGCCGCAATGCCTTGGGAAAGCTGGGTTTTGAAGGGCTAGCTCGTCGTTCCGACATTAGCTTGGTTGCTTGACCAGCACAGGTGACTTTTTTTTAGTGAAGAGGAGTCCCTTCCCCACTCTCTCGCCTACCGACGCTCAGAGGACTTCCAGCCAAGGAAGAGAGCTTCCCCTGCCCTTTGGCCATCCTCTTCCGCCTTCACAGCCGTGCGGCAGGTAGTACTGGGTTACATGGTACCAGTAGCAAGGGCTGTGTCCTTGACCTGACCCCATATACTTAAAGGAACAACTGCCTCATGACAATGTCACCGCAGTACCTGTTTATCACGTCCCTTTGACCACAGATGTCCGTGCAATGAGCGAAAGGTCAATTACTGTGACATGTAACTGAGGTCAAGAGCTGCCAGTAAACAACTCAACTACATGCTGTCATTGACTGAAATGTACAACGTATTACAAAATGCTGTTCCAGATGATTTCCTCGTATCATGTGCCTTTAAAAAGGTGTGTGTGTATCTGTGTCTGTGTGTGTCCGTGTGTGTGCTTTGGCAGTTCCATACCTCATTAACATCAGAAAACTCCTCTGATACGCTGAGGGGAACAACTGTCACACAACCAATCCATTGTGGTGTCTGTGTATTACGTCCCTTAGACCACAAATACCCATGCAGTCTCACGACATGAAGACCTTCCATGATGGTCTCCGAGCTGTGTATGGGCCGAGAGTCACAGGATCAACCACTGTCCGAGCCGTGGACCAGACCACCCTCCTGACAGACAAGAAAGACATCCTTGCCCGCTGGGCAGAGCACTTCAACACCCTCCTCAACAGGGACTCGTCCGTATCTGACGAGGTAATTGCAGCCCCCCTACAGCTACCAGTCAATGACTCGCTAGCTGCCCTTCCCACCAAGGCCGAGATCCAGAAGGCCCTGAAGCTTACAACGTCAGGAAAAGCACCAGGAGCAGATGGAATCCAGGCTGACATCTACAAGTATGGAGGTGAGATGCTGACAGACAAGCTGACTGCCCTGTTCCAGTCTATCTGGGAGAGAGGGGAGGTCCCACAGGATTTCAAGGATGCTTCAATTGTCCACATTTACAAACGGAAGGGAGACAAAACATCCTGCGATAACCACCGTGGAATCTCTCGCCTATGCATCGCCGGCAAGTTCTTCGCCCGCATCATACTGAACAGACTGGTCGACCATGTCTCCAACACAGTCATCCCTGAAGCACAGTGCGGCTTCCGCTTAGGCAGGGGAACATGTGACATGGTGTTTAACATACGCCAGATGCAAGAGAAATGCCGTGAGCAGAACAAGGAGCTCCACATGGTCTTTGTAGACCTGACTAAGGCCTTCGATACGGTGAACCGCCGTGGTCTGTGGAAGATCCTCCTAAAGTTCGGCTGCCCAGAGAGACTAATCCAGCTGATTGCGTCATTCCACGATGGCATGCAGGCGAGAGTACAGGTAAATGGAGTGAAGCAGGGCTGTGTCCTGGCACCCACACTGTTCTCCATTCTCTTCTCTGCCATGCTGATTGACGCCTTCCAAGACTGTGACTGGAGCATCTACATTCAGTTTCGCACATATGGAAACTTTTCAACTTGCAGCGACTTCACGCCAGGTCCAGGGTGTTTGAGGCACTGTTGAGAGAGTTCCACTTCACCGATGACTGCGCTCTAGTGGCATAAAAACTTTTGAAAACAAGAAAACACTGGCCATTAAGGAGAAGCGTGAGCGAAGGAAGCAGGGCTCAAGTTCTGGAGACGTTTTCCCTTGCAACACCTGTAGGAAGTGCTGCGCATCCAGAATCGGCCTCTTCTCCCATATGAGGACACACATCGAGAGATAAACCTGCCTGCCTACCCATCCGTCGGACCGACGGGAGACTCCAACACCCATGC
>NC_134902.1:30229724-30259724 GCF_041734735.1 Babylonia areolata | reverse complement strand
ATGTCACACTACATTGCCTTCTTACTGACTGTATTGTGTTGTGATGTTTTATTGTGATAGAATCTTCCTATGGAAGTGAATGAATGTATTATGTTAATTATGATTGTGTCCTATAAAGTGTCAAAAATGGGACATGATGATGTTCACTACATTTTATATAATAGCTTCCTTTTTCCTGACAATAAATCATAGTATTTTTTGTTTGTATCTTTTTTTTTAACACGAGCAACAGGCATGTTGAACGTTTGTTCAGTTCAAGCTGGCCGAGATTCTTCATGTGGTTTGAATAACTTGTTCCATGATTGTTGGACAAGTCCACTCCCTCTGCTCGCTACTCATTTGTCGTGACCTTCCGTCGCACTTTTCAGAGGAGTGCCCCTACGTGTGCAGCATTATTACCTGCCCTGTCTGGCCTTATCTCCCCTTACCCTGCCTTACCTCACCTTGCCTTACCTTACCCTTCCCAGTCTGGTCATTATCAGTTAGTAATGAGCTGTTTCAATATCACTGCTGCGCGTTCGTCTGTCTTCATTGACGTACGGCGTTGAATTATTTCCTTCCTTACCCTCCGCCTCCTTACACATTTTTGCATTCTTTCAACTCTCCCCTGCCCCCCACCCCCACCCCCACCCCCTCCACATCCATCCCCACCCTCCTCCTCTCATAATAGACAGAACCCCCCTCACCCCATAGGTCCTTCTGAAACATAATGCTATTTCATTGTTGGGTACTGCGTTTGTTTTGTCTGTGTTGTGATTTTTTTTTCTCAGCAACTACGCTTTGCGCTGTCAATGATGTTCATATTCAATGTTGCACACATCCATCTATCCATCCATCCATGCAGACAGACAAGCATGCGTTTCTGTTGTAACACATACATACATACATGCATATATACATACATACATACATACATACATACATACATACATACATACAGAGGCATTCGAAATGCTTTGAAAAACTTTAATATCTATGAAATTTCGCAGTACAAATCCACATCTACATACAACTTATGCTAATGGAATGATGGGTTGATTCCAAAGATGCTTTGATTCTGTGTTGATTTCACGTTAATACCAGCCTCACAAAACTGTTGGTCTGACCACAGCGTGTGTAGAAGATGTATCAAATACACTGCAGAGCTGTATGACTGAAAACTGTACATGGACCTGCCACGGGAATCAGGGACACAGAACATACCACTTGTGACAGAAAGTTTCCTTTCTTTTGGTTTCGATTCTTGTTTTGTAGCCGATGTACAGACATTGCTTGGTGGTTCCAAATACAGCCATGAATTAAATTACAGTGCATATAGCACTGACCTGGATTCTGGGTACCAGAAAGGAAACTGTTTATGGCAAAGTCTTTGATAATGTCAATATGATGACCGTTAAACATTTACGGATCTTAGGGTCTGATAAAGAATTCACTTCAATCTTTTAATGAATAATCGTCCAGAAAAAATAAAGGCTTTATTTGTATTTTATTGTGTTGCTGCAAAGCATATATCACTAGTCAACTACGTCTGTTGTAACCGCGCTGCAAGAACTACCAACATCCATTTTCATGACCCTCATTTCTTTACAGAGACTTTGTTTTTTGTTTGCCCTTTTTTTAACCATTTCTTTAGACGTTGTGGTCAGATTCAACAATTCTCTAGCAATGACCAGAGTCACCAAGTGCCTAACCAAACCCAAAATGTAGCCAGCTGTCAACCACAATCAAAATCCCTGTTGGCTGCTATCAACAATTACGGAATCTACAGAGTTGCTTCTCTTTCGGAAGTGACGCGCAGACTCCCGGAAGAGAAGCGGCGGTCCAGAGAGATTTGGCGACAGGGGAGGGAATCCATCCTGCTCGACAAGCCCCAAGGGGCCTGCATCATCACAACCGGTTTAAGGGAGAAAGGTCAGTATGACGGAACAGGTCGGAGAGACAGAGAAAGCGCGCCCCAAGACGGAAGGTTGAAGAACCGGTAAAATGGTTTCCATCCTGCCACCGCCTCTCTCTTTTTCACACAAGATGAGACTGGGACGATGATCGTCACCAGTAACGGACAGAAAGAGGTGTTGTAAACGTTGCATACTTTTGTTGCAGGGCAGAGAGAGGTGTTGTTGTCTGCTGTTTGAGAAAGTCAGAAAGTGTCACTTTATTCTGTCTCATTTTCTTTACAAAAATAAAGCTCAATCCTCCATCCATACACTTTTAAAATAATGTTTCTTTGAGATGTACCAAACTAACGATGAATGGCGTTTCAAATTCTTTCCACTCTTGAAAAACACCAGAAGTTGAGGAAACGTTGGTTGTTGTTTTTCGTTTGGATTTTTTGGGGGGATGGGAGGAAGGAGGGTTTTTTAATTATATTTTTATGTATTCTGTGCACAAAACATCTGCTTTTTTCTTTTCGATTTCATTGGTTTTGTCTGTAAGAACATTTCATCAAATTTCCGAATGTTCCTTTGGGGAAAATTTGAACAACTTCTTGAAGTGATAGTGAATCGTTCAGTATGTCAAATTATCCAAATATGTCAGTCAGTATGCAGTCTGATCTATGAGCTTTTAAAGCACTTGAAACCAACCAGTAGTGTAGTGTTGATGAGCTATGTAAAAGCATATTATTCAATAAATAAATAGACAAATAAATAAGAAAACATCCAAAGTATGCATGCAAAATGTTTCCAAAACTAGAACTATAATTCATACATTTCATGTCTGGCCAATTAATGTTTTCTCCAAAAGTTCAGTTATAAAAATGATAGCGTGATTTTTACCTGTTACCGAAACCATTTGTTATGATAGTGAAAATTACCGTTGATGGATTTTTTGTGTGGGTTTTCTTCTTTTTCTTCTTTACGAATAACAACTTTGATGGCATGGGTAACATTATTCATCAACGGAAATAATCTGACCTGGTCGTTACTAACAAACGGTGTAGGTCTGAAGAAGCTGGTGCTCACAGTTGCCAATCATTCGTTAGTATCAAGACTGAATATGACCACGGCATGATTATCATTGGAGCATTACATAGAGATTTTCATTTGGGATTGCGCCTTAGACGAAACTTTAAAAAATAAGAAAATAAAAAGCAGTACGTCACGTTGTCAGATTACGATTTCCTTATGGACAGAGGCAGGCAGAGATGTAAAACAGCATGATGGGATACAGAAGTATGACCTACGGGGATACAGCAAAAAGAATAAAAATGGCATCCAGTTTACACTTTCTCGTAAGTCCTTGTGGCATAGCTCAGGTCAGTTGTGTGACCAGCTACACAACCCAGCTGCCCGGCCACTTTCCCTCAGTTATAAAGCCGAGCTATTGGATATTTGACGAAACGACCAAGAGGAAACGAATGATAATGGATATTGTCCTCTCAGTGGATGGCTTCAACATCACGCCTTCCCTAAAACAGAAAATATTAATACTGTCCTTTCATTTGAGATTTTTTTTCAACTTATCGTTTTCGTTGAGTGCATTTCTTTCTATATTTTCTTTTTATTTCTAGTTACCTAACAGTACAAAAGTGGTGTGAACATGTCCTGTTAATAACTTTACCATTGAAATAGTTCTTTGATCGCACAATCGATCAGAAATGATGAAATCAGATTTCGAAGACTGAATATCCATCGCTAGAACACAAAATGTATCTTTGATTGGCAAGCATCCAGGTTGTGCACTGGTTGGTCACGGTCAAGGTCAGGTGAAGGACACTGCTGGGGTCTACAGGAAGCGGGAGGTCACCAAGGCCACCACCATCAGCATCATAGAGACTGCGGTTGCACCAGCACCACTCTCTGCACACACGACAAAGTGTGACGGGATTCATAATGACGTGGAAATATTGGCGGTGGCTGCAAACACAGGTAGGTGTGTGTGTGTGTGTGTGTGTGTGTGTGTGTGTGTGTGTGTGTGTGTGTGTTTTAATGCTCGCGCGCATCAATATCATTATATGCATGCTCGTTTAAATGTATGTGTTTGCATTTAAGCATGAGTCTTAGTCTTTGCACTCGTGTGGGTGTGGGTGTGTGCGTGTGCGTGCGTTTCTGTATGTGTGTAAATGAGTTTGTTTGTGTATGCATGCGTGTGTGGGTGAGTGTGAATGCATGTATATGTGTGCTCTAGTGTGCGTTTAAAAGTCTGTATGCGCATGTACGCACGCATACAAACACACACGCAGCTTCACACACACACACACACACACACAACCGCTCATGCACATGCCAATAGATAAACCCAGATAGACAGACATACAGATAGATTAATAGACAGACAGATATATAGACAGACACGCAGACCGACAGGTAGATAGATAGATATATTTACTTATGCATATACAGATAGATTTACCTGTGCATTTCGTTTCCACACACTCGTTAGACAGACATTTATCACCAGCATCGCATGTCTGGCCGCCTTTGAGCACTGAAACAATGACACATTCAATCTCATCGTCCAAGTCCTAAACAAGCGCTGCCAGAAACACTACATAAACAACCAACCAGTTTTATTTTCAGTTCCTTTGCATGACACAAAGCAATCGAAACGAAATTTCCCTGAGTATTACTCAAAAAGATAATGATACATTAGCTTTTCCGTCGTGTATGCCAGCATATACAGGATAATTTCACTTCCCTCATGGAAAAATGTTCGTTTGTTCGTTTGATTAATTAAAACATCTCGAACCGTTCCGTCTTCTCTCTCTCTCTCTCTCTCTCTCTCTCTCTCTCTCTCTCTCTCAACCATATTTTAAGTCAGTGTTAAATGATAGTCAGTTTTCTCCCAAAGTCATGTAAAGTTAGTATGTTTTCAGAACAAAACACGAAAGAAATAATGTCCAACCATCTGCTAATATTTGCTGAATCGCTATTACACACTCCAACAGGAGAGTTTCTATAATGCGATCTACAGGTAGTAATGTGTTTTTTTCGTTCCTTGGTTAATTGATGTTAAACTCTGACGATTGTTGATTCCAGTGTTCTTGTTTATCATTTCTCTGTAAATCCCACTTTAACTACCCCCATACCCCGTCTTCCACACACAAACATACACACTTGACACGTCTGGTATCATTCACAGTGTGTTTTATATTATAATTATTATTTATTTATTTATGTACGCTTATAGTTGACTTCATCAAGTTTTTGCGCCTTATACATATTGGTAGTAGTTTTTTTATGTATTTATCTATTATTTATTCACCCCTTTTTTTTCTCTTTTTTTTTTCTTTTTTTCTCAAGCCCTGACTAAGCGCGTTGGGTTACGCTGCTGGTCAGGCACCTGCTTGGCAGATGTGGTGTAGCGTATATGGATTTGTCCGAACGCAGTGACGCCTCCTTGAGCTACTGAAACTGAAACTGAAACTCACAGTGAAAAGACGATTACACACACACACACACACACACACACACACACACACACACACACACAAACACACACACACACACTCTCTCTCTCTCTCTCACACACACACACACACACACACACACTCTCTCTCTCTCTCTCTCTCTCTCTCTCTCTCTCACACACACACACACACACACACACACACACACACACACACACACACACACACACACACACACACACACACACACACACACACACACTGGATAGACCAGTTAAACTCGATTGCAGTCTGTTGAAAGATAAATCATACGACTTTCACATCGGAATTTGCTGTTAGCACTAGCCAATTATTCCAGGCAAGAAATCTTTGTACAAACACAGATGGTACTTACAACATCCCGTATTGTCCGCTTTCGGACCGAATGTGTCGTCTGTGCATACACACTTGGTTTCGCACTTCATATTGGCGGCGGCGTCGCATTCAGAGGCATCACTACAAGCTACGTCATAGTCTGCACACAGATGTGGAGGAAAACAATATACCCTGGACTCTTGGGAGAAAGTACAAAAAGTCTTTTTCTTTGGGAGGACGGGGTCAGGTGTCTTGAGGCTAAGGTCACAATGGTCAAGGTAAAAATTCAAGGAACATAAGACGACATATTGATAGAGGCTGTATTACTTGAGGAAAGGCGGATATACGGGGGGTAAGAGATATACGGGGTTTCTGAGGCCCTTTGGTTTGACTTAGAGGATATCTCTGGGTTCCTGAGGGAAATGAGGATGAGGTGGTAAGCAGTTCGTGTATTACTTTTTTAAGAAATACATGAAAAACGTGTCCACCTGTCTTTTTCCTATGATTTAAAGTTGTTACTTTCAACGCGATTTTCCATAAGAGTACGATTTTCATATGTGATGACAACTTCCTGGAGGTAGATATTATGAAAATGAAAGACCTTGTTAATGACTGCAGGAAGAAGAAACCAAGTACCACCGTCAAGGGAGAGTTTGTTGAGCAGGTCAATACATACAAACAAAAGTGCGCGCTTAAAACGATCCTGTCTCATCATCACCATAGTTTCAACAGTATCATCGTCAACAACATCATAATCGTTGTCGTCATATTATTCCATATTCTTCTCTCTCAGATTTGTTTATAAAAGACAAGAAACCAACCCTAACGATAAAGGAAATGTTTCAAATAAAGACACGATGGACTTCGCACATTATCTCACAGATTGCGAGAAAGCGAGGCAGGCAGGGAAAATGACCTCGCTTTCTTGCAATGCCATGATTTCTCGTAAAGCGCTAACAAGGTCGTTTTGTTGGTAATTAAAGCAGCGACGGCTTAATTATTTGTTTGCACGTTCCTCTTGTCCATTAGGTCTATGGGTCTATGTGTAGGCCAAGCATATACAACCCCATTTGTTAAGATGTGATCGAGCATGTGGTAGTATTAGTTGTTGTAATACTCATTATAACTGTAATGATAATGAACATCTGGATACTGTGCAACTGAATGCACCATGCATCAATCTGCATGCTTTGACGCCTTCCTGAAACTAAAACTGACGTCTTCTGCTTAATATCCTTTTTCGGGCCCCTTGGAATGGAAACCAACAGTATCAAAGATGAGGCTATCACAAATCACTATGTTTGCTGATTTGGTATACTTCATACCTCCTCACTAAGGAGGCTGTGTAACTCCCTTTGTTTTTGTTTTGTTTTTTGTTTGTTAGTTTTGTTGTTGTTGGTGGTGGTGGTTTTGTTTGCTTGTTGTTTTTGTTGTGTTTTGTGGTTTTGTTTGTTTGTTGTTGTTGTTGTTGTTGTTGTTTTGGGGGGAGTTGTTTGTTTTGGTTGTTGTTGTTTTTTGTTGTTGTTTTTGGGGCGTTGTTTGTTTTTGTCTTCTTCTTCTTCTTTGGGGGAGAGGGGGGGTTAGAGGGTACGCAGATGCTTGCTTTATTGTTTGTGTGTTTGTTTGTAAGCAAGTTTACACAAAAGGCTGTAAACAGAATTTTCAGAAATTTTACCTAAATGTTTGCTACGACTATCAGATCATTATCCAGGTAGACACACTGCTTAAATGACTTTCACCATTATGAGGCAGGGCTAAATGAGACAGTGTGACATTTCGAGGAAACATAGATTAATTTCCAAACTATATTTAAAAGGTAGGCCATGGGCTGGTATGAATAAGAAAGATTTTAGCGAAGACGCTTTAATGGAATCAGATCCAGGAACAGGATTAGCATACTACATAAACTGTTCAGTATAGGCGAAGTTTTCTCGTGTACTCTAATTTTATACTATTTTTTCTTCAATAAAATAAACAAGTTTTAATAGAACACAAAATTCAAATATAAGGAAACCTTTTTTACGCAGTGTATATAAATGCAATGATCACCATTGTAGCACGGAAAATGTACATGGGTTCAATCTTCCCTTCTCTAGATATTCCTAATTGTAGTTGTTGTTTTTTTATTCTACAAATTAGGTCAAACTTTAAAAAGGACTTGTTTTATTTCCTCATATACTTTCTCAAAGCATTCATTATTTAGTTATTTCGCTTACTATAACTTGTTCCCATTCCTATTTTCCTATGTACCCATTTTCTTTCTCTTTATCATGGGTGTAAACAAAGTGGCACACATAATTTGAACAACACAATGAATCTCAAGTATGTATGTGCAATTGATAGTGCAATTCATAAATGGACTAAAGAAACATAAGAAAAAATGGTTGCGGGAAGCAAATGTTTTATTTATATTTCGAGGTCAGGGTGGAAACATTGGATGTTGATAACAGTGCAATTTTATGACAAGTAAAAGGTATAAAACTTAACATCAGCATAGAATTGAGGACATTTTGCGTAATGTGTGTCAAGCAAAAGAATGGAAAAACAACATTATATATTGATTTTCATAAACGATTGGAGTTTCATATGTATCAAAATATTCCCTCTAGTTGATCAAAGACGAAGACGTGGAACAAGCTCCCTGATAATCTCAGTCATTCTGATTCCCTTGCATCTTTTAAATCTCGTCTCAAAACTCACCTTTTCCCTCAGCAATAAGTTCAATTGTGGCAGGTCCACTTCCTTTTCGTTTGGTGTGCTTGACTATGTGTGTATACATATGTATGTGTACATAACTACATGCATGTATATGAATGTGTATTGTGTGTGCGTGTGTTTATGTAAGTTTGTGCCTCTCTATGTGTGCGTACGTGTTAGGGTAGCTGTTCGATACACATGTATGTTAAAATGTATGTATGCAGTGTGTGTGTGTGTGTGCGTGCGTGCGTGCGTGCGTGCGTGCGTGTGTGTGTGTGTGTGTGTGTGTGTGTGTGTGTGTGTGGTCACATTTTGGTGTGTGTATGTAACATAGATATAATGTTTTATGTTAACAAGAGCGTTTTTGTAAAGCACCTCGAGCAGATTTCTGGATAGTGTGCTATATAAGTATCCATTATTATTATTATTATTATTATTACACCTATTACGTGGTCATTTTAAACATACATTATCGATATACACACATGCATGCACATAGATACGTTCACATATATACAGAAGGAAAAATGTGTTTTATGCTTTGATACACTACATATATATGGAAGGAAAGGTTTTTTTTAATGCTTCTAAGTCATTGTCTAAATCATTATATACACTTACCTAATCCTTGATAGTATTTCATTTCCTGCCATGTTGATCACTTCAAAACAAAACATTTTTTTTATACTATTTGATATATAGTTTCGATCCTGTTTATCAATGACAAATATGTACACATTGTAGCGAACATTAATCATTGGATGCCAATTAATTGGAAAGAACACATATCTTATTAACTGTTTCCTGTGGCTATACGGATTGAAACCTGTTTTTATTCCTAGACATCAAGCAGCTTCGCCACATCAGTAGAATGAAACACATTACTACCAAATATCAAAAGTAAACCTCGTCTGATTCTGAAACAGGCGAAAGAGGAATCTGCAGTTCTGCTGCCCCTTTCCTCCCTTTTTCCTCATTTCTTTATTTCCAAATCCTAAATATCTTCACAGTACCCTTATTGCAATAATATACATTATTTCCTTTCTCCCTCTACACACAAACACCCATCCATGTCTGTGCAGTTCCTTTCTGATCAATGGAATTGAAAAGTTTGATTTTCAACAAGTAAACGTTTGTATGAAACACACCTGAGAGGGCGTGTGTGTGTGTGTGTGTGTGTGTGTGTGTGTCTGTCCGCGCACACGCACGAATTTGTTTTTCTCTTTCTTCAAAATGAATGATATTCTCAATATATTCAGCATCATTTAAAAGCAAAAGGCTCGTTGTCTGTTGCTTTATCCTTCTTGGCAACCCTGATCATCTACATTCCAATAAAGATTCCGAAATTTTAGAAGGGTGATTTTGTTCTGTTCATTCCCTACACTTTTCTGTAATTCTTTTAAAACGTTCCTACGTTTTCTGTAAATGTATCTCACGAGCAGTAAATGGGCTTGAATTGTCACAATTTCCTTTCTTTCTTTGTTAATTATCTTTCACAACACTTCTTTATTCAAAGAACGAGACAGCTTATCGACTTGGAAGTATCATTTTTACTTACTGACAGCTTCAGCAACCTTCAGCAACAGCAAGGAGGCCAGGGCAAGGGTGACGAGCAGCTTCATGGTGAGAGTGTATCCTCAAGGCAGGAACAGAGAGCTGTGCACTTGGATGATTCTCCCTCCAATCTTCTCCCACAGCAGTGACAGAGGGGAACCCAGGGAGAGCTCCAATTTATCCCCGCGCGAATAGCAACCGCCAGTGTTGACGCTAACAACCGTCACAATACCTGATGTCCCCCGTCACAGCAAGCCCCGCCCTGATCAGGTCTGAAAAACCTAAAGACCTGTTTGAGCCTGTCTGTACAAAATCGTGAAAGCCTGAAAAGGTTAGCAAATCTTTCTGCTCTCTTGGTGACCCACTCGGAAAGCAGACTTTGAAATAGATACCTACTTAATATGCATGCGTGAGCTACTGCGAACCAGTCTGTGATTGGTTGGCTTCGGAAAGCAGACAGTGCTGAGGCCCATACAAGGTAATGGTTGGAGTGAGCAATCACGTGATGACTGGTTGTGTGTTGACTTGGTTGTCAAGAGAAACCCCCAGCAATATCGGGTGTCGGGTACAGACATGGCGTGGTTCTTTATTCTCTCTCACATCGCGTGTTCCAACGTCATGGTCAGGGCATTATGCATTTTTCATTCACTATCTCTTTTAAAAAGACAGAAAGAAGGGAGGTAGGGGTGTCCAGTGCTCACTTTGTGTCACATGACAGCTTCACTTTATTTCTTAAACTCATGCGGTATCTTTCTTTCCTTCTTTCTGTTTTTTATGTTGTGTCAATGAACTTGATCGAGATGCCTGTCAGTCTGTTTGTGTATATGTCTATCTGTTTGTCAATTTTATTTTTCCCCTGTGCATGGATCACACACACACACACACACACACACACACACACACACACACACACACACACACACACACACACTTTTCCTCTCTTTGCCCATGCTGTTTCTTGATTATGAACGTCTGACCCATACTGTGGAAGCACTTCAGTGCACCGTGTACAGCATCTCAGAAGTGGCCAAAGCCTTCAGCTTTGACAGGAATCTGGTTTTCATAAAACATGCACACACAAAAAACCAACATTGCACTTAAAAAGGGGATCTATCTGCCCCCAAGAACAAAGGCAATCAGAGTTTGGCAATTGTCTTTTTTTATATATATGGTACAACATTTACAGATCAGTCCACACAAGCTGATGCTTCCTTGAAACTGAAAGTCACCTGGAAGATCACATGTTGTTCAACAATCTCATTATTCTTTCGAAATAAAACACAAACACTATGTCCAAATGATGACCAGAATAGTGCTCAGTACATTATGTGGTACATGGTGGAAGTGAATTCCAACCGGAAGAAGGTCAGAAATGGACAGATACAGTCAGACAGACAGACAGATAGAAACATATGCATAAAAAGCCCCAGAAGGGAGGAAAGGAAAAGGGTAGAGATTAAAAGAGGGCAGGGTGGAAGAAGTGGTGAGTGTGGCCTCCCTCCCTCAACCACACCATTTCTCTCTTTCAGATTAAAAAGTGATTGCTTTGTGAAGCCAGTGCAAAACACCAGTGAAAACCAGCTCCGTTCAAAACACTTGAATGACACCTCACGGTCAGCTCAACACCCCATGTCGCTGAAGATTGCATTTTTGAACGCCTTGTCGCTGCTCCTCAGGTAACCACTGGTGGAGGTTATTCTAAGAGTCACACTGAATTACCATTTGGAGAATCAAATCATACCCCCTGTCTCCTTTCTCTCCCTCACACACACCTTCTCTCTCTCATTCTCTCTCACAATCTCTCTCTCTCTCTCTCTCTCTTTTTCCCTCTCTCTGTCTCTCTGACTCACTATCTGACCCTTTCTCTCTCACTCTCTTACTCTGTCACTCTCTCTTTCTCTCTCTCTGATTCACTCATGTGCAAGCTCACACTTACATCCTTTTCGTTATGAATATGATCATTCACTAGAAATCAATATTATCTGTCCCTCTGTCTGTATGTCTCTGTCTCTCTCTGTCTGTCTGTCTCTGTCTCTCTCTCTCTCTGTCTCCCTCTCTCTCTCTCTCTCTCTCTCTCTCATGTGTGGGTGCATGCATGCGTAGACAAGCTCATGCACAAAGGAATTAAGCATGTTAACCCGCGCACATGCCTACATGCTTGGACACGCTCTCACAAAACTAGGCCAGTAGTGCAGACTGACGCAGGCCACGCCAGGATAAAAGCATAAGAGAGAGAGAGGAGGGGTGGGGGGAGAGAGGTACTGCCAACGACCACTTCATAAACACCGACGAGAAGTAAGGCCTTCAGAATCTGAGTGAAAGCAATGGTCAATGGAAACAGACGTTGTTTTCGAAGCCATTGACCTCACCCATCAGTGATTTTCCGCAAACCAATGAAACCCAGATTTAATCCACCCCCACCCTCCACTGCCGCCACCCCATCCCCACCTCCACCAGCATGTTATGGGCTGTCTGGAGAGTCAGGTTCATACACGTTGGTTGCCATGACATGAGGTGTGTATGTGACAAACACGTAGAAGGTAATTGTTTGGCATGGGGGTTGGGGGTTGAGGGGTGGAGTCACTGCAGAGGGGAGTGGCTTGGAACTGGGGTGGGGGAAAGGGGTGGGGGAGAGGACAACACAGCAGAGAGAGCAGCGATTGACAGGTAAAGAATGGTCTGTGGTGGATGGGTGGTGCATTGCGTCACACCGCTGTTCTTGGACATGCCAGTCGCTCGATATTCCACTGTACTGCTCCGCGGATCTTCTGCATGTTTGAATTTTCACTTGTTTTCCTTGCTTCGTTATTCAAAGAGTAATATAACACACATCATCTGCCGCCTGCCTTTATCTCTCTCTCAATTACACGCACATACACAAGCGTGCACATGCACATACACAAGCGTGCACATGCACATACACTCACATACATATGGACAAGCATTGTCGTTGTGGTTTTTTTGTCGTTTAATTTTTCTTGGATTTTTCTTTGTTATTGTAGTAATTAGCATAATCATTGATGCCATTACAATTATCAGTTTTTATAATCATTGATGCTGTAGTCGTTGTTGTTGTTTAAGAAAGAAATAAGTTAGTATATATATATATATATATATATATATATATATATATATATATATATAAGGAAAGAAACAAATGCATAAATAAATAAGTATATACATACAGACAGACAGACATGCATGCATATATATGTGTATATGTATATATATATATATATATATATATATATACACATACAGACATACATACAGACATATGTACGCACATTCATATATACATACATACATACATACAGTGCATTACATAAATGATGAAAGAAAGAAAAAAAAATCATCTTTGAATATCTAGTCCTTGTTGCTGTTGCTGTTCTTGTTCGTGTTGTTGTTCTTGTTGATTTCTTCTTTTTGTCCTTTATCCACCTTCTTTTGCCATGATGGCCTTAAAGTGTTCCACTTCCAGCCTGTGACTGAGGATGAGCTGAGGATGATATGAAAAATGTTTAATACATGAAATTATAGATAAACAGACAAGCAAACAAACACATAAAGACAGATTGTATGCATGTAATTTGTTGTCTACCCGGCACTGCCATATGACAAGAAACACACTCAAAGTAAACATAGAAGATTACAGCAAATAACTTGTGTAAAAACGAAAAATAACTTATAAATTTGCAAAAATACTAATCGAAATAGTTCAATATCGTTTTCTGTCGAAACAGGCGATTTCCACTATGAAATTTTAGCATATCAAAATAGAACTTTTAAATTGAAATCCAGAACACTGAAGACTTTTATTCCACGTTCAATCCACCTTTTAAATTCTTGAGAATTGTGTGTGTGTGGGTGGGTGGGTGGGTGCGCGCGCGTGCGCGCATGCGCGTGTCTCTGTATGTGTGTCACTGTGTGTGTATGCGTGCACGAGCGGGCGCGCGCGCGTGTGTGCGCGCGCGTGCTTTCGTGTGAGTTCGTGTCAAAGTCCGTGTATGATAGGTTGTATCTTGTTTTAGTCACTGTCTTATTTAGCTTAAAACACATAACGATGGTTGTTATAAATGTGCAATATGTGGGATGAATGTGCAATCTGCAGGATGAATGTTCAATACAATAAAACGCATGATGTTAACTTTCATTTAAATATATTTATGTTAATAATTACTTTGTGATAATCATTAATTACAATTATTTTAAAGCCAATATGTGAAATGCTTTTATTTGAAAACATGTTTATTACTCCTGTTTAATCAAGTAATGTTTAATGTTGTATCTCTGTGTGTCTACTGATTGTCTGCTTGTGTTTTGCTGCGCCTGATGCAATTTATCTTATGAGATAATGAAGTTATTCTTATCTGTCAGTGTGCAATATAGTATGTCATGCTCACAATCATATTCAAAATAATGTGTTCTTTTTTTTCTTTTTCTTTTTTTCTTTTTTTTTTAAATATTGCCTGCAATGTGTGGAATGAAAGTACGAAACAATGTATGTGATATTTTTACATTTTTTTTTTTAATTATAAATGAATGAATAAATAAATACAAGAAAAATACACTTAGAATATTTTTTTCATCCTTCATTATCTGGCTGCTGTTGTTGGTATTGTTGTTGTTGTTTTCTTCTTCTTCTTGAAAATTATTGCTGTTTTGTTGCTGTTGGTGTTATCATCGTCATTGTTATAGTTATCAAAATCTTTTCTTTTCTGTTTTGTCTTTTTTTTTCTTCTCGGGTTTGTTTTTTTTAATTGTTTGTTGTTGTTGTTGTTGTTTTTTGTTTGTTTGTTTGTTTTTTTGTTTGCTTTTTTCTTTTGTTTTGTTTTTTGTTGTTTTATTGTTTGTTTGTTTTTTGTTTGTTTGTTGTTGTTGTTGTTGTTGTTTTTTGGGGGGACGTGAGAGGTGGGGTTTTTTTTGTTGTTGTTGTTGTTGTTTTGGCGTTTTGGGGGGGAGGGGTGTCTTTCTTTTTTTTTCTTCTTTTTTTTTTGGGGGGGGGGTTGTTTTGTTTTTGTTTGTTTTGTTTTTTGTTACTATTTTTGTTCTTTAATAGGCAGAAAAATACATACATACATACATACATACATACATACATACATACATACATACATACATACATACATACATACATACATGAATTATTTAGCTGTTGCTGCTGGTGGTGGTTGTGGTGGTGGTGATTACGTCTTCTTCTTGAAAATCATTTTTGTTGTTGTTATCACCGTTATCATGATATCAAAATCTTTATCTTTTCTAAATTATTGCTACTGTTGTTGTTGCTTGATAAATGAGTAAATAAATAAATAAACAAACAAATATTCATATTTGGTTATCTAGCTGTTGGTTATCTGTCTATTGTTGTAGTTATCATCAATATCATAATAATGAATATCATAATCATTTGTTACATTATTGTTACTATTATTGTTGTTGTTGTCGTCGTTGTTAAATAAATGAATGAAAGAAACACGAATAGTTCAAATAAATTTCGTCTTTGATTATCTAACTGTTGTTGTTCTTCTTCTTCTTGTTTTTTTTTCATCTTGAAAATCCATGTTATCATTGATCTTATTATCATCATCATCATCAGTTATCAATATAATTTTCGGAAAATTATTGTTACTGTTATTGTTGAATAGATATGAATAAATTCTATTTTTTTTCTTTTTTTTAGATAAACACAACTATGAATCAGTAAACAAACAAACATAATACATACATACGTTACATTATATTTCATTACATTTCATAAATAAGAATATACATACATACATACATACATACATACAAATAAACAGACCAGCCGCCGTGGCGAAGTGGTTAGCATCGCGGACTGACGGCTGGGATGACACGGGTTCGAATCCCAGCGGAGGTGGCTTTTTCGGCCCGCGGCCGGCTCCTACCGAGAGTATGAGTGTGCTATGGGTTAAATGGGGAGACTGGGACCACACACTCGAGTATCATCCACTTCATGGATGCGTCTTTGAGTGTGTTGCTTTGATTTCCTGACCAACACTGCAAGTGTCTGTGTCTCTCGGGCCTGGTCAACTGACAAAGTATTTGCAGAGAAAATGTCAATGTTAAAGTTTACCACGGACACACAGACACACACACACACACACACAGACACCCGAACACCGGGTTAAAACATAGACTCACTTTGTTTACACAAGTGAGTCAAAAACCATCCCTCGTGAAGAGTTACAGATTGCAGTTTCTGACAAGCGACCAGTTAATATTGTCAGTGATTTTGATGGGGATAGGAGGGAGTGGGGCACTGCACATTCATCGTAAAACGGGAAACAGAGAGGGGAAAGAATATCTGATTAAAGAAATGCAACTATTGGAAAAAGAAATATCACCGATTTTTCAGTGCTTACGGTTGAAGTGCACAAACATTGAATTCCAGGTAATCGGCACTAAAAAGACAGAGGGAACAGCGGTGAGACCAACAGTTAGGTGGTTAAAAAATGGAGAAAGAGTAAATATTCTTGTAGTGTGGAAAAACAACAACTCAGTTTATAAGTCTATGAGTTTTTCATAGGGAAAACAGAAAAATAAGTTCCGACCAAAATGCAATCCTATCTGAAAAAAAAGAAAAAAGAAAAGAGAATCAACTGAAACTTGTAATGTCACATTGACATGAATGACAAAGATCTTAAGCACCTCCTGCCTGATGACAGAATTGATGTCACCCTATCAAAGGCAAGACATTATAATCAATACTTTCCAAAGATACCAGGCACAGACAGTATATTGAAACTGACATACGATTTTCTCTTTTAAACGTATCTTATATGATAGCATCATTTTGTATTTCAAACTGCACTGCCAAGTATGATTAACGATTGTCGACAGGGGTTTTTGAAGGGGGTTACATGGGCAAAAGCAAATGTTTTTTGTGTGTTATGGTTCTTGCTGAAAAAAACACCTGTTCCTGGCTTTTTGATTTTGAAAAAGCTTTTGTAGACTTTGAAAAACAAAACAACTTTTAACAGCGCCTGAATGCGTTGTGTTGAGACATGTTTGCATGTCTTTCATTTTGGTCCCAGTATCAAACAATGGCTCACAACCTTTTACACCAATGCCGAGTCATATGGTTTGGTCGAAGGTCAGTATTCCAGCTGGTTTAATCTAGAAAGAGGTCGTAGACAAGGTGGTTCATTCTCCCCTTGAGTTTTATCTAATGTGTGCTGATATTTTGGCACAGTGATTAGGAATAAACATGATATGAAAACATTAAAGTAAGAGGCGTTTAAGTCTCATCATCGCAATTTCCATATGATACTTCATTGTTTCAGATGGATCTAAAATCTGAACAGTATACTTTTGATGCTTTTCCCCAAATGTCGGGATTGAAAGTTAACAACGATAAAACCCAACTAGATTCGTTAAGCAGTAAAACAAAATAATCATTCTTATAAGATCCAAATGGAACTCTGCTGCTGCTATCGCCATTCTCCTACTGCTTACCATCTACACCCACCATGGACACATCCAACACCAAGTCAGAGAGCTGAACTGTGATTATTCCAGTCAGTGAATTGAACTCACCTCCAACAGACTACTGTTGCATGCCAACACTTCTCTGCACTTGAAAAAGAGTCTATGACTCGAAACGTCACTTCTCATCTTTTATATTACACCATCTATCATCTTTCTACAAAGATGTACTTTGTCTTACATTGTTCGTATGTCAAAGAACCCTCCACACCCTCTCCTTGTCCACCCCCTGTCTGTCTGTCTGTCTGCTTCGTCTTCGAACTTACTCCCCGCCTTAGCCAAACTCCATTCAATTCCATTTACTATTTTCTGAAAATGAAAACTTAAAGCCTTCATTTCGACCATACACGTCTCTTTTCAGTAACACTTTGTACAGTGATAGCGAAAATTATCATTGTCTATTTCGAAGGAAAAACATATTGGTAATGTGTATTTGTTTATTAATTTTTGCTTGTGTTGGCTTTTTGTGTTTGTTTACAGTTTGACAACACTCAGTTTGTTATACTGTGTGCGTAAAAGATGTTTATGTATAATGTTTCAATGCCCCCATGGGGCACATGAAATCAACTCCTTGGCTTGCCTTGTCAAATTCGACAGCCACCTCAGGTGATATTGCCGGCGGGTCTAACCACCTCAGAAAAGTACGGGGAGGGGAGAGCACCCACCTGAAACTGCACTGACACCACAACAAAAAATGACAGCACGGTAAGACGGACAGCAAATATGTCCTTAAAAAAAAAAAAGTTTAGTGGGGATAGGGGAGTGTGGCCGACAGGGGGTGGCGGTGGGGTGTTTTGGTGGGGAGTCTGTCATTTAAACTCACTCAAAATGTTGAATGCGAGATCTCTGGTGTTACAGCTGCATGTGGTGGTGTTTGTTTGTTTTTTGTTGTTGTTGTTTTTTTTGTTTGTTTGTTCGTGTGCATTTGTCATACCACCTGCATCTCATTAATGTATGCCCGTCAATGCAGCGAAGGGCTGGGAGTTGGCGTGATATGAGGCGTTGCAAAGACGTTGGAAAGGGTTGTTTGCCTTCACATGAGAGAGAGAAATAAGTTGCATTCACCGGTTCTTGATGAAAGGGAGCTGCCACGGTGGATTGTCCGGTCTTGCTAGTATTCCCTTTTTGTGCTGAAGATCACGTCTCTCTCTCTCTCTCTCTCTCTCTCTCACACACACACACACACACACACACACACACACACACACACACACACACACACACTCACGCACCCACATTCTCACGTGCACATGCACACAGAGGGAGTGGAGGGGAGCTAGTGAGAGAGGAATTACTATTGCACATTAAACTTATTGACAGCGGTTGCTATGCTGCAAGGTTTGGCCTCGCGAGCAATGCAGTTCCATTTCTGTCACTTCATCGAGGGCTTCCAGGAAGAAAAAAAAACGAAAACACGACAAGAGAAATAGAAACCAGTCAGAAGAGACTGACATCATGATTCACAAGCACGTGACAAGACATGCTGGCGTTCGTACATACGCACATGCTCATATTCACACAGACGCACCGACACACAGGCACCTGCAAACACACCACACACACACACACATTCTTGCACATGCATGTGCGCCCGCATTCAAACTTATACATCAATATATATCTATATATATTTACATAATAATAATAATAATAATGGTATTTATATAGCGCTGAATCTTGTGCAGAGACAAATCAAAGCGCTTTCGTACCAGTCATTTACACGCATGCATAACTCTAAAACTGTAGAAACTAAATAATAATAATGGTACTTATATAGCGCTGAATCTTGTGCATAGACAAATCTAAGCGCTTTCACACCAGTCATTCTCACGCACGCCAAACTCTAAAACTGGAGAAACTAAAGACAAGGCAGAGGCAGCGAAGGGAAGCTATTTTGGGAAGAGGTGGGTTTTAAGGCCAGACTTGAAAGAGCTGAGTGTGGAGACTTGACGAGGCGAAAGAGAAAGTTCATTCCAATTGCAAGGTCCAGAGACAGAGAAAGAACGGCGGCCAACAGTCGAGAGTTTGAATCTGGGTATGCGTAAGTGGAGTGGATCCGAAGCTGATCGTAGTGAGCGAGATGGAGTGTAGAGGTGAAGGCAGCCACAGAGATAGGAAGGGGCTGATTTGTGAATACATTTGTAGCATAGAGTGCTGATCTTGTACTTTATTCGGTGTGAGACAGGGAGCCAGTGGAGATGTTGCAAAAGAGGAGTGATGTGCTCAGATCTGTTCTTTCTGAGGACGAATCGGGCAGCAGAATTTTGTATGCGCTGAAGGAACTGAATGGATGAAGCAGGCAAAAGAGACAATAGAGAGTTACAGTAGTCAAGGCGAGAGAGAATGAGAGAAACGACAAGTCTACATGTTGCGTTAATGGACATATATTTCCGGATGGAACTGATGCGCCGCAGTTGACAGTAGCAGGATTGACATGTCTGATTGATAAATTTTTGCATGGACAGTGTGTTGTCAAGGACAACGCCGAGGTTCCTGACTGAACTAAAGACAAGGAAGGGCAGGCAAGGGAGGCTATTTTGGGAAGAGATGGGTTTTAAGGCCAGACTTGAAAGAGCTGAGCTTGGAGACTTGACGAAGCGAAAGAGGAAGTTCATTCCAATCGCAAGGTCCAGAAACAGAGAAAGAACGGCGGCCAACAGTCGAGTGTTTGAATCTGGGTATGCGTAAACAGAGTGGATCCGAAGCCGATCGTAGTGAGCGAGATGGAGTGTAGAGGTGAAGGCAGCCGCAGAGATAGGAAGGGGCAGTTTTGTGAATGCATCTATAACATAGCGTGCTGATCTTGTACTTTATTCGGTGTGAGACAGTGGAGATGTTGCAAAAGAGGAGTGATGTGCTCAGATCTTTTCTTTCTGAGGACGAGTCGGGCAGCAGAGTTTTGTATGCGCTGAAGGGACTGAATGGATGAAGCAGGCAAACCAGACAATAGAGAGTTACAGTAGTCAAGGCGAGAGAGAATGAGAGAAACGACAAGTCTAGATGTTGCGTCAGTGGACAGATATTTCCGGACGGCACTGATGCGCCGCAGTTGACAGTAGCAGGACTGACATTTCTGACTGATAAATTTTTGCATGGACAGTGTATTGTCAAGGACAACACCGAGGTTCCTGACTGACGTGGAAAGAGGGATGGATGTACTGCCAAGTTTGATTGTGTCAATTGTGATGGAAGGCAGTTTTTGTTTAGTTCCTATGATCATTGCTTCAATTTTGTCCGCGTTCAATTGTAACTTATTTTGAGTCATCCAGTTTTGAATGTCCAGGAAGCAGTTGGATGTTTCCTGCAAGAGCGACAACAATTTTTCAGGGATATCATTCTTCTGGAGTTGAGTGTCATCAGCATAAGAATGATGACTGATATTATGGCGGTTGATAATTTCAACGAGAGGAGCAGTGTACAGTGTGAAGAGCACCGGGCCTAAAACAGATCCCTGTGGGACTCCATGTTAGATTTTAACGGGTTCAGATTGGAAATGATCAACAATGACAGACTGGAATCAATCAGTGAGATAAGATTTGAACCAGTTTAGAACAGTGCCGTTGATACCAAAACACACACACACACACACACACACACACACACACATATATATATATATATATATATATATATATATATATATATATAATGGGTGGCGCTGTGGTGTAGCGGAATTTCACACAGAGACATCTGTTATGACAAAAAGAGAAATACAAATACAAATAATTATTAGAATACTTATTTGAAAATATAATTATCAAACAAATATGTATGGATAAATATCATACACACAAACACAAGCCTGCAGGTGTAAATACAAGCGCACGTGCACACACACACACACACACACACACACACACACACACACACACACACACACACAGAAAGACAAAAAGGCACACACATTCGGTCAGAAGCGCGCGCATGCGCAGGTGCCTGCTGCACAGGACAGCAGACACACACACACACACACACACACACACACACAGTTCTTTCTCCCTTTCCCACTTTCTGTCAAGATTAATGGCTTCCAGCCAGTCGCATTTCGTATTCATAAAGCAACATTGTTGATGTCAGTTTTCAATAGAAAGCGTGTGTGTGTGTGTGTGTGTGTGTGTGTGTGTGTGTGTGTGTGTGTGTGTGTGTGTGTGTGAGTGTGTGAGGGAGGGAGGGAGAGAGAGAAAGTGAGAGAGAGAGAGAGAGAAGGAGAGGAATAGAAGGAATTACCAGCACGCATTACTGTGGATGAAAGTGACTTTAAGTCTGAAGTCGGGTCTGTTGCGAGAAATGATAGACACAAACAAGAGTGCCTTGTTTATCTCGCGAAACCCTGCAAAAAGGAAAAAGTGCAGCACAAAAACATATGAAGGAAAAAGAAGAGAGAAGAAGAAGAAAGAAAGAGAGAGAACGAAAGAAAGAAAGAAAGAAAGAAAGAAAGAAAGAAATAATGAATGAAACAGATAAATAAATGAACTAATCATTTTTTTTTTTTTAACTTCTTCTTCTCCACATTGTGTGTTCCAATGAATAAAATTTTTGATTGTACGTTGTTGTTGTGGTTGGTGTTGTTATAAATATGATTGTAGTAGTAGTAGTAGTAGTAGTAGTAGCAGCAGCAGAAGCAATGATGAAGTGCTTTTCTGTAGCACTATTCCCTCACAGAGATGCTCACGGCGTTTAACAAATTGGTGGTGGTGGTGTGTCCATCGAGATCGATGATGACCATCGTTGTCATCCAGCTGGGGGATGGGGGGAGGGTGGTGGTGGGGTGGGAGGGAGGATGCTCATGAATCTATCTGTGAATGCGCAGATGGCTGAATAGTCCAATCTGCGCACGAAATGTTCGCTGACAGTTGGGGCAGACAAAGACAGGCATACCATTGTCAGGGAGCTTGTTTGCCCGTGACTTTCTGGCCTGCCTCTTCTGAACAGCTGCAGCAGTCCTGTTGGCATCGCACAACTTGGCGCCTTTGTGCAAAGCAGCGCGCCATTTGTCACGGTCCACTGCAGATTCCTCCCAGGAGTCAGGGTTGATATCAAACGCTTTCAGAGAGACTTTCAGAGTATCTCTGAAGCGCTTCTTCTAACCTCCGTGTGATCTCTTCCCTTGTTGCAGCTCGCCATAGAAGAGCCTTTTGGGCAGCCGATGGTCTGGCATGCGCGCCACGTGTCCAGCCCAGCGAAGCTGGGACTGCATCAGGATGGTGAAGATGCTGGGAAGGGTGGCTTTTGCGAGCACCTCTGTGTCTGGGGTCTTGTCTTGCCACTTGATGTTCAGTAGCTTCCTGAGGCATGTTGTGTGGAAGTGGTTCAGCTTCTTGGCATGTCGTTGGTACACTGTCCAAGTTTCGCAGGCGTACAGTAGTGTGGGGAGAACTACTGCTCTGTAGACCTTTAGCTTGGTCTCAAGACTAATGCCTCTTCTGTTCCAGACATTTGCATTGCGTCTACCAAAAGTTGCGCTTGCTCTTGCAATCCTAACGTTCACTTCATCGTCGATGGTCGCATTTCGTGACAGTGTGCTGCCAAGGTATGTGAACCGCTCCACCGCACTGAGTCTCTGACCGTTGACTGTGATGTTGGGCTCAACGTAGGGTTTCCCTGGGGCTGGCTGACTGGAGAACTTCAGTTTTCCTCGTGCTGATGGTAAGGCCGAAGTTCCTGCTGGCAGTGGCAAACTTGTCGACGCTGAGCTGCATGTCAGCTTCAGATCCAGCGTTGAGGGCACAATCATCAGCAAACAAAAAGTCTCTGATGATGTCTGTCATGACCTTCGTTTTTGCTTGAAGCCTTCTGAGGTTAAACAACTTGCCATCTGTTCGGTACTTTAGGCCGATTCCAATATCGCCATCTCTGAAGGCATCAGTAAGCATTGCAGAGAACATGAGACTGAACAGCGTTGGAGCCAGGACGCAGCCTTGCTTGACACAATTTGTGACAGCAAAAGGAGCAGATGTTTCGCCTTTGTCCTGGACTCGAGCCT
The DNA here is from genome assembly GCF_041734735.1 of Babylonia areolata. Taxonomy (NCBI): domain Eukaryota; kingdom Metazoa; phylum Mollusca; class Gastropoda; order Neogastropoda; family Buccinidae; genus Babylonia; species Babylonia areolata. The sequence continues at coordinate 30,236,280 of NC_134902.1, read as the reverse complement.
GCATGCCTTCATGGAATTGGCTGACCAAGGAAATAAATTTCCGAGGACGTCCGTACTTGGCCATGATCTTCCACAGTCCCTCTCTACTCACGGTGTCGACGGCCTTAGTGAGGTCGACATAGGTGGAGAACAGATCAGCATTTTGCTCCTGACATTTCTCTTGCAGCTGCCTTGCAGCAAACACCATGTCGGTGGTTCCGCGCTCTTTCCGGAATCCACATTGGCTCTCAGGCAAATGACCTTGGTCAAGGTGTGCTGTGAGGCGGTTCAGTAGGATCCTGGCAAGTATCTTGCCTGCGATGGAGAGCAAGGAAATGCCCCGATGGTTATCACAGGCTTGCCGGTTCCCCTTTCGCTTGTACAAGTGAATGATAGATGCATCTTTGAAATCCTGGGGGATCGTCTCTTCTTTCCACATGAGTGACTACAGCTGATGGAGCTTCTCAGTCAGCACAGTGCCTCCATCTTTGTAGACCTCTGCTGGTATGGAGTCTGAGCCAGGTGCTTTGCCACTGGATAGCAGACGGATTGCCTTCTGGGTCTCAAGAGGTGTTGGTGGATCGTCCAGTGCTTCGTTGATGCGGACTTGTGGGAGACGGTCTGTGGCTTCATCATTTATGGAGGAAGGGCGATTTAAGACACTGTTGAAGTGCTCAGCCCAGCGTTCGAGAATGTTCTCCTTCTCGGTGATCAAGGTATTCCCATCTGCACTGAGGAGGGGGGATGATCCTGAGGATGTGGGGCCGTAGACTTCTTTTAAGGCATCATAGAACCTCTTCATATCGTGCCTGTCAGCATATCCCTGGATCTCATCAGCTTTGTCACTCAGCCACTTATCCTGCATCTGGCGTAACTTTTGCTGAACAGTCCTGCGGATGGCATCATACGCATCCTTTTTTGATGTGGACTTTGGGTTGCTCAGGTAGGCTTGATGCAGACGGCGTTTCTCATCCAGAAGCTGCTTGATTTCATCACAGTTTTCATCAAACCAGTCTTTGTGCTTTCTGGTCATGGGTCCCAGGGTCTCTGAAGCTGTACTATAGATCAGCTCACGCAGGGTCCTCCAGTCAGGACTCCACATTCTGGTTGTCCAGAGAGGCGGATTCCAGACGATCTTCCAGCAGCTCCACAAAGGACTGTTTGATGGTGATGTTTTTCAGCTTAGCGATGTTGAGCCGTTTTGGAGCCTTCTGGCCTTGGAGGCGTCTCTTGGGCTGGATTCGAATATTCAGCTTCGAGACTACAAGGCGATGGTCTGTCCAACGCTCGGCGCCGCACATGGTCTTTGTTACACGTACATCTTGCCTATCCCTTTTCCTGACGATGACATAATCGATGAGATGCCAATGCTTTGAGCGAGGGTGCATCCATGACGTCCTGTTACGGGTAGGGAGGCAGAAAACTGTGTTGGTTATCAGCAGTTCGTGCTCTGCACAGGTCTGAAGCAAAAGCAATCCATTTGGGTTGCAGTGGCCCACACCGTGCTTTCCAATCACTCCATCCCAGGAGATGTAGTCAGAGCCAACTCTAGCATTGAAGTCCCCAAGAATGATGAGCTTGTCTGCTTTAGGGATAGCAGCAATGACAGAGTGAAGGTCCTCGTAGAACTTCGCCTTCACTTCATCCGGGTTGGTCATGGTTGGGGCGTAGGCACTGACAATGGTGAGGTGCTTCTGGCCAGATGCCAGTGGGAGTTTCATGGTCATAGGCCTATCGTTGGGATTCCAGCTAGCTTGCTGACAAGTGCTGTTTTTACTGCAAAACCAACGCCGACCTCACGTCGCTCTTCGCTTCCTCGTCCACTCCAGAAGAAGGTGTAACCAGATCCCTGTTCACAGAGCTCGCCTTCGCCTGCAAGCCGAGTCTCACTCAAGGCTGCGATGTCAATGTTGTATCTGGCGAGTTCGGATGCAACTAGTGCCGTTCTCTGTCCAGGAGAGTCCGTATGTTCCGAGCACCAATGGTGAGAGGAACGATCCTTGTTTTTTTCTTTTCTTTCTTGTTTCGACCGCTGATGTAGGGTCCCCGCCAGCCGCGGTATGCTGGCCAGGGTGATATGGAGCAGGCAATTTTTAGGGCACCTTTTCTAGCCCCTTCCTCATGCCAGGGAGATGAGCAGTGCATTCCTAAAAAGGGCTGCTCTGACGCTCAGACGGCTGCCGAGCTCCATCGCTGCTCCTGTCGACGAAGAACGACCCTATGGCCTGAGCCGCCTGCGTGCAGGTCTGCGGCTGTGACTGCCAGTGTACCCACACCTGTCGTTTCGTCGCTCGCCTGTCGCCACAGGACTTGGGGGTGATGAAATGATGAAGGATGAAAGGTCATTTTGGATGACTGATGACTTGCGCGATGAGTTTGTTTAAAGTGAAGAGGAGTTGCGCAACGTCGACCTCACTCTCTCGTCCGGGTCCACCAATTTCCAGTGGCAAGACTAAGTCGAGACGACTGGAGGATAAGCACGGATGCAGTTGATGACCAAGATATCCTTTCGGTGTCTCATCTTGCTCTCTGCACTCCACAGTGCGTTGCTGTAACCGCCTTCCTCTCTGTTGAACCAATAGGTTTCTTCCGCAGATTCTGCCGGATCCAGACTTCGCATGCATGGGTAGACACACCCCGGGGGCCAACTGCGTGTGGCATGCACACAGCACGGTGGAGCTAGATGGCCGTCGGTGGCTCTCCTGAGCCAACGCCCTTTTATGGATCTCCATAAGGGTGTCTAGCCACCCGCCTCACCAGTCCCGGAAGGGAGCGGTGGGAGTTCCGGTTTAGTCGCCGGCAACCCGACCCTGAACAGGTTGTACTGGATTAACAAATTACATATAACAAGAACGACGGGCGCAATAGCCGAATGGTTAAAGCGTTGGTCCCGGGTTCGAATCTCGGTAACGGCGCCTGGTGAGTAAAGGATGGAGATTTTTCCGATCTCCCAGGACAACATATGTGCAGACCTGCTTGTGCCTGAACCCCTTTCGTGTGTATACGCAAGCAGAAGATCTAACACGCACGTTAAAGATCCTGTAATCAATGTCAGCGTTCGGTGGGTTATGGAAACAAGAACATACCCAGCATGCACACCCCCGAAAACGGAGTATGGCTACCTACATGGCGGGGGTAAAAACAGTCATACACGTAAAACCCCACACGTGTACAAATGAGTAAACGTGGGAGTTGCAGCCCACGAACGAAGAAGAAGAAGAAGATACAACAAGAACGAAAAAACAATAATCAAAAAGATTCAAAATAACAGTCAGTCACTCGCGGTGCGCCACAAATCAATGTAACGAAAGAGAAGCAACAACCATCAAGAAAAAGAACAATCCACGAAGAAACAAACACCATCGTCACATCATAAACAACACAGTGTACTGTTCGAAATATTTTCATCTTTGGTTATGTAGCTGTTTTAGTTGTTGTTGTTGTTGTTTTTGTTTTGTTTTGTTTTTTATTGTTGCTGTTCATCACCTTCTTGTTTTTGCTTTTCTTATTGTTGTCGTGTGTTTTTCTTCTTATTCGTCCTTGGAAAGTTATTATAACCATTATTATTACTATTATCATTAGTATTACTATCATTTGTAGTAGTAGTAGTAGTAGTAGTAGAAGTAGTAGTAGCAGCAGCAGCAGTAGCAGTAGCAGTAGTAGTAGTAGTAGTAGTAGTAACGTCGTCATCGTCGTCGTCATACTAGTAGTAGTAGCGGTAATGATATATTATGCTAATGATAATTCTTCTTTCCATGATGATGATGATTGACATCATCAATGATAATGACACTAACAATCATAATTGGTGTTGGTCTTGCTGTTGGTTGTGGTAGCGACAGCAGCAGCAGCAGCAGTGGCAGCAGTGGCAGCAAATGAAAGAAGTGAGATGGAGGAGGTGAAGAGAGCCATTTGAACAATTTCTTTCTTTCTTTCTGTCCTGGTTTCATTTACTTATCATTCCTTCATATATCTAAACACCTCCCCCCCCTTCTCCTCCTCCTCGTCCTCCTCTTCCCCCTCCTCCTCTTCATCGTCAACCACCACCACTAACAACATCAACAGCAACAACAATAATGATGATGATGATAAGAAGAACAACAAAACATTCTGAAGAGGAAGAAGAAGAAGAAAAACAAACCAGAAGAGCAAGATAAAGAAAAATAACAAGTACAACAATATACCCAGCTACATGACCAAAGATGAAAGTAATTCGAAGAATCTGTTTATCTTTATTTTTAAATTTTTATTTATTTATTTTTTTAATCTAATTATCTATTTCTTTTTTGCTGCCCCATCATCTGCACCATTTCAGTGGCATTACCCCCACGCCACTCATTTCGATTCCCCCATACACAGCCACATCTGGGTTCGTCTGTCGCAGTCCCAGTGCCGGCAGTCCACAGGGAACCATCGATGTGAGGTCGCCCGGAGGCCACACACCAGAGGAGAGACCCTGCACTGCTGCTGAGTCACATCGATGGTGTTCGGTAGTGCCTGTTCTGATTTAACGTGCTTAGGACACCACTTACTAAGCCCCCTACTGACGACAATAATGACTTAGTCGCGGAGTCAGACTGTGAGCGTCTCCCCGCAGAGTGGAGACTGCCACCACGTCCCTCCAACGGCGGTCCCCCATGAATCCGTCGACACTGAAGACCTTAACAAGACTCGCCCCAAGCACGGAACTGGAGGGGTTTCGAAACTGAGGTCACCATGAGACCAAGGCATTAAAGGTCACATAATTTGGGGTTTTTTTTCTATATTGATGATGAAGGTGGAGGATGCTGGTGATGATTATGATGATTATATTGCTATGGAGGTCCATTTTTAGGTTTGGGACTACGTGACAAGGCTGTACGCTTCCTGTCATAATGACATATTTTTTGTATTCTCTAAACTTGGCACTTTGATCTGATATTCTGACCCAACAATAAGAGCAGTCATTATTATCATTTTTTGTTCAAACAGTAACTTCTTTTGCTAAGCATGGAAGTTTTATTTATTTTGCAAACGTTTTGGTGCAGATAGTAAAAAAGGGAAATTACTCTGTAATTATGCAAGGGGACTTAATTTGCTTTAAGCTGATCTTTCTCATCTTAAACATTACATTTTGAAATTATACACAATACATAAAAAGCTTGGATTTTTTTTCCATGTATCACAAGTGAGTCTTGAAGGCCTTGCCTCTCTTGTTTTTTATACTTCTATCATTTTTTAAATAATTTTAAAAAGACATGTTCATATGCCTTGAACGGTTAAGATGTGCTTGCGCGCGCGCATATGTGTGTGTGTGTGTGTGTGTGTGTGTTTGTACGCGCGCGTGCGCGCGCGCGTGTGTGTACATCTTGTGTGTGGAGTGGGTGTGGGTTTGTGAGTTGGAGTTGGAGCAGAAGGATTTGTGCGTGCGGTTGTATTCGTGTGTTAGTATGCATGCATCATTGTATTTTTCATTTTAAACGCCCAGGGCCTTTGTATCATTGGACTGGGCGTACCAAATGTCCTTTTATCATTATTATTATAAAGGATCAGTGCAAGCTAGCATCTAACGGCCTCCCCTGTTGCTTCCATCATGTTAGATTAAAGAGGAGGTATTGAGGGCTGTCCAAGCTAGTCCAGTACAACTCTCTACTTCCACCACATCGTAATGTGGAGCAGTGTCAGACCTACCCCCTTCCGTTACTTTCGCCACGTTATATCTGGGAGGAACTTCCATGCTGGCTATAAAAGTAGGACACCCATACCAAACCTTCCCCAGAAGAGCACCGAGATTCAGCGAGGACACCCCTCGGGCAGCCAACCAGGACCTCATGCACCCATTGACAGCAGGGCCTCCACAAGACACCAGGACAACTGAACTACATCAACCTTCACGGAGCAAGACCACAGCCACGAATAATTTGACCTTAAGGGCAGCAGCCAATAGGTCGTTCAACTGATCACTACCTTTATTTCCGTTAAGTTGCAAAGGAGATCGACTTTGTGTGTGTGAATAGAATAGAATAGAATAGATTTTATTGTCATGAAACCGTAAGGTTTATAAGACACAATTGCAATGGTAAATGAATGAACGAATGAAAAACACACAATTTATCAATCAGTTAATGCGGTAAATTGCAGCAGCATTCATACACAAATTTTCCTAATCTTGTTTGTATATATTCATCATCTGTTAGCATCACCTGACTGGGAATATGTCCTGTGTTATTCGAATTTTGAATATCCTTTAAAAATTGTTGCCTTAAGGTTTTATATTTAATACAATGATCAAGAAGATGGATTTCGTCTTCCAGGATGTTACCACGGAGTCACTCTGGGCTGGCATGGAATGATCCCGAGGGTGTGTGTGTGTGTGTGTGTGTGTGTGTGTGTGTGTGTGTGTGTGTGTGTGTGTGTGTGTGTGTGTGTGTGTAGGGGGGTGTTAATAAAGGCTAGTCCAACAGCACCCATATCCAGCTGGGGTGGGGGGTCGATCGCGACAGGCACAGGTGACCCTGGGGATCATTCCATGCCAGCCCAGAGTGACTCCGTGGTAAGATCCATCAGCGGAGGAGAGCAGCAAGAATGAGACTGTTAC
>NC_134902.1:30217224-30219724 GCF_041734735.1 Babylonia areolata | reverse complement strand
TCCTATTTCTTTATATGTTCCGAGGGTTGATGCGTGGAAAGGTACGCCAAGGGCAAGTCTATATGCTTTACAGTCAATGCTTTGAAGTTTCTTTAACAAATACTTTGGAGCATTGAAAAAGACTTCTTGTCCATACGATAGTTTGGATCGAATAAGTGATGATGATAAATGTTTCAATATCGTTGTGTCTTGTCCCCAGTACTGTTTACTTATAACTTTGAGCAAGTTTAAACATTTTCTTGCTTTTTTTTTTTTTTTTTTATCTATATATTTTTTTTTTCTCAAGGCCTGACTAAGCGCGTTGGGTTACGCTGCTGGTCAGGCATCTGCTTGGCAGATGTGGTGTAGCGTATATGGATTTGTCCGAACGCAGTGACGCCTCCTTGAGCTACTGAAACTGAAACTGAACTGTTATTATATATTCAATATGGGCATTCCAAGCTAGTTTTGAAGTAAGCATTAAGCCTAAAAATTTTATCATATCTCTGTACTGAATGGGCTCATTTTCAATTTTAAATGTTGGTAACTCTTCTGGATTATTACCATTGTTAAAAAGCATGTGAGTTTTTTCTGCTGATAATGTAAGACCATTGTCAACAATATACTTATTCAATTTATCTATTTCTCTTTGGTATGTTTTCTTAAAATAGTTTAATGCCCTTTTTGGTGTATTTCTTTTCATAGTTACATTCATCCACGTACATATATCATCTGCGTATTGCACTGGGATTACGTCTTTTGATAAGTGTTGGGGTAAGTCGTTCAGCAAAATGTTAAATAGAACAGGGGCAATAACAGAACCTTGGGGTAATCCCATGTGAAGAGTCGTAGGATTTGAGTACGTATTTCCGACTCGTACTTGTATACGTCTTTTAGTCAGGAAATCTTTGAAATAATTATAGAGACGCCCTGAAAAGCCAATAGATTTCAGTTTAAAGAGTAACTTTGCATGCCAAACTTGATCATAGGCTTTCTTTATATCAAAGAAAGTTGCAATAACGTTTTTTCTTCTAGAAAATTGTTGCTTTGCATGTCATGTAAGTTTAACCAAATTATCAATTGCAGATCTACCTCTCTGAAAACCCGTTGATTAATTGGGATAATTCTATTTTTATGGCAATAGTACATCAGTCTTCTCAAAATTATTCTTTCCATCAGCTTACCAGTATGTGATGTTTGCGCAATTGGCCTGTAACTGTTCTTATCTGTTTTACATTTTTCCTTGTTTATGAACTGGTATTATAATAGACTCTTTCCATTGTGCTGGCATTAAACTATCAATCCAGCACTTTTGAAAAAGCTTAAATAACAAAACAACAATTTTTTTCTGGTAAGTGTCTAAGCATCTCATTTGATCCCCGCGTCAAGTCCCACAGATGTTTTCTTTTTAGGGAGGGATAGTAATGCGTCTTTAATCTCACTGAGTGTGAATGGAGCATTGATGTATTGACTGTTATCGGGACTTGGATCTGAGTAATCACTTTTGCTCTCTTCTTCGGTTCTGTGTTTACTCATTTTAGGCGATAGACCTTCAAATCGCATAGACTCTGAGAACATTTCTACAAATGTTTCTGCTTTCTCTACACTGGACGGAAATTCTTTGTCTTCTGTCTTAATTGGGCAAGATGGCAAATTTATACCTTCTTTCATTTCACTGAAATTTTTCCAAACCTTTTTAGTATCTTTATGACTGGATATCTCATTATTACAGAATGAGGACCAATATTGTCTTTTAGCCTGTGCAATGACCATGTTACTATAATGGTTTGCCCTTTTCTTTTCAATAAGATTTTCTTGTGACTTGTTTTTCATATAAATTATAAACTTCATTTTTTTTATCATTTACTGCTGCTTCACAAGCTGGCGTCCACCAAATATTTCCTAAATGTTTGTTTGATTTAAGCGAATTACATTTTGGGACTGATATATCGGCGGCTTGTAATATGGTGTCAGTAAAGTAGGAATATAAATTATCTATATCCCCAGTGTTTACGGACTCCGTGTTTTTTCAAGCAAGCATACTTTCGAATTTCTCCCAGTCAGCATCTTTATAGTTATACTTTGGGACTTTGTCTTTTTGAAATTCCGTGTATCTTTCAGTTTCATTAAAAGTCATGATGATTGGTATATGATCACTTCCCAGTGTATCATTATGCGTTGTCCATTTACATTCTGGATACAACGTAGCAGATATGAAAGAGAGATCTATGGCAGACGCCCTGTGAGTGACAATATCAGGGATTCTGGTAACGCTGCCATCATTTAAAAGGCTTAAGGAAGAATCAACATTTTCTACAAAGCGGTTACAAGTAACTGATACACAATCTTTGTCCCAAAAAGGTGAATGGGCGTTAAAATCTCCCCTATCAACCATTTTTCATTATCTTGAACATTATGTAACCATTCCGTATTAAGTTCGTTTGGTCTTCTAGGTAAGTACACAGAGACGACACGAAGAGTAAGGTGATCACTGAATCTAACACGTGCCGCGCATGAATGG
>NC_134902.1:30124724-30212224 GCF_041734735.1 Babylonia areolata | reverse complement strand
CTTGAGACATACTTCAAGATAAGTGATCGCGGGAGACCCTTATCAACAAAATTATTACCCCATAGCATATTATTCAGATTGACTTCCCATATCTTCGCAGAATTTTGCAAATCTATGCACCAATTACTTCCTAAATAAAACTGTAACAGTAACATGACCTTGGGATCGTTTATATTTTTGTGCCCTTCATAGAAATGTATTGTCATCGTTTGAAAAGAACTGCTTTTTTCCCAATTCCAAACCACATTTTATGTCACCAGACTATAAGTATTTTCAGAGAAAATTAATACATTAAATTTTAACACACACACACACACACACACACACACACGAAACACCGTGTTACAACAAACACACACGTGAGCCAAAAGGGTTGAAGGAAGATGTTAGAACACCACGCATACAATTCAAGGATGACGTAATGTTACGATGATGTCACAAGAACTTTGTTTTCATCATAGAATCGCACAAACGTAAGAAAGGTCATAACTTTGCCTTGCGAAGTTGAGAGAACACAAACTTCCTGACAAAGTTTCCCCGAAAGCGACAGAAAAACACAAAATACATGGGAATACACTTCCATGTGGAGATATGCCTTCAAACACGTGTATGGTGTCACTTCTTGGACTGCTGATCTTATCGATTCGTCTTGAATATAAAGGTTTGTTTTTCGTTCATTTTATACAGTCATGAGAGAGAGAGAGGGGAGGGGGGTGGGGGAGAGAGAGAGAAGGAAGTTGTGTTTTTGTGTTTATATCACGTCCTCGCCCTTAACAAAAGTTTGGCTGTTTTGTGCATGATAGAAATAATGCATTTTGCGGCAAAAGAAACACACACACGCGCGCGCGCGCACACACACACACACACACACACACACACACACACACACACACACACACACACACACAGGCGCGTGTGTATGATTTTTTGGATTTTTTTTATTATCATAAATGAAAAAAAAAAAGAAAAAAACCTGAAACACGAGAGGGATGGGCCTGTTCTTATTAATAAATTACCATATTCATTGCAGCAGACCGAAACCTATCCCGATGTGAGCCATTATACAACTGCAGGGATGAAAACAGGATGGAGATGATAAGGCCAATGATCATGATGCTTGCTGAGCATGATTATCTCAACCACCAGAATAGAATTATCAAACTCGCTTGTAAAAACTAAAAAGATTTGATTCCAGACTATGATTAATACAGTTTGGTTCCTGAACCTGAACCACTATTGTATTAAATTGTCTAGTATTGTAGACTTTCATTTTGTGTGTGTGTGTGTGTGTCACAAAGATTGATTTGTTTGAAATTAGGGCTGCTCTCCCCGGAGACAGCGAATCACCACAGTGCAGCGCCAACCGTAGTTTTTCTTTACCCTGTTTTTCCTGTCAGTGTGTGCAAGTTGACTTGTGTTGCTCTCATAATGGATTTTTCCTTCGGAGTATTGCTGGGGACAACCCTTTTTGTTACCGTGGGTTCTTTTGCGTGCGCTGTGTGCATGCTGCACACGGGACCTCGGTTTATCGTCTCATCCCAAAGCCTAGCATCCAGGCCACCACTCAAGGCCTAGCAGGGGAGAGGGGTGGGAGTAAAAATAGAATTCCGTGCCGTATGATAATGGGACTCGAACCCGTGGACACATGCTTCCTAAATCAGGCGCATTACCTTCAGGCGCACGCTTACGCACACACATACGCACGTGTGTGTGTGTGTGTGTGTGTCTGTCTGTCTGTCTGTCTGTCTGTATCATCAGCCACCGTAATAGCACTTGAGCGGGAGTGCGTGACCATGATCAGTGAACAAATCAAAGCCTTTGAAACAGCCTCAGACTACCTCCCTGCTGCCCCGGGGTCATTCTGGGTGGGGGAGGGCCGGGGGGATAGCGTTTGGGCGGGGGGGGGGTGGGAGGAGGTGTGTGTGTGTGTGGGGGGGGGGGGTATTTTCACAGCCTGTACTGATTCAAACAGGGCCCAATATACTTTCGGGGTTGGGGGGTCATTACACGCAAATCCAACTAGCGGGAGTGGGGGGACAGTTCTGACTAGTTGAAGTTTACCCCCCGCTGGTCATTCCAGGCACGTCTACATAATAATACACACCGGGGTTAATTAAACTGGGCGGGCTAGATTTTACCCCGGGATATAAAAAAAAAAATAAAAAATAAAAAGGAAAAAAAAGAAGGAACAAGAAAAAAGAAAAGAAAAGAATTATAACAACAATGGCGGTACGATTAGGCTTCTGCACCTAAACGTGTCGCATTCTCTCTCAGTCACGGAAGGAATCGGGCATGCGGGCGAGCTGTGCTTTCCTTCCGACGTGTGCGAAAAAGGCCTGCATTGTGAAAACTCCACATGCAGTAAGTGATGTTCACTGATTCGCTGTCTCTCTGTCTCTGTCTCTCTCTATATATGTATGTCTCTCTCATCTCTTCTCTTCTCGCTCACACACTCGTAGCAACATTCCAGCAGAATCATGAAACACGTGAATTGGAAGCAGCTTCACATTCAGATTGAATTTCGGAACGAAAAAAAAAAAAGTTGCTCACGCCTTCCCACGGATAAACAAATTTGTGTGTGTGTGTGAAAGAAGAAACCTTATTGAGCTGGCAGCCTTTCTATGTGTTTGGGGGGCAGGGGGGGCGGCTGGATGAAAAAAGCACATTATTGCTTATTTATCATCCTCGAAATACATAATTCTCTCTCTCTCTCTCTCTCTCTCTCTCTCTCTCTCACACACACACACACACACACACACACACACACACACACACAGAAGCCTGGTAGGTATTACATTTTGCATTTCAGTGCAGGCTTTCCCACATTAACGAATGTAATCAATATCCCAAAGCGAAAAATGGCGCGGACGATGGGGAGGATTTGGGTAGGTAGGGTGGGGAGGAGGGTGGGTCCCGGCACTACTTGCCAGTTGCGGGGTGGGGTGAGGGGTATGGAGGGACATAGTGGAGGCCGTTACTTGTGGGTGGACGAGCAGCGGCGAAGAGTGTGTGGGAACGGAAGATAATGGAGAGGGGGGAGTGTGGTGTTTCAGTTTCAGTTTCAAGGAGGCGTCAAAGAGTGCAGACTGATCCGTATACGCCACACCACATCTGCTGTTTGTGCTGTTCACCTGCTGCCGCTGTGAGCACGAACGCCCAAAGAGAAACAAGAAGAAATCCCTGCAAAAATTTGCAGTCTCACAGACACCACGGTCCAACCCTCGACCGATAAAGGTACATACCCAGGCCTCACCTCAAACACACACACACACACACACACACACACACACGGGCGCCGCACGCGCGGTTAACGAACACACAAACATTATTACAGAGATGAAGGGCATCTTACGGAGAGAAAAAAAATCTCAGCGTGCGGTGTGTCTCAGGACTTCACAACCTCCAACAACGAAACCCTCACAACACCAAGACCCCTGGCACTGAAAAAAAAGTATTAATTTGATAAAGGTCCCATAGCCTGTAACGGAAATCGGGGCAGTGAATTTATATTCACTGTGCCCAGGGCACGGCATAGGACGACAGGGACCCAACTGTCTCCTTCGGCCGTTTTAGATCTTCCCATTCACACCTGGGTGGAGTGAGGAGGAAAATCGAGAGGAAAGTGCCTTTTCTCAAGTACACAACGCCATGTCGAAACGGAGCCCCGAACCTTATCAACTGGTGATCACTGGATCAGATGTCCAAAGCCTCACAGTCGCTGCCACTGCGTCTGTAAGCCTATACCTGAAGCGCGAAAGCCGGTTGATCGTCTAACTCAACTGTACCACGAGGTGCCTTTGGGTGTATGCCTGATACGTTCTGCAGGTAGAGCGCAGAGCTCACATTCCAGGTGCTGCGAGTTCGAATCTTCTTCTTCGTCTTCGTCTCTTAAACTGTGTGAAGAATCATTACGGCACCTCATAGAACTGTTCATCAGGTTCCCCTAGATCTGTCTGCCTGGGTTTCAGCAATTTTTTTGTTTGTTGTTGTCCATGTTGCAGTGTTGTCACTCATTATGTGTTGGTGTTGTTTTCCTGTCTTCCTCTCCATCTCCCTCCCTTAACAGCTCCTTGTCTGATGGTTTTAGCGAGGCCGTTGGATCTTGTTACTGAGGGGTGCAATAGCCGAATGGTTAAAGCGCTGGACTTTCAATCTGAGGGTCCTGGGTTCGAATCTCGGTGCACCTGGTGGGTAAAGGGTGGAGATTTTTCCGATCTCCCAGGTCAACATATGTGCAGACCTGCTAGTGCCTGAACCCCCTTCGTGTGTATGCGCACGCAGAAGATCAAATACGCACGTTAAAGATCCTGTAATCCATGTCAGCGTTCGGTGGGTTATGGAAACAAGAATATACCCAGCATGCACCCCCGAAAACGGAGTATGGCTGCCTACATGGCGGGGTAAATAAATTTTTAAAAAAACGGTCATACACGTAAAATGTTACATGTCTGTCTGAGTGTGTATGTGTGTGCGTCTGAAATCTGATTGAATGACACAGGAAACAAATGATGAGTGCCCAGTGGCAGCCGTCAGTCGGCTCTACCCAGGTAGGCAGCCTGTGGTGCAAATGTCCCCGTGTATGTAAAGCGCTTAGAGCTTGGTCTCTGACCGAGGATAGGCGCTATATAAGTATCCACATCAATCAATCAATCAATCAAACCAACGTAGTTCACTTTTCTTTTTCTTTCCCTAAATTGCATAAATTGATGTTAAATGAACGATGTTTCTTGAGTGTAGTGTTTGCAAATACAAATCGTATGTACTGGTATGTGGATGTGCGTGTGCATGTGTGTTCCTGGTTACGATTGCTTCCCACCACCCTCCCCCTTAACACGTTTACTTGAACTTCGGTGATCAGATGGAGTAACTGAATCATTGAACTTCTGCTTGTATGATGGCTTGTATACTTTGTGCTTGTAGAATGGTTATGTATGAACTGTTTATAAGGGAAATATCTTGGCCGTGAACCGATTCATATGATTGTTACAGAAACAAGGTTAAGGATGTTTAGAACCCCTTGACTGCCATAAATGTATTACGTACGTGCATAGTGACGTCACTGATGACGTCATCAGAAAAAGAGAAATTACTCTGGAAGGCTGAAAATTCACACAGTTCGTCTAGAGTGGTGTATCTCCAGACTATTTTCTCAGTTTTAGGCTTATTGTTTGGGATAATGACCTGAAACACCACTTTCTGCTGTTTTCCCCCTAGCACTGAAGGGGCTTTAGCATCTTGTCAGCCCCATTGTGATCCCCCACCCCTTTGACATGGGCAGAAGGCGTGGCTCAATAAAACACTCTCTCTCTCTCTCTCTCTCTCTCTCTAGTTTTCTCTAACCCTAACACAAACACACATAAACTGCATCAATATACACATTCTGCATAATCACACCTCCTAACCCTGACCCACTCTCTTTCCCACTATCCTCTCCGCCCCTGCTACACACCACCCTCCACTTCCTTCCCCACCTCGGTCCCGTAGGCGTACCCATCTAAAAAAAACACACATGCACAAGCAACACACATACTTGCTTTTAAAATGTGACATGAGAATGAAGTCGGAGATTTAAAATACGAAAACATCAACTGAAAAGGCGTGTACAAGAAACACTTGAGAGCATGGACTGATTCGTATCCCCAAAAATAATAGAAAGAAAATAATAAAGCCACAAGAACAACAGGGGAGGGGGGGGGGATGCGCTCTAGGAGACGGATGCCAATGTACGTCCGTTAAGCCCCCTAGTCCTGCCAGGGAAACCCGGGCCCCACTTAGCATCCGTCTTGTGTGTGTGTGTGTGTCTGAGTGTGTCTGCGGATAGCTGAAAGGAACAAGGACTGCCTGTGGGGGACGGTGCGGGATTAGGGGACTTGTAATTTGTCTGGGTGCCTCGGATGGTTCTTCTTATCCGCACCAGAGTACCTTCCCCGGGTGCCACCTCAACCAAGCCACCAATGATCTTATACATCATGGTGGCCTTGGACGCAGTGCGGCACAGTATGAGAGGGTCAAGTTCCAGACTGTAAACAAGCTCGGTTGCACTGGCGGTGGGGCGGAAGTCTTGCATAATTCGCCAAGCTGATTTGCGTTGCACCATCTCCAGGTTGGTTGTGAGAAACTGCTGCGGGGGGTCCCAGACTGGCGCATCATACTCCAGGATAGGCCTCACAAGCCCTTGTGGTATGTTGTCTGGGTGGTGTGGGTGAATCCTCTCAGGTTTCTGTATAAGAAGGCGCTGTTCTTGTCTGCCTTTGCTGTTGTGGCCTGGACATGTGCTCCCCAGTGAAGACCTTTTGTCAACTCAGCTCTACACCCAGGTATTTGGCTTTTTTCAGCTTTTGTAGTTCCTCATCATGCAGACTGTAAGTGGTAGGGAAGGGTTTTTTTCTTCCTTGTCACTGAGAAGACATGACACTTGCTGGCATTGAATGCCAACTGCCTGGTCTTCTCCCAACGCTCAAGTTGGTTTAGATCTTGGAGGGAGTTGGCATCTGCTTAGACCTGATCTGCTGGTATAGGATGGTGTCATAGGCTAACAGTCGTACCGTGGATTTGATGTTTTTATTGATGTCGTTGATGTAAATTACAAACAGAGTCGGGACAAGGACAGAACCCTGAGGAACCCCGGATGTCACTTGGCCGATGGTGGAGATCTGTTCTTCAACATTCACTTGCTGGGATCTGCTGGTGCGGAACTCTTCTGTCCAGCGAAGTGTTTGTCCACGGTGTCCATAGTGAAGGAGGCGATGGTGAGGCATTTTGTTAAAGGCCTTCGATAAGTCCAGCAATATGGTATCCGTTTGTCTCCCTTCGTCGAGCGCTGCTGCCAGGTCATCTACTGTGAGGATCACTTGTGACTCGCAGGATCTTCTTTTGCGAAATCCATGCTGGGCGTCGACAGTGATCTTATGCTTGTCGAGGTGTGATGTGATGGCATTTCGAATAATGTGTTCCATCAGCTTGCAACAGACGGATGTCAAGGAGATGGGACAGTAGTTTGCTGGGGAGCTCCTAGTCACTGAGCGTCTACTCATTCGGATGAGACAATAAACCGAGGTCCCGTGTGCAGCAAACACTCGGCGCACTGGAAAAGAACACATGGCAACAAAATTATGTAGAACAAGTCCCCTCTGATACGTACACAAATATATATGCATGCACTCAAGGCCTGACTAAGTGCGTTGGGTTATGCTGCTGGTCAGGCATCTGCCCAAAAGATGTAGTGTAGAGTATATGGATTTGTCCGAACGCAGTGACACCACCTTGAGGAACAAACTGAAACTAGCGAGACGAAAACTATGCAAATACCAAGCGGTTCTATTTCATTTCTGTGGATTTTGGTCTAAGTGGCTTGGAGATAGAGGAGTTATGTTTCCATCCACCGTAGCGCGCGCATGTGCGTGTGTGTGTGTGTGTGTGGAGGAGGGGGGGGATGTTACAATGTATTCTTGTCATCAAATTTTATAGAAAAAATGTGTCTGTTCATTCATGTTTGTGTATGTAATTTTATGTGACTGTGTACAGTTTTTGAGTTTGACAGGATCATGAGGGATTGTATGTGTGTGGCGTGTGTGCCGAGCATGTATGTACGCGCACGTGCGTGCATACATGTATGTGTGTGTGTGTGTGTGTGTGCGAGCGCGCGTGTGTGCGTGTGTTTGAGTAGGACATGGTTATAATGGATTATTGTGATTGAAAAAGAAGTGTGTGTGTGTGTGTGTGTGTGCATTCCTCTCTCTCTCTCTCTCTCTCTCTATATATATATATATATATATATATATATGTGTGTGTGTGTGTGTGCGCGCGCGCGCGCGCGCGCATTGTGCGCAGAGATCAAGAAAATGGGAGAATGCAGCGGCGACAAACAAGAACTGTGCGTGTCCTCCACAAAGTGTGTCGTCACCTGCCCGTGCTGCATTGAGAAACAATACTTCTGCAAAGGTAAGTCAAGTTGCTGCAGCGGATGCGAGGTTACAGTATTCTGACAGGAGTCGTTTGCTTCCTCTAGAACTGTACTAGTGCCATGTATTGCATCTTTACCAGTGATGATGATGATGATGATGATGATGATGATGATGATGATGATGATGATGATGATGGTGGTGGTGGTGGTGGTGGTGGTGACGATGATGATGATGATGATGCCATCATCACCATTATCATCAACATCATGATTATGATGACCTAGCACTGAACTGACGAAAACTTCCCATATTATGGGCTCTAAGACCTTATATAAACAATACATATACAATTGTGCATAATGGTATTCAACAGTGCATGAAGACATACAAGAGAGCATATACACACACACACACGCGCGCGCGCGCGCGCGCGCGCGCGAAGAGGAAGAAAAAGAAGAAGACAAAGAAGAAGAACAACAACAGTAGCAAACAACATGTGGATTTATCTATGTGTAATTCAGGCTGCACATCCAGGGCAGATCGTTTCGCAGCAGTGGTACATCGCCACCTTCTTCTGCTTCTGCTTCTGACTGCGTGTGTAGTTTTACTGTCAATGGATTTTCGGTTCACATGTGTCTTCCGGGCTAAACTGTATATCCGGATCGTGAATGTTTTATTTCGTTTCAAATCTGGATCCCCAAGATTTGATTGAGTCATTCATGGCTCATTGTCAGAACGGTCGTTTTAGGTTTTAAGACAGCATAACATTCTGTTTCTTGTCCGTGGGTTAAGGAACAGAAAAAGGAGTCTGGACAGAAGATACAGAATGACACAAACTGCTGGAGTGGTTATTCCACATCAGTATTTCGGTAGGGTACTTAATTGACTAGAATAAACATGCTGAAAATCTTACCTGAAAAATCCGTGACTGGGAATCGTTCTGCATACGCTAGGCCTAGCTATTTTTGTTATGAAGTATCTGAGAGGTAAGTTAAAAGTTCGACAGATACCTGTGAGGTGTTTGGATATTAGTGAAATATGAATCTGATATGGCCAAGATTGAGTTGAATAAAGCAGCAAAACGTTTCAAGAGATCTGCACAAAGTTGTTTTTTTAATGATGAGGATAGAAATTATGATTTGGATTTACTTACGCAGTCTTTGGATCGTCTAATTGTTAACGCGAAAGAAATCAACCCTAAAGTTCAAGATTACCGAAAATATGTTGCTGTCTTTTTTTCTTTTCTTATTTGTTGTTGTTGTTGTTTGTGTATTTCTTGCATTCTGTATTGAAAGCCAGCGAGCCGGCCGTGATAAAAACAGTGAATGAAACTTCGATTTAGATCAATGTTATATGGGAGAAGGTTTTTCCAATCTACTGAACACAATCTTGATGAATGAACTGGACTATACATGTAAGTACAAGAGGCCCCCCTCCCCAACATGCGTGTTTACGGTTTCATTCTTGTAGTTTTGTGAACAGGAAGGATCACACGTGAGCCAGGAAGGCTTCGCCTCTTGTTCTTCAAAATGTTGCTAGGGACATGTATGTTACCGTGGGTTATTTTACGTGCGCTAAAATAAAATAATAATAATTTTAAAAATGCTGCACACCTCGGTTTATCGTCTCAACCTGAAAGGCAAGTTCCCAGGCCTCTACTCAATATCTATCGGAGAAGGTGAGGGGAGGAGGGGAAGAAGAGGGGTTAAAAATCCCGGTGGCCGTCCGTGTATGGCACTCAAACCCGTGGACACTCGCTTCCTAGTCGGGTGCATTACCCACCAGACCACCGCTTCACCTTCTCTGTTCCAGAACATGATTCGACCTTGTACGAGAGTTGCCTGGAGTCCGCGGCTCTGGCGCTTGCCGTGTTGTTGTCGGCCATTCTGTTGATGGGTCTCGTCTACTACATTGTCCTGGAAAAACTCACGGCCTAAAAACCACGACTGGTGTTCGGTGGGGGGAAAAAAACATTGTCTACTGATAATTACTATTGCTTACATAGAATTACAGTTTGTACGCTTTTCTAATCATATTACTTTGAATGAACTGTTACTCCGCAATTGAAGAGACCGCGTGAGATAATCATGTCTATTCATTACGTAGAAAGCACATTGTTTTTGTTGCTCTTTTTTTTGTGTGTGGCAGGGGGGTGGTCCCCTACTGCTTGATTTCCGGAGGCAGTGTTTTATTTTTTCTCGGGCAAAAACACTAGAAGTGTTTCTTTGTTTGTTTGTTGTTGTTTGGTGTGGGGTTCTTTTTGTAATTGCCTGGTAGACTTTTCCACTCTATACCGGGCTTGCCAAGCCATGCCCCTAACAGTAGTGGCTGGACCAAGCTTGGAATGGGGTCCTCGGCAAAATGACTGCAGTGGTCAACCGACATTTCAGAAGCATTGCTGGTGACGAATGTTTTGCGCCTTGTAGTAGTGTGTGGTTCGTCCGTCGGGATCGACGAGGACCATCTAGTCATCCTGGGGGTGGGTGGGTTGGGCTCTGTGGGTGCGCAGATGACTGGTCAGGCCAATCCGCGCCCGGAAGTTTCTGACGCAGTGTGGACAGGGGATGGTGGCGGCTGTCAGGGACTTGCTGGCACTGCTTTTCTGATGGTCATTGTCGTACACGACTGATCATCATATACTGGTCCTAGGAGGACACCAGTCAGCATGGGTAAATCAGGAAACAGCTGCTGTGTGCTTGAGGGATGAAGGTGTCCACCATGCAGGTTATGTTGAAATGTAAGGAAGCCGGAAGGAGTTGACGGGGTCTTGTGGTGCAACCATGTGTCTGAAAGACATGGTGCTTGCATCCGAAGTGACAACAAAGTCATCCTCTGACAGGCTTGAGAAGGAATGCCCATCTGTAACCACAGCAGTGGTTGTGTGTTGAGGCTGAAAGGATCGTGCAGGGAAGACCAAGTGCAGAAAATGCTTTCAAACGCCAATTGTTTGAGACATCGATGCTGGATCTCTGTTCAAGCAAGGTGATGGGGCGAACTAATGTGCTAATGAACGGTTCGTTGTGCTTTGTGAGACGCATCCGTCCTTGTCAATATGCCTCTTTCCCGAGTGTAGAGGAAAACAATTATTACCCAGGCCTTCAGCTACTAGTGAGGAGTGGAAGAGATGGACTTAGGGTGATTGTCTCCTGCCCAGTGGGCAGTTTTTGGGCCCGCTAAAACTTGGAAGGAATGAAGGGCGTGTGTGTCCGGAGTGGCACATCTAAGTTGGACTGCCTCATCCCTCCTTGTACCAGGTTAGGGCATCTCTAGCCCTGTGGGTGATTGTTGTAGGCAAATGAGTTGGGTTGCACCAAGAGAGGGCATCCTTAGCCCTGTGGGTGGGAAGGGAGTGTGTGTGGGTCCCTAAGGACCAGCCACTACTGAGATGTGAAGGAGCATACATTCAGGTGTGAATGAGGCAGTTTTGTCTGTGAGTGCAGTCGTCCTCCGAAAGCGAGGTAGGGATGAATGTATGAAAATGAATACATATATGTGCAAAGGGATTATAAACTTCCATCAACTCAAGTGATAATGTCAGGAATATGCCAATGACGTGACAAGAGATCGAGTCACGAGAAATAAGCGGCTGTATAAGCATACGTGTAGCGTGCACAGATATACCCAAGTAAATGGGAAAGTGTGCATAACTGTAATGGAAAGGAATCTGTGTATGCACCTACATATAAGAGATGTACATACGCATATGAATAAAGTGCCAGTATGTAGACACAGAGAGATCTGGGCATTGTGAACAGAATGACGCAAATGCAAGTGTGCCTATATTGCTATGTAGGGAATCTCAATGAATAGATGTCAATGAATAGAGATAGAAATAAAATTGTACATGTTAATATGGAAGTGGTATGAACCTATCCCATAAGTGCACACACCTGTGTATACCGAGGGATAAGTATACATCTATAAGTGTAAATAGAAATGTGTATAAATGTAGCAAGATATTGTATATCTCTCTCTCTGTCTCTATCTATCTATATTTTTTTTTCTTCTTCTTCTTTTTTTCTTTTTTTAAATAACATTTTTTATTATTTTATATATGTGTGGTTCGTCCGTCGGGATCGACGAGGACCATCTAGTCATCCTGGGGGTGGGTGGGTTGGGCTCTGTGGCTGCGCAGATGACTGGTCAGGCCAATTCGCGCCCGAAAGGTTCTGACGCAGTGTGGATAGGGGATGGTGGCGGCTGTCGGGGACTTGCTGGCCCTGCTTTTCCTGGCCTGTCTACGTTGCTCTGCTGCGGCGATTCTGTTGGCCTCACAGGATTTGGCTCCTTTGTGGACAGCTGAACGCCACTTTGGTTTGTCCATTGCCATGTGTCGTGGCTGATGTTGAAGGCCTTCAGAGAAGCTTTCAGAGTGTCTTTGAAGCGCTTCTTTTGGCCTCCATGGGAGCGCTTGCCATGTTGGAGTTCGCCGTACAGCAGTTTCTTGGGGAGCCGGTGGTCTGGCATGCGAACTACATGGCCTGCCCAGCG
The DNA here is from genome assembly GCF_041734735.1 of Babylonia areolata. Classification (NCBI taxonomy): domain Eukaryota; kingdom Metazoa; phylum Mollusca; class Gastropoda; order Neogastropoda; family Buccinidae; genus Babylonia; species Babylonia areolata. The sequence continues at coordinate 30,199,829 of NC_134902.1, read as the reverse complement.
CAGCTGGGCCTGCATCAAGATGGTGTAGATGCTGGGCAAGTTTGCTCGAGTGAGCACCTCTGTGTCAGGGATCTTCTCTTGCCACTTTATGCCGAGAAGTTTTCTGAGGCTGGTGGTGTGGAAGTGGTTCAGCTTTTTGGCGTGGCGTTTGTAGACCGTCCATGATTCACATCCATAGAGCAGTGTGGTGAGAACTATGGCCTTGTATACTTTGAGCTTCGTCTCCAGGGTGATGCCTCTCCTGTTCCAAACGTTTTTATGGAGTCTGTCGAAGGCAGCGCTGGCTTTGGCGAGTCTGGCATTCACCTCGTCTTCGGTGACAACTGTGCGAGAGAGTGTACTGCCCAGGTATGTGAACTTGTCCACCGCGTTCAGTCGTTGCCCGTTGATGAAGATGTTTGGTTCAATGTAAGGCTTTCCTGGAGCTGGCTGGTGCATCACCTCAGTCTTCTTTGTGCTGATTGTGAGGCCAAAGTTGTCACAGGCAGCAGAGAACTTGTCGACGCTGTGTTGCATGTCAGCTTTGGAGGCAGCGTTGAGAGCGCAGACATCAGCAAACAGGAAGTCGTTGACGGTGTCTGTCCGCGCCTTAGTTTTTGCTTGAAGCCTCCTGAGGTTGAAGAGTGAGCCATCTGTGCGGTACCTGATGCCAATGCCTACGTCAGCGTCTCTGAAGGCATCTGTCAGCATGGCTGAAAACATGAGACTGAACAGGTTGGGGGCAAGAACACACCCTTGCTTGACTCTGTTGGATACAGGGAATGGTTCCGAAGTCTCTCTGTTGTCCTGGACTCAGGCCAGCATCCCATCAAGTAGTTGCCGTATGATGGTGATGAACTTTCTGGGACATCCGTACTTCGCCATGATTCTCCAAAGGCCATCTCTGCTAATAGTATCGAAGGCCTTGGTCAGATCGACATAGGTGGAGTAAAGGTCGGCGTTCTGTTCCTGACACTTCTCCTGGAGATGCCTGGCAGCAAACACCATGTCGATAGTCCCGCGTTCCTTCCGGAAGCCACACTGGCTCTCTGGTAGGAGACCTTGCTCAAGGTGTGCTATGAGACGGTTGAGTAGCACTCTGGCCAGAGTCTTGCCTGCGACGGACAGCAGGGATATTCCACGATGGTTGTCACAGGCCTGACGATTTCCTTTGCGCTTGTACAGGTGTATGATGGAAGCGTCTTTGAAGTCCTGTGGAACTGCCTCATACTGCCAGATGAGCTGGAACAGCTGATGAAGCTTCTCAGTCAGCGCCATACCACCTTCTTTGTAGACCTCAGCTGGAATGGAGTCTGAGCCAGGGGCTTTGCCATTGGATAGCAGACGGATAGCTTTCTGGGTCTCCTCCAAAGTTGGAATGGCATCCAACGACTCACTGACTGGCACCTGGGGGAGTCGGTCGATGGCTTCATCATTGATGGTGGAAGGGCGGTTCAGTACGCTCTCAAAGTGTTCAGCCCATCTCTCAAGGATCCCGTCCTTGTCAGTGATTAGGGTAGAACCATCAGCACTGAGGAGTGGAGCAGATACGGAGGTGGTGGGACCGTAGACTTCTTTCAGGCCGTGATAGAAGTTCTTCATGTCGTTCCTGTCTGCAAAGCCCTGGATCTCATCAGCTTTGTTGCTCAACCAGGAATCCTGCATCTGCCGCAGCTTCAGCTGGATGGTGCTGCGTGCGCTCTTCAGTATGTCTTTCTTTGACTGTGACTTGGGATCTTCAATGTGGGCTCTGTAGGCTTGGCGTTTGTCTTCCAGCAGCCGCTTGATCTCAGTGCAGTTCTCATCAAACCAGTCTTTGTGCTTCCTGGCAGAAGACCCCAGGCACTCCATGGTAGTGTTGTACACCGTCTCATGCAGTGCGCAGCGTCGACCTCACTCTCTTGTCCGAGACCGTCTGTATCCAGTGGCAAGACGAGGTCAAGACGACTGGAGATGGAAACGGATGCAGTGGATGACCAGGATGTCCTATGTGCCTCATCCTGCCCTCAGCACTCCACAGTGCTCTGCTGCAACCGCCTTCCTCTCCGTTGAACCATGAAGGTTTCTTCCACAGAGTCCACCGGATCCAGTCTTCACATGCTTGGGTAGACAAGCCCTAACTCACCGAGGGTTTGAGACCCGTCGGCTACCCTCACCTAGTTTAGCCAGCCTGTCAAAGCCGTTGCCCGGGGGATGGGCGCTGCCGCAAGCTAGCAGCTTCTAGGACCCATAAGTGAGAGCTGGGTGCCGGTGGGGACCAACAGAGGTCGAACCACTCCCGGAAGAGTGTAACAAGCCCCCCCTCTAGAGGTACTACCCCTCCCGTGCACCCCCTAACTACAACTAGTAGTAGTTGTGTGGTTGTAGCAGGTGCCCGGAATACCATCCCACTCATTGTTGTAGTCGTTAGCTGGTTCATGGACTGCAGTTGCCTTCTTTGTTCTTGTATCAGGTGCATTGAAGAATACCATTCCGCTCTTTGTTGTGGTCGTTGTTGCAGGTTCATTGGACACAAATCCTTTCTTTGATGCAGTAGCAGTGCATGGAATACCACATCACTCTTTGTTGTAGTTGTGGCAGGTGCATGGAATACCACATCACTCTTTGTTGTAGTTGTGGCAGGTGCATGGAATACCACATCACTTTGTTGTAGTTGTGGCAGGTGCATGGAATACCACACCACCCTTTGTTGTAGTTGTGGCAGGTGCATGGAATACCACACCACTCTTTGTTGTAGTTGTGGCAGGTGCATGGAATACCACATCACTCTTTGTTGTAGTTGTGGCAGGTGCATGGAATACCACATCACTCTTTGTTGTAGTTGTGGCAGGTGTATGGAATACCACACCACTCTTTGTTGTAGTTGTGGCAGGTGCATGGAATACCACATCACTCTTTGTTGTAGTTGTGGCAGGTGCATGGAATACCACACCACTCTTTGTTGTTGTAATTGTTGGTGCATGGAATATCACTTCCTTTCTTTGTTGCATGTAGTGCATGGGATAGCGTTCCACTCTTTGCTGTAGTTGTAACTTATACATGGAATACCATTTCAGTCTTTGGTGTTGTAGTTGTATTGGGTGCATTGAATACCATTCCACTCTTTGCTGTATTTGTAACATGTGCATGTAATGCCACTCCATTCTTTGTCGTAGTTGTAGTAGACATGTGGAATACCAAACCACTCAGCAGGGGTCTGTGGTGCATGGAATACCATTCAACCCTTTGCTGTTGCTGAAGAACGTACATTGAATACCACCCCATTCTTTGTTGTAGTAAGTGCATGGAATATAAATTCCTTTCTTTATCGATCAGTAGCAGGTGCATGGAATGCCCTGACACGTTTTGTTGCAGCAGGCGCATGGAATACCATTCCTCTCTTTATTTTTGTGGTTGTAGCAGGTCCATTGGATACCCTTCCACTCTTTATTGTAATTGCAGTAGATACAATGGATGCCATTCCTTTGTTGTGATAGTAGCAGATGCGTGGAATGCCATTCTTTTGGCATACCAGTGTAGCAGCCTATTCGTAACCCCGTTGGTTATTACCGCCGGAGTGAAATCTGGCCAGCCCAGCGGAATAGCCCCCGCAGTTTATGTCGTCTTGCCTAGAATGACCTCCGGGAGTGAACATCAGTTCGTTCAGTTCAGTTACTCAAGGAGGCGTCACAGCGCTCAGACAAACCCATACATGTTACACCACATCTGACAAAGCAGATGCCTGACCAGCAGCGAAACCCAACACACTTGGTTAGGCCTATGGGGGGCTTGGGGGTGGAGTGTTGGGGGTGGGTATAAACTAAAAAAATAGATGTCATCAAATCAATGAATAAATAACACACACACACACACACACACACACACTGTAAACATCAGCTTGTCAGAACTGACCATCCCAAGATGGGGTGTGTATGTGTGCACGTACATGCATGCATTGTGTGTGCGCAAACTCTCCTCTTGCTCTGCTAGTCCTTTCAAGAGGTTTAGATTATGAAATGTTAGAGATTTTTGGTGAGATAACATATCCTTTTTGTGTTTTGTTGTTTTTATCGGGGGGTGGGGGAGGGTGCGGTTGGGGAACAGTAGGAGTGGAATTGGGAAATACAGACTTGCCACTTGGTCACATACTGAAATGGATCTCTGTAGCATCGTTGTTGTTGTCTTCGTCATCCATCAATGAAATGTCCCAAAGTGTCTGCCCTTTCATACCCTGCACTTACAGTGACTTTGGATTCCACCCCCACCCCCCACCCCCAATTCCACACCTGGGGTCAGTTCCTGTCAACACATTTGGTGTCAGAAGATTCATGGGGTATTGTCACTGGGGGGAACGCGGTGGTGGTTGCCTGTTTGGCTTAACCATGTTCAACGCCACTCAGGGGTATAGTAAGTGGTGTCACTGAGGCGACGTCACTGGTATGTGGTCTTGAGGTGACCAACCATCGCTTTGGCTTGCTTTTCCATATTTATTGTTCCATACAATGCTTATGTGTATCTTCTTTCAGATTCCTGGTCGAAATTATTTTTATATGAGAGCCAGACAGTAACATTATATTCAGTTTCTCCTCCTCATGTGCACATGTATATTTAATATTCGAACACCACAATCTAGATGCATGAAATGTGCATGCTCCTGTTTCAAATCATTCTTTTGGTGTTTGCTGTTCATTTCATGTAAATGCTGAAAAAAAAGTCGCAAAAAAAGTCCCAGTATCAAAACGCTGACAATTCTGTCACAGTGCGTATGTGTCCTTGAACCTATTTTTTTCACACCTTTTTCTATCTTTTTTGATTTTCGTGTTGTTTTTCCTTCCTTTTTTTTTTTTTTTTTTTTTTTACATTCCTTCATTGAGAACAGAATACAACACAAATAAGCGTATAAAATCAGTTGCTTTTTTCTTTCTTTTTTTTCATAGTGGTAATACTTATCAGAGACGCATCTTAAACATGTAAAGCAAGTCAAAAAAGATAGTGGTACTTTTCATCAGTCTTTTTTTTTCTCTCTCAATTTTTCAAAATGCTTTTTATCAGAACCTCACTGACATCATTTTTGGAAGTGGGGGGAAAAGGGACTGCACACCTTGTATGTGGGTTCCCCAACAGCCGCAGGTGGCTTGGGGGTCGAGTCCTGTGTACAAATAAAATCATGGACCAGAGATAATTCCGCTTCTCAGGCAAGCGCATCATCCTCTGACCCTGGTCCTGTACAAGTGACCTATGTCCCCAAAGTGACCAATCCAGTGCTTTGTGAAAACGGACCAGGGTCAGGGCCCATATTAAGGTTACAGATCCAATGGCCTATTATGGCCATCAGGGCAATGGATTTGCATCTGCCGTGTCTAGGGTTTTGCATGGGAAGGCAGGGCCCAGATCTCTCTTCCACAAATTTAACCCTCCCCAACCAGAGTCCGGCAGTCCTACCCATTCACACCTGGGCAGAGTGAGGAAAGTCAAACAAAATGCCCTATCAAAGGATAAAACAACATGCAGAAACGGGGCCTCGAACACTGCACATCACAGCATGGTGAACACTGCTTCAGAAAACCAACGCCCAACCAATTTTGCCACAGGTCCTTCTGGTGTCCACAAGTATGGAAAAAGAAGAAAAACGGTCCACTTCACACCTGTGTCCCCTGCCTCGTGACAAACCATCAAAGAAGGGGTTATCTGACATGCAACACTACAATGTGACAATGTTTATAATTGTGTGTACTTGTTGGCCTATGTGTGCAGGAGTGAAAATCATCATGTGGTAATGTGTTTTTTGGTTTCTCATATCTAACATACAAACAATGGATTCTGCGCCTTACTAATGCAACAGTAAATCTTGATCAGGAACTGAACCCCATAATGGACATAAACTTGATCAGTATTTAGTACTGAGAATCTTGGGTGTCACTTAAGTATTTATATCACTGTCACTATCATTAAATGAAGTCGCCAAGTTAACTGGGAATTGTTACCATCCACCTGAAAGAGTCAAAAATCATTTTTAATAGTTTAGCACAGGAGCAAGAAAAAAAGTGCTTGACATGTTAATTAGCGATACTGATCCAACTGTCCCTTTTCTGTCCATTGACAACAGATTCAAAACACTTCAGAGCAACATGAGGACAAATGTAATCTTAGTGACATACTCTCTCAGCATGTGAAAGGGGTATTGTTTTAAACCTGGACACAGATGGTTGAGCGGTTGGAGAGGATGTTCAATGATCATTTGAGGAATTATGAAGGACCTATAATGACTCGGGGATAACATTTTTATGGGCGGGTCTGACTGAGCACTTTAGGTTATGATGCTGGTCAGGCATCGGCCTAGCACATGTGGTGTAGTGTAAATGGATTTGTCTGAATGCAGTGACGCCCCCTTGAGAAACTGGAACTTGACAAAGTGGACAACAATTCACTGCTCCAGGTGCTGTTCACATCAATGGGACCTTCATCCTTGGGGGAAAAAAAATCAAGAAGGAAATGACAGGTGCATGTTTCCTGTGTTTTGGTATCACTGAATATCTCCATATTAACAAAGCAACAGTGGGGGGAACTTCTCTGCTGTGTGGCCTGATGACAACCTGCTAGATTATTGTGGACTGCTAGCACTTATGCAGCAACAGCAAACCAAGCTGTGGCTGTGGCTGTGAGATTTGGGCTGATGATGTTTCTTCAACACAGCACTGAAGTCGGGGAGCACAAACATGTCAAATAAAAGAAAATTCAAGGATAAGAAATGCGAACGAAAAAGAATTGATTCCCAACTTTTTTTCTTCTTCTTCAGGGTTGAGAGTGACAAAGTGACACAATTAAGCTTTCCAAAACTGGTGGAACTAAACCACTGTTCTACTCTATCTGTCTCTCATACACTCTCTCAAGCTCTTTCCACTCAAAGGGAAACATTTTTTATATATTTATTACATACATGAAAACACAACCTGCAAAGCACCAGACTGACATTAAAATCATTAAAAAAAAATTTTTTTTTTTTTAAAGTGATCTTCACACTGAATCATGGGTTGTTCAGAAATAAAAGGACTCAGACATGTCTTCCTTGCCTTCATACATGGAATGTCCAGATAATTTTTATACACAAACAAATGCACAAGTCTGCAAAACAATATAACAAGTCTGAAAAAAAAAACATTTTCAACACAAGGGGTTTAAAAAAATCTTTTCAGCACTAACATTCAATATTCTAAAGACATTTTTGCACTATTTTGGGGGATGGAAAAAAAAAAAAAGTATTGGTTTGTTTTTCTGGGGGGAGGGGCGGGGGGTTGTTTGTTTTGTTTTGTTTGTTTGTTTGTTTTTCCAGAAACATACAGTGATTGATAAAGGCATTTTCCTCAGAATCCTTGGAAGGGGAAAAAGACATTTTCTGCACAAACCTTCAGAGCTGAAAAAGAAATTTTCTGGACAAATTAAAGGGGCTGGCAACAAAAATTTGCTTATTACATCTCTGCACTAATGTTGGGGATTGAAAAAAGATCTTTTGCACAAAAGTTAGGGGTTGAAAAAGACACTTTCAGAATAAAGATTACAGATTGAAAAAGAAATTACTGCACTATCGTTAGGGGCTGAAGAAGGCATTTTCTGTGTAATCATGATTAGGAATTAAAAACATTTTCTGCACAAATATTCAAAATGGAAAACAACATCTTCCTGCGCAAGTGGTGGGAGTTTAAAATAATATTTTCCCAGCATGAACTTTCATTAACTGGGCTATTTTTCTTTCTCCTTTTTTAAGACACACGTGTTAGTTTCTATAGAAAAAAATATATAAAATGCAAGGACATTGGGAACAAAGCATTTCTTTTTTTTAAACTCATATCCAACACACACACATATATAAGAAAGTGAAAGATAAAGAGACATAGATAGACAAACATCAACATTTATCAGTATGTACAATCATCTCATTCATCTTCATTATTTAGTCACCATGACAAAAAATACACCATAACACCTGACAGCCAAAGGAGCTAACCAAAGATGGTGGTGATGTGATTATCGGTTTGTTGTTTGTTCGTTCTTTGTTGTTGTTGTTTTTGATGATGATGATGAAGACGCTATCAATGCCGTTACTTGTTGCTCTTCTGTAAATGATTCCAATATTCAGCTGGTGATTATGAAAGAAAGCTGTGCTTGTATGGCCATGTTCCAAGGAACTGTGAAGGAATGGAGATGGAGAGAAGACAGCAAAACAATTTGCAGAGACCCATGCTTTGGCAAAAACAAAGGACTGACAATTGTAAAATGTACAGGAAAACCCTTTGCAGAGGCTCAGACTTCAACAAACAAGCATCAGACCTGGAGGAATATGGTGTACAGTTCTGTGTGGCGCCCCCATGACTCTTCACAAAGTTAAGGGAGAAGAGAGAGAGAGTGTAGGAATATCCATAGTCAAGGGAGAAGTGAGAGAGAGAGAAGAATATTCAGATTAAAGAGAGAAGAGAGATGTTCTCCAGGCAAGCTGAGCATTCACACAAGGCAATGAGGTAGTTTTGTATTCAGGCACAATCATGCTAACGCAATGAAAAAAGTTGTGTCTTCACTGAATAATCTAAAGGACTCTTCAGCAGTTTTCGCTTTATATATTCACATTAATATTTACAACATTCACTACAACATTAATTACATACTTTATAACAAAAAAAGCATTAATTACATACTTTATAACAAATTCAGAAAATACTGATACAGATCATGTTGACAGAGATATTGAAACAAACACGCACACACAATACTAATGCTCACCTACTTAAAATAACCAAACTGGTAAATTAAGATGCAACAAAAAAACACACACCTCACCCCACCCCACCCCCACCCCACAAAGGAAAAAAAAAGGGATTCAAACCCAGGACCCACAGACTGAAAAGCCCTATGATCTAACCACTCAGATTTTATACAAGTTCCACATCCAGTACTTTACAAACAGCAATACTCCAATAGAGAAGAGATACACATCCAGTATACTTATACTGGGCTATCTCTGGATTAAAAAGCACAGATGTTTTTCTAAAATGTTTCTTCATTTCCTATCAGGTTTGTATTCAACAAAAGCATCTGAACTTTCTTTCAGAGCATGATTTCAGTTAATATATGACATAAGTGGAAAAGAAAAAAGATGGGGTTAGGGCAGAGAACAAACCAACATCTTTTCTTAACAAGGCACTTAAGAAATCTCAACAATACCCATAACTGGGAACAAAAATTCAAGCAACAGGGGGGGACAAATGTGATCTAATTTCACTAGACCTGGAGTGTGATCTGGATGCTATTCATTCTGATCAAACGATAAACTGAGGTCCTGTGTGCATCATGCACTCAGCACACGTTAAAAAAACCCACAGCAACAAAAGAGTTGTCCCTGGCAAATTTCTACAAGAACAAAAAAAAGGAAATTTTCTATCTAAAATTACGTTTAAATAACATACTTACCGTGACCCAACTAGTGCAGACTCCGGCAGGGGTCTGACATTCCTGTCCTGTGCAAACTATCCGCCCATGCGGAGCAGACGAAACTACGGCCGATAACCTCCCGGAAGTAGGTAACCTCCCCTTTGTCCCGCTGGTTATCGCCCTCTTTTTCCGGCAGCCATCATGACTCCTGTACCTGTGCTCTTCATACGGCTAAGTTTTTTCGTATTTTCTGTCTGTCTCCACATTTACAGGAAAACAAATTAGCTTGAGTTGTCCATCCTGATCACAAGGAAAGATGTAGCCACTGGAGTTGTCTATCCTGATCACATGAACAATGCACCCACTGGAGTTTTCTTCTTTATTCTTCTTCCCCCTACACAACCAACATCCACTTGCAGTGCGAATTTGTCGTAGTAGATGCATACTGGGTATTTTCATGCTTCAATACCCACTGACATTGACATGGATCATGGAATCTTTAAAATCGCATATTAGATCTTTTACATGCGTGAACACACAAAAAGAGGATCACACAGGCCAGCAGACCTGGGAGATCAAGGAAAATCTCCACCACCCTATACCCACAAGTTACACTTTAACAGAGGATCGAACTCAAAATCTTGGGTCGAGAACTCAGCCCTCTTAACCGTTTAGCCACCACACACTGTCCTGGTCACATGAAAGGAAAGATGTAGCCACTGGAGTTGTCTGTCCTGATCACATGAAAGGAAAGATGTAGCCACTGGAGTTGTCTGTCCTGGTCACATGAAAGGAAAGATGTAGCCACTGGAGTCGTCTGTCCTGGTCACATGAAAGGAAAGATGTAGCCACTGGAGTTGTCTATCCTGGTCACATGAAAGGAAAGATGTAGCCACTGGAATCGTCTGTCCTGGTCACATGAAAGGAAAGATGTAGCCACTGGAGTCGTCTGTCCTGATCACATGAAAGGAAAGATGTAGCCACTTGAGTTGCCCCCCACCAGGACGTTCTGGGAGGGGTGGAACTGAACCACGCTGCACACCGAGGACAGAATGTCCCCCTGGAACTCGTGCAGCAAGCGACCGTCGGCGCCGAAGGCCTCCATCTGCAAAAGCACCAGCCATCCACCCATCTTGACATCTGTCACCCTCTGTTGCTGCTGTTGTTGTGCCTTTTGTGTTTTTTGTCTGACTTTTGTTGTGGTAAATTGAAGGCTATGGTGCTTGTGCAATATCAACATTTTTTTCTTTGTTTACTTATGCTTTTTTTTGGGGGGGGGGGGGGGGGGGGGGTCCTTGAAGATGCAGTGCTTGTACAATGTAAAGGCCTTTTTGCTGTTGTAAATCCACGGTTATGGTGCTTGTGCAATGCAAACCTTTCTTATTACAGTTGTTTTTGTTATATAGATTTAAGGATGTGATTCTTGTGTGTAAAGAATTACTCCACCCTTCCATTTTTTGCTGTAAATTAAAAGTTATGGTGCTTTTACAATGTAAACACTTCTTTTTCTCCTTTTGTTTTCTTTTAAGAAATGATGCTTGGAGGTTAAGGTGCTTGTACAGTCAAAATGTTTTTTTTATTGTTGTTGCTCTTCGTTTCTTGCTTGGTTTTGTTTCTTGCTTGGTTTTGTTGCTGTAACTAAAGGCTATGGTAATTTAACAAAATTACCGTAATAAAACTTTGCTGTTTTTGTGGTTCTTGTAAAATAAAGGCTATATAAATTTGTACAATGTAAAGGCTTTTGTTGCTGTTTCAAATTGGAGGCTACAACAATCTAAAACCACCACAATTCACTAAATCTGGGACACAGACACGCACACACATGCTCGTGCACGCATTCACACCAACGTGCACGAACATGCACGTGCACACACACTTACACAAGCACATACACACACACATGCACATAACACACACACACTCACGCACACACACAGACACACAAACACACAAAGTGTGGGTCACCTACCCTGCGTGGCGACTTCATGGAGCCCACAAAGAATACGTCCTCTCTAGCAGGATGCCAGACAGCACGAAAAGGCGTCAGCCACCGACCAGTCTTGTTGTTGTGACTACACAGACACATACACACACACAATCAATTCACAATGCACATTTTACACAGTGTACATGCCTAACACTTTGCTTTTGTCAGAGACTGACATATGCTTAAAGCTTACAGTTGGGCCAGTAACAAAGTGAAAGCTGTAAAATCAATGGTTTCTTCATGCCACTGGGAATTCATTTACAGCTTTATCTTTTGTTGAGGACTATGACCCTGAAACGAGGAGGCAAGATTGCATCTGGTTTCGTCATTCAATCCTTCTTTCATACTAAGGGCATCTGGTTTTGTTATCAAGTCATCTTTATTCAAAGTACATCCAGATTTCAAAAAGTCCTATTTATACTAGGGACATCTGGTTTTGTTCTAAAGTCCTTTTTACACAAAAGAACATTTGATCTTGTAAAGTCCTTTTGATACAGTCAAAAGTATAGACAAAACTCTTTTTTTTTTCAACTTTTTTTTTATAGTGAAATACATCTGGTTTTGTTCCAGTCCTTATCAGACAGTCAAAACGCATCTGGTTTTGTTAAAGCCCTTTTCATAAGGTCAAAGGACATCTGGTTTTCTTAAAGTTCTTTTCATACAGCTAAAACACATCTGCTTTGTTAAAATCCTTTTCATACAGTGTTCTTTTCTTTTCTTTCTTTCTTTTGCGTTCGACAGCTACGCAGTCAGGGTCGAAGTCCGAGGGATGCCACAAACTCGGACGTCCGGCTACCATCCCCCAGAGCTTGGTGTTGAGGTCAGCACCCCAGGCCAGGACTGCTGCCGCATCTTCTCATACAGGGGGCAGTCTTGGAGAATATGGGATAGGGTTTGGTCAGCCTAGCTGTAATCACATAGGGATGTGGCTGCCACTCCAGTCCTCTTCAGGTGTGCTCGCAGGCCGCAGTGTCCTGTGCGAAGGCGGTAGATAGCTAGTCTGGTGTCTCCTCTCCGGTGTCCTGATGGGATCCTGGTGTGCCTGGTAGCCTCCGTTCAGGGTGACCCAGCCTCTTCGGAATCTGCTGCGGAGGAGTGTTTTGCTTCCTCATACGTGACAGGAATGGTTGGCTGTGTGAGCTGGCTTCCTTCCTTAGCAAGGTGGTCTGCACGCTTATTGCCTGGGAGGCCTACATGTGCAGGCACCCACTGGAGGGTCGTTGGGGCTGTTTGGGTAAGGGTTGCGAGGGAGGCCTTAAGGGACTGGATCAGTGGACCAGGATCAGGGGAGTCAAGGGCCTGGAGTGTGGACATGGAGTTAGTGAAGATGGAGATGCTGCCAAGGGGCTTTCCACAGGAGGAGAGGAATTCTGCTGCTGTTTTAATGGCCAGGACTTCAGCTCTGAAATTGAAACAGAGCTTTCCTCCAGGGAGTGCGATGCTGCTGTGCTCTCCATCGGGAAATCTGATATAGACACCACTGCCTCCGTTGTATGTGGCTTCCTCCGCTGATCCGTCCGTGTATACATGGGTCCAGGAGCTGGCTGGGTAGGACTCCTCTATCATGGCCAGAGTCAGGATCTTGAGAGTAGCTGGTTGCTGGCATTTGGTGGTGATGCCAGGAACTCTGAGGCTGATGGTGGCCTCTATCTCTTGGTCGAGCCTCCAGTCAGGCAAGGCAAGGTCAGTGCAAGACTCCCCTTTTGCTGCCAGAACATTGCTGTGCTGTGCTCTGAGTGCTTTATACTGGTGGTTGAGGATCTGACGTTTGAGACAGTTCTTGGTGGGCTGCTCCAGTCTGTGGTGTAGGTGGTGTGAGGGCAGTCTTCTGCGCTTCTCTCCCTGCATCAGGACTTTCAGACGTGTCTTCTCACCAGGGGCTCAACATTAGCAGTTTTCTCCATGTCATGGATCGGTGTGGACCTCATGGCTCCAAGTATGAGGCATAGTCCCATATTTTGGACTTTGTCGAGCCGGTTCTTGTTGGTTTTGGAGGCTGTGCCCCACGAGGTTGAGGCGCACTCCATGATGGGTCTGACCCTGGCGAGAAGCCTGCTGTCTGCTCCCCAAGTCGTCCTGGCCAGATTCTTCAGCAGGGCTAGCTTGCGGATGCCTCTCCTCTCCATCTCCTCAATCTGGGGCCTCCAGGTCAGGCGGGTGTCCAACTTGACGCCAAGGAATGTTGGTATATCCATCTGGGGCAAGACCTGTCCCTGGAGCTTCAGCTTGACATGCTCGTTCGCGGTGGAGAGAGAGAAGAGTGTTGCGTTGGTTTTTGTGGTGTTGAGCTCAAGACCCCAGTCTTCTGTCCATGTAGCGATATTGCTGACGACTTCCTGAAGTTGGTAGGAGGCCGTGCTGGTGTGTTCAGCAGATGTCCATACTGCCAGGTCGTCTGCGTGCAGACTGTTGGAGACGTGCTTCGTGATGTTGTCTCTGATGTCATTGATATACAACAGAAACAACTGATGTCATTGATATACAACAGAAACAATGTTGGGGAAAGCACTCCTCCCTGGGGGACACCCTCACGTAGCTTGACCTTTCTGCTGTGGAAGCCGTCTAGTTTGACCCTTGCGGTCCTGCCGAAGAGGTAGTGTTGGATCCACATGTACATCTTGCTACATACGCCAGCTTGGAGAAGTTTCAGGATGAGGCCCTCCTTCCACACTTTGTCAAACGTTCTCGACAGGTCAAAAAACACGGCCAGTGTCTTCTTCTCCTGAAAAGAGTTTTCGATGTCCTGGACAAGGAGGGCTAGTTGATCTTCTGTGTTGCAGAATTTTCTGCAGCCGGTCTGGGTAGGTGAAAGGATGTTCTGTGTTTCCAGGAGGAAGGTGAGGCGGTGGTTGACCATTCTTTCCAGCAGCTTGCCGACACAGTTTAGAAGGCTAATTGGTCTGTAGCTGTGGGGGTCCTTCTTGTTCTTTCCCTTCTTTGGGATCGGGATGATCTCTGCCTCTTTCCAGATGGAAGGCACAACTCCTGCTGTCCAACTGTAGTTGAAGATCTGAAGCAGCACTGTTCTGGATGCTGGTCCCAGGTGCTTCAGCATGTCGCCAGTGACACCATCAGGCCCCGGAGCTTTCTTGGGCTTCAGCTTGCGAATGCCTTGTTTCAGCTCCTTCATGGTTAATGGTTCGCTAGTACAGCTGTCATCTATGCCATGTGGGTCTGATGTCATAAGTTTCGTGGTTTCCTCTCGTACCTGCTTGATGCGCTGTCTGGACATGTGGATCGTACTCTCCTCTCAGTACAGTTCCACAAAGGTGTTGGCTGCGGCCTTTTCTGTTTTCAGCTGGTTGTCCTGCTCGATGACGGTCTTGCCTCTGCTGGAGTTGTCATCATTCAGTTTCTTTGTCAGCTTCCAGAGCCCATGCATGTCTGTCTCCATGTTCAGGGAGGATGTCTTGTCTTGCCAACTCTTTCGTGTTGCTTGCAGCTTTTCCTTTATGGACGCAGCTTTCGCTCTGTTGTGTGTCTCTACATTATCGTCAGTGGGGGAGCTCTCCATCGTGTCCCTGGCTTCACTGAGGGTCTTGTGCAGGGTGTCGAGCTCAAGTGTCCAGTAGGGACGGTAGTTCCTGCGTTTGCCTCATGGAATAGCTGCCTGCGCCGCGTCTAATACTGCCTTATTAAAATTCTTGGCATTTTCGTTGATGTCTTGGTGCGACAGTGTCAGTGCTGAAGTCCTCTTGTCTGCCTCGTGCTTGAAAAGGTCCCAGTTTGCCTTCTTGTAATTCCAGCTTGCTGGGAGCCTGGTGGGATGGGTTTCAAAATGTCTCTGTACTGTAATGATCACTGGCCTGTGGTCGCTGCCTCCAAGCTGGGGCGACACCTCCCTTTGGGCAATGCTATGGATGTCGTCTGTTGCGAAGGCCAGGTCAGAAGTGCTTGTGGTCCTCCATGCTCGTGAGTAGCACATAGGTGGATCTTTTGGACTGTTTATGAGGATCAGCTGGTTACTGATTGCCCAGTTTTCCACATCTTCTCCCATCTTGTTGAGATCTTGGTAGCCCCAGCTGGGTGAGTGGCTGTTAAAGTCTCCTGTGATGATCCAGCTGTGGGAGTCAATGAGGATAGAGTCAAGCTGTATTTGGTTTGTAGGTGAGTAGACATTGAGGACTGTCACTGACGTGCCTGGCAACACCAACTTGACTCCCAGAAATTCTGTGTCGAGATCAGCTTGACCAGAACTCTGGGTCTCTGCTGCTGGGTTGTTGTTTCTTACCAGGGTAATGAGGCCTCCCTTTGGTCTGTTCTCTCGGTCTTGTCTGAACAACTCGTAACCTCTTATGAAAAAGCGGTGAGTGTTCTTGAGGCGAGTCTCTTGGATGCAACATACATCGATCGCATTTTCACGCAGAAACCGCTGGAGCTCAACCTTCTTGCGCTGTACTCCTTCGCATTCCAGTGGACGATACGAAGTGCTGCTTGCCCATGTGCTCCAATCTGTTCTCCCCAAAGAGTCTGGGAAGGATCGCGTCCTGTGGTCGGTAGTAGTGGATGGGCCCCTTTAAGGCTGAGGGCCCAGCACAGTCTCCCCCTGGCCATTGTCCAGGAAGACGACACCACATTGGTCTAATGTTGTCTGTGTAGCCATGTGTCATAGAGTGCGTGCTCAGCCGGTTTTGACTAGATCACGCCCCTAAGAGAGGCCACCGTGGTGCCTGTTCTGGTAACGGTTTACACTTGGCCGGGTTTTCTCTTGGGAGTTTTCCTTCTCTTGGAAGGACTGCCTGCTGAGGCTAACAGACTCCATCTGCCTGGGTTTGAAATCAGAGTTGTCCTTCTCCTAGACTATGTGGGTCCACGGCACCTTATTCCATATCATTTGGTGCAACCCCCAAAGGGAGGGCTCCCCCATCCACCACCCGGGGGACGCACCCCTACGCCGTACAGTCCCAGTGCGAGGTTTCATACAGTCAAAACACACCTGTTTTGTTAAAGTCCTTTTCATACAGTCAAAACATCTGTTTTTGATCAAGTCCTTCTCATACAGTCAAAACGCATCTGTTTTGTTAAAGTCCTTTTCACACAGTCAAAACACATCTGTTTTCGTTCCTCTTAATATCACCCTCAATCCACTGACCTCACGGTTTTGGCACGCGTCACTTCTCCGCATGAGGAGGAGCAGTTGTAGATGCTGCCCATATAGAAACAAAGCAAATTAAGGACCTCAGACATCAACACTTCAAAACATAACAGACCTGGATTGCCCAACCAAACTTCACATTCAACCTCAGACTTAGTGATGATGCTACCTCCAGCAGCCATCCTTCCACATGCAATATTTTCAGTCCGCGAAAACACTGCAGCCTTCCTTCATCTGAAACCATTCCTTGCTACCAAAACGCAACACCATTCATTTCTCTAGACAGAGTTAATTATAAGCTTCTGGGATTCTTTGAAAGAAAAAAACATACTTTTAATTAAACTGTCGAGACAAAGTTAACCACATACTTTCTTTTACATTTATAATGACTGCATTATGTTGCCATGTAATGATGATGCAACCTTCACTAACAGTACAGAAAGTGACTTTTTTTTCCCCTACCCCTCTCAGGTGGTCAATAAAAATCATGAAACTGAAATAAAGCATGGTGTGAAGAAATTTACCAGACATACCCACACAGACAAACATGAGGGGAAGGTTGACACAGTTGTACAACTCTCTCACTGTGACTTTTCACACAAACAACAAAAATTGTCCACTCTGACGTACTTCAACGTGTCATCTGCACTGCAGGACAGAATGTGTCGGCCTGTCAGGGGAGAGAAGTAGGCGCTGGACACAGCCCGCCCGTGTGTCAAGAAATGCAGAGGTTTGCTCCCTTTAGAACTGAGTTTCCTTAGGTCCCACACTGAAACTTTCCTGTTATCAAATGGAGTGATCAGAATGACGAGTTGTATATATATATATGCTTTCACCAAAAACACAACAGATCAGTTTAAAACTCTAACATACCATCACATACTCTGACCACTATGACAAGAAAGAAAATGTCCAATCATTAGACGACAGAGAATATATCAACAAAATTCATTATGCTCATGAACAAAAAATAAACTGTTTTTGTTTTCTTAAATAATGATAAAAGCTATAGTATAAACAAATGAAAAATAGTGCATACTGTTACCATGAATGCACAAAATAATTACTGGCCCCACACGAACTTCAAGCAAATAGTGTGTTTGCACAAATCAGAAATTCAAAGGACTTTTTTTTCTTTTCTTTTTTTTTAAACAAATTTTTAAAAACTTGTATAAAGCTGGTCATGATGGCCACATTATCAGTGAGAAAAATGACAGTGGATTTCAGAGAGAAATGTGTTGTTTCTCTATTCCTTTGTTTTGTTTCGTTTCCATTTCAGGCTTATGGTTCTCATGACCCTGTGAAAATTTACATCCCCACATAAAACCAATTCATTTTACAATCATCATCATCATTAATGCATGACCATCCTCAGCATTTACTTCCCCACACCAAAGCATTTACTTCTCCTACTACTATCAGTATTATCATTCTCATCATTGACATTACCACACTCATTATCATTTCCTACTATTAAATCATTAAATACTACTAGTACTGTCATTGTCAGATCAAATTCATCATCTTCACTGTTTACTTCCGCACCTTGATTCATTTGATATTACTTCAGTAAACTACAGCACAATCTCTTAATGTGATCATCACCTTCACTGTCATTATCATCATCAACATTGCCATCTAGCTACTACTACAATTATCATCATCCTTGTAATCATCAACAATCATCCCCATCCTTTACTTCTGCACACTAAACCACAAACTACTTTAACAATCATCATCATTCTTGACGCCATCAACAATATCATCACATTAATAAGAACCTCCTTGTTCTTTGCTGCAGCACACTAAGCCATCAACTACTATTATCACTTTCTGTCATGATCGCATCAACATCACCATCCTCGTCAATTCCTTCAGCACATTCTTCATTATCATCATCAACTTTGTGATCATCACATCATCAAAATCATCCTCGTCATTTACTTCCACATACAAAAACCATCACCGTCATTATTACATCATCATCCTAACTGTGTTACTTCTCATACTTGTCATTACTACAGCAATCATCATCATCCTTGTCATCATTAACATGATCATCACGTCCTCGTTACCCTCCTCATCATGTAGTTTCCTACTTACTTTTTTTTTCTTTTCTTTTTTTTTTTTGCTGCCCTATCCTCTAAATGGCATTACTATCAGGCCGCACTTACCAAGTCCCCCATACACAGCCGCACACAAGTTCATCTGTCACAGCCCCAGCATCAGCAGTACACAGGGACAACTGATGTTAGGTCACCAGGAGGCCACACACCGGAGGAGAGTTCCCCTCATTCTGTGTCCTTTCATGCCCCCCTGTGGACCTCAGTTTCTACCCCCTCCCATTTCCATACTGAGGGCTGAGTCCTGTCAGAACAAGTACTACACAACACCACCAAGGAGACTCGGCAGCAGTGCGGGGCCTCCTCTGGTGTGTGGCCTTCTGGCAACCAAACTTAAGTTCCAAGTGGAAACTAGCACTGCGACAAACGAGCCCAGGCGTGGCCGTGTATGGGTGGGAGGGGGTGGGGGCAGTGTGGGGAGTGACGCCACTGAAACAGTGCAGATAATGGGGACAGCAACAACAACAACAAAAAGTCCCCCCCACACTGACGAACACACAGAGGTCAGCGCCTTACATGTCAGTGCCAGCAGTGATGAAGATGTTGGGACAGGAGGGGTGAACGCTGACTGTCCTCAGGTACTTGTCACACACTCTGTACACCTTCTCTGCCCTCTGCCTGAACGACACAAAAGACACAACAATACTTGATTTTTTCTATAAGAGAAAAATTGTAGACATGTTTGCTGACAAAAAGGCAACATACATAATATCTAATTAATCAATCAGAACAGCTGACAACAAGGCCACATAAAATCAAATTGATTAATCAGAAAAATGCAAACATCCTTTTATGACATCAAGTAGCAAGCTGAAAGAAAATCAGTACAATAGTATCTGTAGCTGAGACCACACAACATCAAAGCATCTGTTCAACCAGCCATTGCTTTATCACACACTTGGGCCTTGATGTCTGCAAGACTGCAAACTATTGCAGGTGTGTCTTGTTTATGTGTGTGTGTGTGTATGTGTGTGTTTAAAGTGTGTGTGTTTTTATGTCAGCATTTGCACACTGGTGGCAGTGTGCATGCATGTGTGGGTTCATAGGTCACAAATGTGTGTATCTGTGCAGGTTCGCTTAGCGTGGCCCATTTTTGTTCTCGTTTTAGTCCTGTCATTTCCTTTCTTTGTACCTTTGACAGGATTTTATCAAAATAGCTCTTATTTTTCATTCTAGATTCATATTTAACAAACATGGGAGAAGAAGAGCTATAATAAACAGAAGTGAACATGAGAGTCGCAGCCCAAGAAGGAGGAGGAGGAAGAAAACAAAAAAGACAGCAAAGAAGATGATGATGATGATGATAATGACGACGATAAAGAAGAAGGAGAAGAAGAAGGAGACGAAAAAGGAGAACAGGAAGACAAGCTTTAATAACAATAAAAGAAGCACATGTGAATGAGGGAACTGCAGCCCAAAAAGAAGGCGGAGATGGAAAAAAAAAAGACAAAGCAAACAAAGGTGATAACGACGATGACAATGAAAAATGATAATGACAAAGGAGAATGAGAAGAAAAATAGGAGATGAAGACGAACAAGGAGAAGAGGAACAGTTTACATAGACACAAGTAAAGCACGGAAGTCACAGTCCATAAACACAGAAGATGGAAGGAGAAGAACAAGAACAAGAGAAGCTCATCACCCCGGCGTGCGTGTGTCCAGAACGGCCACGTCCCCTCGGAACTGAGCCAGCAGCAGGGAGGAGGGAGACAGGAAATCAAAACTGCGGAACAAGTCATCCTCCTCCTCTGGCACCGAGTACAACTGCCACACATACACATGCACATGCACACACACACACACAAACATGCACACACACATATATACAACCATGTGACTGTGATACAAAGGGGGCATAAAAAGAGACAGAGAGTATACGTGTGTGAATTAGTGTATGTGTTGTGCATGTGTGTGTGTGTGTGTGTGTGTACGTGTGTGTTGTGTGTATGTGTCATGCCCCTGTGTGTGTGTGTGTGTGTGTGTGTGTGCGTGCGTGTGCATGTATTAGCTATTCAATAAGGCTTTTTTTTCCTTCTCAATATACACACTGTTCTGTCAATCTATTCTATTTTTTCGACAGACTCGAACACTGTTCTGTCATGCAATTTTGTTTTCTCCATATATCAAGCACTTTGTTCTATCATGCAATTTTGTTTTATAAGTTAATTCAAACACTTCATTATGGGAACAAAAACAAACTCAGCATGCACACCCCTAAAAAAAACGAGTGTGGTTGCAAAACTCCCATACCCATTCATGTGTACAAGTGACAGGGGTTGAGCAATGAAATGGCCTCTCAGAGGACAGCTAGGCTTAACTCTCTCCATACGAACAGCAAAAGAGACGACGTTAACAACGTTTCACCCCAATTACCACCATCAAAATATTGCAAGCGGAAGGCTCTTGTACTGAAGAGGTGAATGTTGACAAAGAATACCACAATTCTGACGACCGAAGCTAAAGGTTGGGTCATTGAGACACCCACTGAACATCCGAGGGGTCCGTGTAGAGGAGAAGAGAGGACTGGCCATACTGAGTGAGTTAAACGACTTGATTTGATCTGCTTTGATTTGATCTGATTTCATGCTGGCAACCATAGTTCCAATTTGGGGTGTACACATGCTGTTTATTTAACAATGCTAGTTGTTTACGTGCTTCCCATTAAGCACTGACAAGACACAGAACCTTCAGAACGAAAAGTCTGCTGCATTTGTAACTACTCTGCTACTGCTGCTCTTGTTACCGTACCTCTTCAAAGACCCCCCTCTCGATGTGTCCGCTGCGCAGAGTGGCGTCGTAGCTGCAGGTGTAGACAGTGTGAGGGGCGCTGGGGGGCACCACGATGTGACCAATGGGACGCGAGTGGGGTCGAAAGGTCACCACGCTGGAGTCCTGGTTGGTGGCACTCTGTGCATAATGGAGCAGACTTTTTTTTTTTTTTTAACTGCCTTCGTATAAAACAACAACAAAAGCAATGATAACAAACAAAAAAAAAAAAACCTACTTAATGCTTTTTAAGAATATAGCACTTTAAAAAAAACAACACATGATGATTCTAAATCTAAGGTCAAACATTAAAACAAAAAAAACATGATGATTCTAAATCTAAAGTCAAACATTAAAACACTTTCACATGCAAGCATACATACTTTACACATGTATAAACTCGCACTAATACATATTTCCTCACTCTCACACACACACACAAACACACACACACACACACACACAATACACCGCACCATACCAGTCTCACCCAAGTCTACAAAAAGAAACAGGTGTGCAACAGTTTTCTTTTCAAAGTGGCATCTTCAAATTTCAACAAATGAAGAATAGGATTAAGTACAGGTTACGCCTCCCTTCAAAAAATCAATTCTCAACAGAAACTGTCTCACTGGTGAGAAACGATTTCCACATATATACGTTAAAATTGTACATGCAAGAGAACGCAGAAGATGCAGCCCACAAATACTGATGAAGAAGAAAAAGATGAAGAAGAAGATGGCAAAGAAGAAGAAGAACTCACAATATCCCAGAATCCCAAGCGGCCCCACTTGTCGCCAGCCATGGCCAAGACACGGTCGTTGGCAGGATGCAGGGCGACGGAGAAAAGTCGGTCTTTGCACGCCTTGGCCTTTGTGCTGATGCTCATCTTCTTCATGTCCGAAACAAACCTGGAAAAACAAAAAGACAGTGTGAAATGTATTGTTATTCTCAGATTCAAAGCCCACCAAGCAAGAGTGTGAATGGGTGGACAGGTGAAGCTGTGTGGGAGTGTGTGAGGGTATGGGGTGTGAGTTTGTGTTTGTTACACACATTTTTGCACAAATGTGTGTGTGTGTGTGTGTGTGTGTGTCCTGCATGTGTATGTGCTATTGTGTACAATGTGTGCATGTGTTGTTGTTTTTTTGTGTGTTTTTTTTTTGTTTTTTTTTTTTTTTTTTTGGGGGGGGGAGGTGTATGTGTGTGATGTGTGTGCCGTGTATGTGTGTGTATGTGAGTGTGTGTGGGAGTACAAACAGTATTTTCCTTTTTTTTTTAATTTTTATTTTTAATTCCTTCCTGGACATACAAGAAGCTTACTTGCGCGTGTCAGTCTGTGCTTACTAATTTTGTATGTCCCAGTGTGAACAGTATTTCAGTTTCACTAAGTTACACTATAATCTGTCTTCATTAGACAGCACCGTGAATGGGCACAACAGGTCAAGTACTTTCAGCACTGGACGTTCAATCTGAGGGTCCTGGGTTTGAGTCCCTGTTGTGGTTTTTCCAGCCCTGGAAATGCTGCTCTCATTTTTACAAGGCTTTTCCAGACCTCCATGATTGTGTGAACTGTGGAGTGTGTTTGTGTCAGAGTGTGAGAGGCAAAGGAGGGAGAGATTTCACTGTAAAGGTTGTATTATATCCTGTATCTGACATGTGGAAATATTTATGTGCACATTCAAAATGGGGGTTTTGGTTGGTTTTTTTTATTATGTCGCCTGATACACTTTTGATATCTATCTATGTAAATAATTATTCAATTACTGTCTGAAGTCCACCCCTCCCTCCATCCCCCTCACTTTCATTTTGATTTAATTTGTTGCTTTGCGAGAGTGATGCATTCACTGGTCTTGAGTGATCTGCTGCAGTGGTGTGCAAGGATGAGGTGAATGAGGAGCACCACAACAATTTCCTGTCTGTGAACATTCATACAATTGTACCTCTTTTGTCTTCATCTCTCTTCCACAGAGCTGTTGAGGACAGACAGGCGGAGGAGAGTGGTGGTGTTACTTCCTTACTCACCTGGCCAAATCCTCGGAGAGAGGCTTCCATTGACAGCGGTCTTTCGTCAGGCCCGACAACGCGCTGGCCACAATCCCATAGTCTTCCTCCGCACTCTCCATGACGTCCACCATGTTCACGGGCCCAGCAGGAACCCTTGGCTGAAACACCACATCAAAGCCGGAAGGGTGATGCATCCATTTGTTTCCAGTTTCATTTTCTTAAGGTGTCACTGCCTTCAGTCAAATCCATATATACCAAACCACATCTGCTAGGTAGATGCCTGACCAGCAGCATAACCCAACGTGTTAGTAAGGCCTTGAGTGCATGCATATATATATATATATATATATATATATATATATATATATATATATATATATTCGTGGACCTACCTGACTTGATTTCTTCAATTAATTTTGCCAGAGGACAACATTTTTGCTGCCATGGGTTCTTTTTCAGTGCTTTTAGTGCATGCTGCACAAGAGACCTTGGTTTATCATCTCATCCACATGACTTCATGCTCTGTTTGATTTTTCAGTCAAAGCTGGCAGAAAGGGTGAGGCTGTGATTTGCACCCATACCCTCACGGACATTGTATCGGCAGATAAGCATCTTAACCATTCTGCCACCTTCCTCTGGTAGTTGACTGGTGTTACAAAAACCACAGCTTTGTTTTCTACCTTCTTCTTAACCAATGAAGAGTTGTAAATTAAAAGTCACAATGACCTCTAACCTGAAAGGTCAGAGAGGGGAGGGGTGCGGATAGTGGCAGAGATTTGAAAGGTCTGTGTGTGTGTGTGTGTGCGTGTGTGTGTGTGTGTGTGTGTGTGTGAATGTGTGTGGATGGGGAGAAGAGTAGGATTTGGGAAGATGAAACAAATAAAGAAACGAGAAGACGAGCCAGATCATCATTCATCCTGACAAATTTTCAACAACTATACAAAAATCAGTGAATGAAGCGCCCTCAGTCACCAACTGTTCCCTGAGTGTATTTCAGAATTTTTGTTCTGCTTTTGCTGCCCCCTCATCTGCATTCCTTCAGTACCATAACCCCCATCCCCTTCATCCCAGTACCCCCCCCCCTCCCCCCACCGGCACACATACACTCACACACAAATGTTGAGGATCAATCATTCTTCTCTCTCTTTCTATGCCTCAGGTGCATGCAAATCACAGAGGACATTATTTACTGTTCAACTTTTGTGTGTTTTCCCAATAACTGCAGCATTCGACGGGCGCAATAGCCGAGTGATTGAAGCGTTGGACTGTCAATCTGAGGGTCCCGGGTTCGAATCACGGTGACGGCGCCTGGTAGGTAAAGGGTGGAGATTTTTACAATCTCCCAGGTCAACATATGTGCAGACCTGCTAGTGCCTGAACCCCCTTCATGTGTATATGCAAGCAGAAGATCAAATACGCACGTTAAAGATCCTGTAATCCATGTCAGCGTCCGGTGGGTTATGGAAACAAGAACATACCCCAGCATGCACACCCCCGAAAACGGAGTATGGCTGCCTACATGGCGGGGTAAAAACGGTCATACACATAAAAGCCCACTCGTGTGCATACGAGTGAACGCAGAAGAAGAAGAAGAAGAACTGCAGCATTCTTTTACATATAAGTGCTTACATACCTCTGGGTTTTTTGGAATGCAGCAGCGCATGTTGCAAATGACATTTTCAAGCAACTCCAATCTCAGTCGCTCCCAGATGCTTGCACATAACACACTTTTTTTGTTTGTTTCTTTCTTTCCCTGTTCTTCTGACCATTCAGTTGTTGCGGCCGTCAACTCACATGCTCGTTGACAAACGGTTCCGGTTCTGGCTCTGGCGGCAAAGGCTGACCGGCAGGATCAATTCTCTGGATGCGTAAACTTTTGCGTCTGGGCAGCACCTCTGGCGTCTTCCGCTCTCTGTTGGATCAGTGACAGCACTGACACTCTTGTCTTCTGTACTATTTATCATTCTGCTGCACTGTAATATTGTACTGTATTGTTATTTATTGGATGGTATCGTATTTATCTTGTATTATTATAATGTATTGTATAACTCAAGTGATATTATTCTTATTCTCATAGCACTGTATTGTATCATTTTGCAGTGTACTGAATTATTTTTCATTGTATTGTACTGTATTACATTGCATGATATTGTATCATCATACTGTATCGCACTGCATTAGTGTCATGTATTGTATCATTATATTTCTTTTTTCTAACAACAGATTTCTCTAAGTAAAATTCAGGCTTCTCTTCCCGGGGAGAAAGTGTCACCATGCATCATCCTTTTCTTTCTTTTCTTCTCTCTGCACAACTATGTTTTTGGACTATCAGTATTTTTTTTTATTTTGCCAGGGACAACCCTCTCCTTGCTGTGGGGTTTCTTTACGTCAGCTTAGTACATGCTACACACAGAACTTCAGTTTAGCGTCTGATCCAAATTACTAGCACCCAGACCACTATCCAAGGTCTGGTGGGGGGGGGGGGGGAGCAAAAACCCAGTCTGTATATGGAACCAATGGGAACAGCACTCTGATTTCGACGTCAGTATATTACAATCCATTCTGACCTAAAATTGTCATCTTTTCCAAACAAATTTGACATTAGTTACAGCAAGACATTAATACTATAAATACCTGTTCTGCAAAAATGCTGTTCTCTTCAACATTTTTTTTTTCCAGATGTTGTAAATCAAAGCATCATTTTTTTTTATTCAAGAGCAAAAGAAGTTCCTGCCAAGTTAAACTGCAGTTAATAACATAAACAAAAATATATATACAGTTAAACAAAATAATTTTTTAAAAATCTATTTGCCCATCTGTATACAAATCCAAATTCTCTCTCTCTCCCCCCCTCTCACTCTAGCGCATGAATGCACGCTCACTCTCACTCACACACAGGGAAGACACTGCACAGTGGCATGGACAGCAACCAGAATTTCACAGAGAAATCAGTTGTGACACAGAAGTAATGCAATACAATAATAACTCCCCTTAAAGCTACAGATATTCATTCAGTGCATCTGTTCTCTAAATGCCTCCTTTTCAGGATATGTATATTAAGTGGGGACATGGCAGTGCAGAAGAGACCGAAATGATGATTTTTCATGATTTGGGTTTTTGATGGATTTTGATTCTTGAACATCTCTTCTATCATATGCATAAGTTTTTCCACTGTAAAGATGTCTTTAACAATGAAAAATTGCCAATAAAGATTGCTTGCTGAATCATGAAAGTGTTTATAGGAAATTTTCTTCCTAAAATTACGTTTAAATAACATACTGATAGTCAGACCCCTGCCGGAGTCTGCACTAGTGGGTCACAGTTAAGTATGTGTACGGTAATTAAATAATAATTATTGTTTAATTTCGACACAAGTCGTCAAGTTTCTGGCCTTGACAACATACCTTGGACTTGCTCAATGATGAGTAAACCTACAACCATGGGACTTTGCATGACTGTTTTGTGACATGTTATTGAAGTTTTGTCACGAGTATGTATGAAAATATTCTCTGGGTTTTAATGCATAGCAGTTCCAATCTTTTTACCCATTGTAAATTTTGAGGATTTCACAATACCCAAAATTCCAAAAATTCATAAAAAGTACAATAATTGAAGAATCAACACAATCTCACGTGAAAATGAAGATAATGTCATTGTGTATCAAGTCCACATAACAAAGTGTCTGCATGCACCACATGGACTACAAACCCGGTTTCTTTGATATATTGTTTGGCGGCCATAGCAACAGGTATTCACAGAAATCTAAAAACACTTTTTTTGTGATCCACAAGTGATGATACACCTAGTAGACAAAAAAAAAGAGAGATATAGTCAGAGAGAAAAAAAAAGACATTATTTGACTGTAGTGTCTGGCCTTAAGTAATGTATGTGAGCCCTACACAGTACAGCATATTTGAAGAAGAATAAACCACTGTATTTTTCTGTACAGTACCAAGTTCTATAATACTAACATGTATTACGCTGCTGTATGCAGAAATGTATTACCTGTAATATGGCTTTATCACACTACACTACACCTTGTTGCAATGTTTTATGGCTTATGCCAATCCCTTCATTCTTACCATTAGAAACAGATATCAAAGTAAGGAACAAACTGAAATTTTCATCAATTTTCAGGAATGCACAATATTCTTCTTTCTGATTTAACATGACGTAACTGATAGAGAATCTGCACTTGCAGACAAGGTGCTAACTGAACTTTTCCATTGTATGGACTTGTGAAGATCATTCACGATCTTTCCTGAAGATCTGACAGTGTCAACTTTTTGTTTTCTCGTGGTGAGAGTTTACTCAGTATGTTCATCAGTCGCATACTTTTGCCTTTGACAGCTAGCCATCTTTTCACTTGAACACCCTTTCTCTTCAATTCGGCTCATGCACAGCTGGCTACAGACACATGTATATGTGCACACTGTTTGAGTTACAATTTCCCACCTGATGTAATGTAAGTCCACCTGTCAAAAGAGCGTCCCAACTCTGTTGTTGTTTTACACAAAATACATGATTTGCAGCCTTAACATAAGAATAGTAAATGTTTCCGATATAAATACAGCTAATCCGGGATAGTAGGCATGTATGAATCGTGCACAAAAAATGCTGACTGGTAGATCTTAATATAGCAACCATGGAGATACAGCTCGAAAAGCACACTAAAAAAAACAATCAAGGTGTAAGAACAAAGGGAACAAGAACAAGAGGAGGAAATCTGCCTGATCTGAAACTCTCTGATCTCAAGTTCTGTGCCATGGCAAGGGTTCGTATCTATATGGATCTATCAATTGAGGCATTGCATATTTGCTTCATTTCTTCTTTTTTTTCTCTCTCTCTCTCTCAAAGCCCCCTTCCCCTCCCAACATCCACCATCTCAACCGCTTCCCACAACCAGTGTGTGTATCTGTGTGTGTGTGTGTGTGTGAGAGAGAGAGAGTGTGTGTGTAACGGTGTGTGTGTGTGTGTGTGTAGTATGTGTGTAGTGTGTATGTGTGTGTGTGTGTGTGTGTGTGTGTGTGTGTGTGTGTGTAGTGGTGTGTGTGTGTGTAGTATGTGTGTAGTGTGTATATGTGAGTGTGTGTGTGTATATGTGTGTGTTTTCATGCGCGCATGCATGTGTGTGTGCATGTCTGTGCATATATATGTGTGCTGAAATGAATGAATACATAAATCACCATGTAGTGAACAGACAAAAAACCAGTGATGAGAACAAGAGGTTTAACTGTTCAGGCACACACAGTCAACACAGTAACTATGTAGACAATACTGCGTCACTTTTAACACTCAACTCACCGTTTCACAGAAGATTTGGGAAACTTCTTCTGAGCACTCACATGAAGGCGTTCTTTAGCCTGAAAGGCAAAGAGGTGGATTGTATGGAAACCTTCAATGTTATCTGAGTGAGTGGCAAATCCATGGTCATAGCAAATGAATCAGGCAATGTCATGGGCAAAACATTTGAAACATAAATATCCCTTTTCTAGCTGGGATATTTCACAACAAAAAGCAACAAACGCTTGTCCAATGCTCCCAACAAAAAACAACCAGCTGACAAGTCAAAGATTTATCATCACTGCTCCTTACTAAAGTATGACACAATGAGCTGTTAGGCCTAGTCTAACCTGACTGTGTCACATATCACCAAAAAAGGTAAGGTCTAAGCCATCAGGGCAATGAATTCATATCCACTGTGTCTTTGGCTTGGCAAAGGAAAGCAGGGCCCAATGATCTCCTTCACTATTTTAATGTCTTTGGCTTGGCAAAGGAAAGCAGGGCCCAATGATCTCCTTCACTATTTTAATGCCTTTGGCTTGGCAAAGGAAAGCAGGGCCCAATGATCTCCTTCACTATTTTAATGTCTTTGGCTTGGCAAAGGAAAGCAGGGCCCAATGATCTCCTTCACTATTTTAATGTCTTTGGCTTGGCAAAGAAAAGCAGGGCCCAATGATCTCCTTCACTATTTTAATGTCTTTGGCTTGGCAAAGGAAAGCAGGGCCCAATGATCTCCTTCACTATTTTAATGTCTTTGGCTTGGCAAAGGAAAGCAGGGCCCAATGATCTCCTTCACTATTTTAACTTATCAAGTACCCATTCACACCTCAGTGGAGCGACAAAAATCGGAGTACAGTGCCTATCCCAAGGACACACCACCAACCTTTAACAGGGCCTTGAACCCTGATCACTGGCAACGATGGATCAGAAGTCTACTGCCAAACCAATTCCACCACTATGCCTGCACACTGTCTTATCTACTTGACGGTACTGAAGCAGGATTTCCTCACTGGAATCTGACAACCATGTGACACATAAACTGGATACAAGATTTCTGACATATTCTGACACTCTTAAATCTCTGTGTGGTGTGGTGTGATATATGCTTTCATGCATGCATGCATGTGGGAGTGTGAGCACGTGCGTGAGGCTGTGAGTGAGTGCAAGCATGACTAAAGTGTGTGTGTGTGTGTGTGTGTGTGCATGCGTGCGTGTGTGTTGCAGGTGCACACAGAGGTTTCTATCTCACCTTGTCAATGCCCAGCATGGAGAAGAAAGCCTGGTTGTCCCTCAGGTTCCTCTGCCTCATCTCCTCATAGTCCACCTCCTCCTGGTGACACAAACAAGTTAAGGTTGAAGTTCAATGTCCCATTGTCTCTTTACACCCATTAGGGCAGTGAATATATATCCACTCCATCTAAGGCACAGGAAGGCACGGGCCCTCTCCTCCTGCCATTCTAACCTTCCCCAACCAAAGTCCGACACCCCTTCACAACTGGGTGGAGGGAGGAAAATGGGAGTTAACTGCCTTTCCCCAAGGCCACTACAACAAGCCAAAACAGGACCTCGAACCCTGATCACTGGTGAATATTGGACATGAAGTCCAACGCCTTAATATTTCTGCCACAGCGACTCACCCAAGACAAAGAACACACACACACAATTAAATAAAACAACAGCCATGAGAGTAATGTTAAAGAGACTCCGGACATAGTGGAACCTCTTATCACCAACCCTACAAACCCCCCTCTTCACAAGCACCCTGAAATGTTGTAATGGACCGAGCTCTTAGCCTGCTTCTGATCAGTTTGAAATCCTGAGAGTCCTTGGGGGGCCCATGGACTCTTTCTAACTTAATTCAAGGGGGAAGTCAAAGGGACTCTTTTTACCATATTTCTAACACTGAGTTCCACAGATTTTTTACCAAATTTGTAGTCTCCCAGACTTTTTCAATATTTCTACAGGGAGTCCCACAGACTTTTACCATATTTCTACAGAGTCCCACATATTCTTTTACCACGATTCTACCGGGAGTCCACAGACTTTAGCCTGAATTATTCAAGGAGTCACACTGACACTTTAACCATAATTCTACATGGGGACCTATGGTCTCTTTTTGCCAGAATTCTAGGGCGTCCCAGACTAACATAAAAAAAGGTCATTTAAATGCTGCTCATTCTTCCAAACAAATCTGCATTGCTACACACATGCAAAAATGTGCATACCTTCCAATCATAATCATCTTGGTTTCTGGGCCAAATAATGATAAAGGGAAAGAACTCTTTTTCAGAGCAGACAATCCTAGAGTCATGACTCACACTCTGATACAATATCATACCCTTGGTATATGTTTGTACCACACGGTTTTAGAACATCCCAAGTGCCCAACTAATAACACGAAGTGTGTCCTTTCCTTACACAAAGAATCAGGGATATAAATTTCTGTGATATCAGAAGCCCCGTCTTCCACTCGTGTGCTGTGAAACCTGCCGTCCCACGGGCTTGCTATGTGATGCCATCTTATGACCTCGAATCCTCACCTTTCAGTTGCAAATTCTGCTCTATCAAAGGATATGATGGGAAAGATTTCATCAGTTTTCAGTTTCAAGGAGGTGTCAGAGCATGCATTCAGATCCATGAACGCAGCACCACATCTGCTGTAAACTACAACAAAGGTTTCATCACATTCCATCGTCCTGCCCCATTTGTTTCAGAAAATGCCAACATTATTTACTACTCTCTCTCTCTCTCTCTCTCTCTCTCACACACACAGGCTCATAAACACACACCCACACAAAAATACCCACACACACATGCACACACACGCACACATGCACTCTCACACACACTGTGATTTCATGCACACACAAATACGTGACGAGTTCAAATACAGACTTAACTTATACACACATCTCTGAAAGTTTTGTGTTTGCTTTTGTTTTTTTCAAACAAGAAGCAGAGAACGGACAGTACCTCAGATTCTGAAGACTCCTCCTTATCAGACTCTTTCTCCACTTTCAGCAGCTTGGCTGGAGGATCCACAACAGCCGGTGAGGATTTCCGTTTCCCAGAAAGGACCTTCAGTTCTGTGAAGCAGATATTCTGCTTCATGACGTCTGGCTCCACCTTAATACCCTTGATGTCCTCTTCCTTCTCTGTCTTTTGCTGTTCAGGCTGAAGGTCTTTCTTCATCTGCAATATTTTTTTTTTTTTTTAATTAAGAAAAAAAATAACAGAGCCAATGGTTACATAAAAATTAAAATCTTCATTGTCAGTCTATGTTGGGACATCATATTCACTTGTAACTCTGTGTCTGAGTAGAATAAACGAAATACACAAATCTACATGCATGAGATTTATCTGTACAAGTGTGTCTACCTTCAAACCAAGTTCTGATTTTATTAATTTATATCTTAAAAACATTTCATGGTGAATGATGGATGGATCCATTCCATTCTGGCTCAGTGTTCAGGGCTCAACATTAACAGCTGCTAGACTGCCCAGGGAAAGAAGAACATTATGATGGAAAAGCTATGCCACTGACCAGGCAAGCAATTATCTTTTCAATACCAGCAAGTAATTTGTAGTTTGTTGTTCTATTTTTTTCCCCTAAACATTTTGGTTGCACTCCAGACACCAATCATCAGATAATCTCCAGCAGATCATGTTTTGAATCCTGACAAACTGGGCAGAGTGAAAAGAGAGTTGTCGTGCAGCTCTCTGGCAATTTGCCACTGGTGACAGTCAATGGTAATTTTACTCACAACCCAGTTGAGATATCCTCTTTTCATCCATCAGGAGCACAGAAACTGGGGATCGAACCCAGGACACTTGAGGAAGAACCCAGCGCTCTGCATGATCATTCAGGACCACACCCGAAATTAATAAGATTTTAAAATATAATTTCAAACTTTTCCATGTGAACATCTGTCATCTTAATAACAATCTTTTTTCTTTTTTAATATGACAGATGGTATCAATCCCTGTGTAGAGAACCAGATTGTAGTAGTAGTAGTAGTAGTACTAGTAGTAGTAGTAGGGACTGGCATTTTTGCCTTTAGGCCTCGCGGCCTATAAACGTCCCCTCTTTGTATTAGTATCTTTTTGGTTTGCATTGCATGCTTCATTTTAGATATACATATCAAAGCAATTATTCGTCAAATTTATAAAACATGTTACCAAATTTTGAATCGCAGTCCAGAAAGTTCTTAAAACTGTTAGTATCTTTTGCAAATTTAACTGACGGTGGTAATGAGTTCCACACGTTAACAACATGAATAGAAAAGTTATATTTTCTTTTGTAAGTGCAACATGGTTGAACAAACATTTTTCCTTTAGAATTTCTTGTTATGCTTGATTGGCGAAGGAATGTGAATGTGGAAATTTTAAACTGATCATAATTGCATGAATTTGTACAACTTGTATATGTCCAGACCCGCTCCTGCCTGAAACCCCTTCGTGTGTACACTGATGCAGATCAAACAGGCATGAACAATAGCTGAAATTGCAAAAAAAAGCCACGACATTGAATGATTGATACAATATATAGCCTGTATACACCAGACTACACCCTGACTTCATCAGTATGCTGAACGATTACAGCCTTGAACAACTTGTGGAAGAATCTACTAGAGAGGAAAACACCCTGGACTTAATCATCACCAACAACCCACAGCTGATCCTGCGAGTGGAAGTCCTTCCTGGGCTGTCTGACCACGCCACAGTCTACTGTGAGGTGGTGGTTTACACCCAGAAGAGGAAGCAGGCACCGCGCTCCATTCCACTGTACAAGAAGGCGGACTGAGAGGGTCTCAGGAAGTCCATGAACGATCTCACCAACACCTTGGAAGAGATGAAGGACACTGCTACTACAG
The DNA here is from genome assembly GCF_041734735.1 of Babylonia areolata. Classification (NCBI taxonomy): domain Eukaryota; kingdom Metazoa; phylum Mollusca; class Gastropoda; order Neogastropoda; family Buccinidae; genus Babylonia; species Babylonia areolata. Next base: position 30,166,322 of record NC_134902.1, on the reverse strand, counting down.
AAGAGCTGTGGGCTTGCTTCAGAGACACTCTTCATGCAGCTGTCAAGCAGTTCATCCCCCACAAGCAGGTCCGTGTCAAGGTGAGCCAGCCCTGGATCATCCCAGCCCTACACTGACTCATCAACAGACAAAACCTCATCTTTAAGATGTGCAAGCGAGGGACAGAAGACCTGAAACAGCAGAACAAGCAACTCCGAAGAGAGGTCCAGCGCCAACTACAACGAGCATACTGCTCCTACCTCAACAACACCGTCGACGAAGCAGACTCCGAGCAGGCAGCCAAAAGCAAGTGCTTCCAGTCATACGTAAAACACCTTAAGTCGTCCAATGCCGGTGTTGTGCTGCTGAAGGAAGAAGGCAGGTTGGTGTCTGACCCAAAAGTACAGGCAGACATCCTGAACCGCCAGTTCCAGTCTTTATTCGGCAGCGGAGAGACTCAGAGACTTCCCAACCCCAGACAAGGTTGACATTAACATCCAAGGGGTGAATATGCTCATCAGCAACCTGAAACCTGGAAAAGCACCAGAACCTGACAACATCAGCCCGAGGATCCTGAAGGAGCTGGCAAGCGAACTGGCACCAGCTCTTACCATCATCTTCCGTCTTCAGTCAATACCGGCACCCTACCAGCTGATTCGAAAACTGCCCATGTTACACCAGTGTTCAAGAAAGGAGAGCAATACAACCCGGCAAACTACAGACCAGTCTCTCTGACAAGTGTATGCTGTAAAGTGCTGGAGCACATCATGACCAGCACCATCATGAACCATCTCAAGCATCACGGTATCATCTGTAACCAACAGCATGGCTTCCGCATGAAAAGATCTTGCGAGACCCAACTCCTTGACTTCACCGAGCTGTTTGAGAACATGGAGAGCGGGAAGCAGACCAATATCTTGGTGTTGGACTTTTCCAAGGCATTCGATAGGGTCAACCATAGCCTCCTTTCTCACAAGCTCAACTACTACGGTGTTCAAGGAGAGATCAACACCTGGGTAGCCGACTTCTTGAGAGATAGAAAGCAGGCGGTGATTGTCAGCAGAGAGCATTCTGGCTTCGTCCCAGTCAGGTCCGGAGTCCCACAAGGCTCTGTTTTGGGGCCCTGTCTGTTCCTGATCCACATAAATAATCTGCCCGACATCCTGACTATGAGATCACGCCTGTTCGCAGACGACACGGTGGTCTACAACATGGTCACTTCTCCAGCAGCCCAGGCCCATCTACAACAAGACCTTAACCAGCCTGCTGCGTGGGAGAAGAGATGGGACATGGCCTTTCATCCTGGAAAGTGTACCACTCTGCCTGTGACCCACAGCATGGACCCCCTCCACTTTGACTACTGTATGCACAGCCATATCCTGGAGACCATCACCAGCACTCAGTATCTAGGCGTCACCATCTGCAGCAATCTTAGCTGAGGCATGCACATCAACCACCTGTGCAACAAAGCCAACAAGACCCTAGGCTTCCTGCAACGTAATATCAAAGTCAGCTCCAGGAAGATCAAGGAAATGGCCCACAAGTCCTTCATGCAACCCATCCTGGAGTACGCCAACAGCATCTGGGATCCACACACCGAGCAGAACATCAGCAAGTTTGAAGGGGTGCAGCGCAGGGCAACCCATTCCCTGATGAGGCGCTACCACAACACCTCTAGCCCCACCGCCATGCTTGAAGAACTGAAGTGGCCCAGCCTCCAGGGCAGACGACGTACAGCACGCCTATCCATGCTGTACAAGATCCACAATGACCTGGCAGCACAGAAGGCATCAAAGCCAGCCTGCGCCATGCAGAACGCAGTATAGACAGCAGGCGTTCCTACCCCGTACCATCAAGGACTGGAACGAGCTACCCCAGGATGTTGTGGAGGCCAAGACCATCGACACCTTCGTGTCTAGGGCTTCCCGTCTCCATTAAAAGCCACGCCCAGGTTTTGGGGGGGTGGGGGGGGGGTTCTGCAAGTGCGGACCCCTTGCATAAGTGACAGAGTAATCAACTAGCTGATTGTGGTCGCTACCAAGAAGATAGGACACTTTCAATAGCTGACTGCACACAAAGAGCTGCATTTCTTAACTTCTTTTCATTCAGAATTTTTTCAGTTTCTGGCATCAAGAGGAGCGAGACAGGAGATGAGATGGTACGTTTACCGACTGATTAACAACAGACTTACAGTACACCAGTGACCGCAAAAATCAACTTTCGGTCTCTCAATGTACTGGACACTTGACTGTTTCTGAAAACAAAACAAGACAAGACAAAAAAACATTCGACATCAATCCTCTCACTCCAAACCTTTTCGTGATTCTGAGTTGAGATCGTCTGCAAAGGCACACGCGAAGAACTCCTGGTTTTTCTCATCTTCGAAGACGGAGTTCACGACCACTTTTTCACCAAGCAGAGAAAGGTAGTTGTGTAAGCAGCCGACGTTATGTATCCTTCCCGCGAAATGAAGCAGGTCACAGTCCCCGGATATAAAAATAGATGTGAAAGGTCACAAACCTGCTGAAAACGAGGTTTCATAAGATGTCAAGGCCACAATGTATCCGAATACCAGACAAAACAGGAAATGTGCAAACAGCATGCAGATCAAAACGAAGGCAGTGCTGAGGTTTGGGGTCAGGCAGAACAATATCATGAATGTGTATTGTGTGTGCGTGTGCGTGTGTTTATGTAAGTTTGTGCCTGCCTATGTGTGCGTATGTGTTAGGGTAGCTGTTAGATACACACGTATGTTAAAATGTATGTATGCAGCGTGTGTGTGTGTGTGTGTGTGTGTGTGTGTGTGTGTGTGTGGTCACATTTTGGTGTGTGTATATAACATAGATATGATGTTTTATGTTAGCAAAAGCGTTTTTGTAATGCACCTAGAGCAGATTTCTGGATAGTGTGCTATATAAGTATCCATTATTATTATTAAGACAACAATTACCTAAGTGGCTGCTTTTATTTGACAGATTTCGGTCAAAAGTTAGAAACACACACACAGACGCGCACACACACACACACACACACACACACACACACACACACACACACACACACACACACACACATGTAAGTTTGTGCCTGTCTATGTGTGCGTATGTGTTAGGGTAGCTGTTAGATACACATGTATGTTAAAATGTATGTATGCAGCGTGTATGTGTGTGTGTGTGTGTGTGTGTGTGTGTGTGTGTGTGTGTGCGTGTGTGCGTGTGTGTGTGTGTGTGGTCACATTTTGGTGTGTGTATATAACATAGATATGATGTTTTATGTTAGCAAAAGCGTTTTTGTAATGCACCTAGAGCAGATTTCTGGATAGTGTGCTATATAAGTATCCATTATTATTATTAAGACAACAATTACCTAAGTGGCTGCTTTTATTTGACAGATTTCGAAAAATACACACAACACACACACACACACACACACACACACATGTGCGCGCGCACACACACAGCATAATCATCAGAGTTAATGCCCGTGCTCTAAATTTGGAAAGAAGGAAAGTCCAGCGGGGACAGGAACTCAAATTTGTCGATTAAATATGTTCATTAGTATTATTTTGTTGTTACTGTGTGTTCAAGGAGACGACCAGAAAATATTGTGAAACCTTACTCAATCGCATGACGGAAAGTGGGAGCGATCAATGGAACCTGTATCAACTAATCAGGTTGGCAAAGCACAAAAAGTTCTCTGAAGTTTCTGCATTGGTGGGGGGTTTCAGTTTTGGTTTTCCTGGTAATCACAGCACGGAATCGAACGAGTTTGTTTTATTTGAATGATGGTGCACGTTAAAAAGAAAAAAAAATCAATAAAATAGCTCTGGTTGAGCAACAAACTGGTAAGATTTCCCGGAAGAAGTCAACTTTCGGTTTCGCGGAAATGACCACTTGCGATTTTTTTTTTTTTTTTTTTTTTTAATAAATGGACTGGCCATATTTGCATAGTGACCATATGTTTCTTTGTGTGCATATTTGCATTCTGACCATATGTTTAAGTGTGAGCATATTCACATGACTGTGATAATTTATGTGTGTGTTAGTCTTCAGTTAAACATCTTTCCACTTCAAGCGAGATTAGAAAAAAATGGGAGGCGGAGTAAGAGGGGGTCCTATTGAACAGCACATCAAACCTTTTGCAATAGCAGATAACATCTTGAAATTGTCAATATATTCAAGTAAACTTTCTGAAAAGTTTGGTAAAAACGATTCAAATTCTGACATTCAAATGCTATGTGTTTGCTAGAGGTAAGTTCACCTAATGTGCATTTCATATCTTTGCTGAACTAAGTCACGAAAGTGCTCAATTTTCTCTTGTTTGATAAGGCATAAATCTGCCTTAATCTGATTAATTACTTTGTATATCTGATATATTGATAGTTTGTTTCTGTGTTTGCATATTTGCATAATCTGTATGTTTGTTTGTTTTTGTGTGTGTGTGTGTGTGTGCATATGTTGCAATGTGTGTGTTGTATAGTATGAATGTGAGTGTTGATATGTACATATATATGAAAGAGCATGTATGCATACATGCAGTGTGTGTATGCAGGTACATGGGAACATAAAGCAATATGCTTATGTGTGTGCTTGCATATATATGCACACACACACTGGTTTGTGTGTGTGTATATATGTGTGTGTGCATGTGTGTGTGTATGTGCGTTTCTGTGTTTTCGTATGTGCATTTATTTTTGTATGCAGAAGCAAATATTTTGATGTGCATGCTATGCTAAATTTATATATATATAAATTATAATAAAAAATAATATATACATATATATATATGAATATACACATAGATAGCTAGATAGATAGATATTATTACTGTCCCCGAAAATATTTGTACACAAACATAAATGTGTGTTTGTGCATGCATGCACACAAGCTTGTATGTTTTTGTTGTAGAACATTGAACAATTGCTACAAAAATGTTCCCTCTTATTTCTGCCACAGGGGAGAGGCCAGTTTGCACACATGCAGCACAATCAAAGGAACAGTCTAGAGGAGAGAATTATCAACTATCTCAGGCAGCAAACAGCTCTCAAAGCGGCATCCCAGATCGTCAAACACATTGGGAACTGTGAAAAAAAGGCTGTCAATTCCATTCTGTACAGGCTGGAGAAACAGGGCAAGGTCGCAAAGCAACTTCAGGGTTTCAGACCCATGTGGAGGGTGGTGCCCCACGATGGTTGGGGTGGTCGGGGATACCCTGGTTACCATTTTAACCCAAATCCCCAGTGGGTTAACTGGGGTAACAACCAGCGTGGAGGTTTGCCATTTCGGGTGCGTTTCAATCTGTTAGTCTGTTTCTCATGTGTTTGTTGTCTTCCTGAAAATTATAAGTTGAGAAATGAGTTGTGTTTTTTGTTTGTTTGTTTGTTTGTTTGTGGATTTGCTAGCTTATCATTATTTCATTTCTCATGTACCATCCTCTCTCTCTCTCTCTCTCTCTCTCTCTCTCTCTCTCTCTCTCTCTCTCTCTCTCTCTCTCTCTTCTAGAGGGATATATATATATATATATATATATATATATATATATATATATATATATATATATACCATGAGCTCCCTGTCTTGCAGGTGTGAGCATCAGTCTGCATTAGTAGTAGTAGTAATGTCATCAGTATTATCCTGATCATCATCATCATCATTACTATTCTCATCATCATCATTGCTATTAATATACCAGGTAGGTGTGTTACCATGCTGAAATCACCTTGCTCACAGTTGGTCAAACCAAACAGAATAACAGTACCAATAAGCAACTGTGGGTCCAGTTCAGTTTCCATGGGGGGGTCTTGGTGCTCAGGCTGCCCATGGTTTCCATTCAATAGTAATTCCATTCTGTCATCTTTATTGATCAAATTGGACTTCCATAACTTGAAAACTTTGGTGAAAAACATACAAGGATGTTCTTTTCTCTTCCAACTTTGTGGAGTGCTACCAGGCTGTTGTATGAAATATATAAAACTGAATCATGCCTAGATAAAAACGAAAAACCGACAAAAAACTTGATGTGTGTTTGAAGGACATGTGTATCCAAATCACCTTCAAAGGAAAGTAATTGTGTCAGAATTCTCAGTGTGTCATGTGCATTCCCTAGTTCAGTTTAAAAAGTCTCTCAAAACATATCTCTTCTGTTTTACCTGCCATAATATTTATTGACCTGTGTGTATCTGTAACTTCTGCCAGTTGTGGGTTTGCATGTGTGCTTGTATTTGTGTTTGTTCATGTATGGTATGTTATATGCATCATGTATAAATTAAAAAAATACATTTTTTATTGTAAACACTGCAGGCTCCCCGTCTGGCAGGTGTGAACATCAGTGTGCTATATTATTATTGTTATTCATATTAGTAGTAGAAGTATTATTGTTATTATCATCATTATCAGCAGCAGCAGCAGCATGATTATTATCATCATCATTATTACTATAAGAATTCCATGCTAAACATGATGTGATTGGGTTCATGGTAAATTTCACTTTGCTTTTTGTTTACGTGCAGGGAGGTCATTTTCAAAGCAGTTCACATGGTCAGACATTTCCATGTAGTGGGGCATCCTATCCCCACCCTCCTCGGTTGCCTAGAGGTAGAGGGAGAGGGAGAGGGAGTGACAGAGGAAGAGGCGGAGAGAATTGGAGAGGTAGGAGAGGTAGGAGGGGGCAGGATAACCAGAACTTTTCAGCACATTCATCAGGATTTCCTCCAGCAGCAAGACACTCGACTCCACAAGGTGCTGCACCTTCAAGACACCACAAGTCCCAGAAACCATTTGATGGAAAATCGGCGGAAGACAGAGCCACCAGCACCACTGCAGGACAGGCCATGGGTCAAAGCTCTAAGAAAACCATCACCACGACTTCCATGGCACCAAACCAGACAGGCTCTTCAATTCCACCTCTGAGCATCCAAGCGTCAGCGCAGCAATACATCACGAATCAGACCTTTGCTCTGAATTGCACGGTAAACAGAGCACCCCCATTGAACACTCCGCTCGATCATACCAGCTCTGCAAGCCCCACAGCAAGAGCGGACACAGCGGACACCACTTCTGTGGTTCCACTGAAGGACAGGGGTGGTGACACAGACAGTGACAGCATGGACCTTGAAGAGGAGGATGACGACTTTGAGGCCCCCACCATCACCAGCCGATTTCGGGACATGATGGGCACACTGATGTTTGATTCCGAGGAGGACATGATGGAAGAAGATGAGCCGGCTTTTGATGGCAACTGGACTGAGTTTATTGTGATGAGTATTTACCATGCTGCTGGTCAGACAATCACTGTCAAGGAGCTCTCCCAGGCATTGAAGAAAACAGAGGAGGAGGTGGCCTCTTACATCAGGAACTGTGGTGACAGAGTGGACATCAGCAAGGGCATGTGTACCCTCACCAGCAGTGGTAAAGCGTGGGCAGAACAGAAGCTGGGGAGTTACACATCTTCAGCTGGTGAGCCAACACCAGCATCCAAACAGGGAGATAATTTGTCGTCAGCCACATCTGTGTCTTCTCCCTATGGTCTCCCCCTGCCTCCAAAAGAATGGTTAGAGGCTCACCCTGACCTGAAGAATGCAGCATCCAGTCCATGTTCTGTTGTCCAGAGAGGTGAAGGATCTGGAGGCGGAGGTCCATCTGTTCCAGGAAACCAAAGCCCATCACAGCTGGCAGACAGGGGCATCACAGTGCAAGGCTCCCATGATGTGAGAGATGTGGAATCCCGGTTAATCTCCAATCCACCCTCCTCTTCTCCTGTTGTCACTTCAACAATCACGACAGCAGGGTTGGGGTCTGGTCAGCTAGGTCGCAGCAGTAACCAAACGGCATCATTCCGCAGTGTGGAAGAGTTTGAATGGAAACCACTGATATCAGCTGCAGAGGAGAAGCATCCTGACAGTATGGCTCCTTTCTCCGTGTCATCATCCTCCTCTCCACAATGCTCATCCATTGGTCAGATACCACAAGGGGCGGCCGAACATTCGGGAACGTTGGAACCGTCCCAGCTTTGTTCACTTCCTGTGTCAGTGCATAGTCCCGTGACCCCTGTGACAACATTCAGTGTCTCGCTACAAACATCTGTGCAAGAGCCAGCAGTGGTGAACAGTCAGTTGAACTGGATGGGCTCCATGTCATTGCAGAAGTATTTAGCAGAAGGACTGACCTTCATGCCTTTGCCACCGCCCAGGTTGGTGATACTCAGCATGTTAACATTGCTGTTTGTATTGTATTGTATTGTGTTGTATTGTATTTTGTCTTAACAGATTTCTCTGCATGAAATTCAGTTTGCTTTCTCCAGGGAAGGCATGTCATACAGCTCAGCGCCACCCTTTCTTTTTTTTTCTTTTTTCTGCCTGCAGGTGTTGTTTTCCTAGGAAAGTGGAGTTTTCTACATAATTTTGCCAGGGACAACCCTTTTGTTGCCGTGCATTCTTTTATGTGTGCTGAATGCATGCAACATAGAGTACCTCAGTTTAATCATCTGATCCGAATGACTACCATCCAGACCACCACTTAAGATCTAGTGGAGGAAGAGAAAATACAAGTGAGTGTGAGATACAAATCTGTGCACTCGGATTCTCTCACTTCCTAGATGGACACATGACCGCTACGCTTCCACTGCACTTGTTTCACCATTGCTAAATTCATTTCATTACATTCATCATCTTTTTCTCTCATTCACTGTCTTTGTGGGCATCATCTCTCACATTTGCTCACGTACAGGTGGGCTTCTTACATGTATGACCCACTTTACCCTGCCTTTAAGGCAGCCACACTCCATTTTGGGAGGGGCATTCATCAACATTGATAACCATGTTACTGTTAAGATCTGTGTCTGCTGAGCGTGCTGGAGTTCAGGCTGTTCACCTTGCAGACAGCATGTGGTCATAATCCATTGCCACCCTTTTTGTTCTGTCTGTCTATAAGTATTTGTTTTGGTGTGGGGATGGGGGGGGTGTTGTTTTTTGTTTGTTTGTTTTTTGTTTTGTTTTTTTGTTTTTGTTTCTTTGCTATCAAAGTGGATTTTTGTGTAGAATTTATTTTGCAAGGAACAAATCTCATGTTGCTGTGAGTTCTTTAATGTGCTGTAGCTACATTCCAAAAGACTGCCACTCAAAGTCAAGAAGTAGAAGAAAGGGGAAGTAACAAATCCCAGTCTGTGCAGGAATGAAACCTGTGGACGCTTGGCTTCCTTGTTTGTTGCAGTGCATTCAGCACTGGGTCCTCAGGAAAGACAACTGCAAGTCCTGGAGGCAGTGCTGTCCCCTTCCAGAAGCCTCCCACACCCCTGGAGTTGGTTCAGCAAGAGAGGGGCCGCCTTGGTGAGTGAAACAGCAGTGTGGAAAATGTGTGCGGTGTGTTACAGTCCAGTTCAGTCCAGTTCAGGTGAGTTCAGTTCAAATGACTTTATTAACTCCTTCACAGCCAAGTTTCTGCGTGAAAAACACTCCCCAGCTCCAAATAGTTTAGATTAGATATCATGCTTTCAGTTACAGGCTTCCGTTCACGTCAAAACAATGCAATGGTCAAAAGAGGGCGCTAGCCAGGGGGACAAAAGGGAGGTTATCTACTTCCGGGAGGTTATCGGCCATAGTACTTTCGTTTTCTCCGCATAGGCGGATAGTAGTTTGCACAGGACAGGAATGTCAGACCCCTGCCGGAGTCTGCACTAGTTGGGTCACGGTAAGAATGTTATTTAAACGTAATTTTAGATAGAAAATTTCCGTTTTCACATCAAACTGAATCAGGGGGTGAAAGTTAGTCATTGTTCTATTGGCAGAAAACCTGCTACAGCTGTCAAGCTCTGTTACAACATGAAAATGGTACTTTTAACATGACCATTCAATGTCTACTAAAGTCACCTATGGCAGTGCACTGTCTAGGCAACTAAGGTCAGATATGGCAGTGAAAGAGCTAAAGTCTGCTTCAAACACTTAAAACAGAAAGGTTTTTTAAGGCTTATTCAAATGCTGGTTCAAAAGATAAACAAAAGACTTGAAAAAAAAACTCAGTTAGTAGTCTTTACACACTTCCTTGATGACTTTCTTATTTTGTGCATATCAATCATCAGGTAAAATGCAAGTGAAATAATATGCTTGTTTTTTGTGTTAATTTTTTTTTCTTTTTTTGACACACACACACTCACACACACACACACACACACACACACACACACACACACACACACACACACACACACACACACATTCTCTCTCTGTCTCTCTTTCTCTCACACAATCAAACCAGCAAAATGATTCAAACCCATGCACACGCTCCCAGACAAAGTGTTCTTCATTCCTGATTCTGATTCATGATTTCTGATTCATCCCCCCCCCCCATCTGCCTCAACCACCAACACCACCACCACCCACCATCCCTGCTACCCCTCCAAACCTACCCCACTCCCCTACACCCCATCCCCCAACTATACCACACCACACACAGGCATGTCTCACAGCAACATCAACGTGCTCCCACCCTCCTCCCACCCTTCTCTCCCAACCATCCCACAGTCTCGCAGCATGCCGCAACTACCCTCCTCCACATCCTCCTCGCTGCCGCCGGTGCCAGGGGGGACAAGCATGGCAGAGGCCGGTGGCAGTTCCGGTGCCGGCGCCTCGCTGCAGATCACAGCGGAGAGTTTTGCAGCACTGAACAAGAACCCTATCAGCGCCCTGATGGAGTATGCCCAGTCGCGGCGCATGACAGCCTCCATCGATGTCGTCAGCCAGAAGGGGCCTTCCCACCGCCCTGTGTGAGTACAGACATTCCCATCATTGCCCTGTGTGACTACACACATTCCCATGGCCCTGTGTGAGTACAGAAATTCCCATCATCGCCCTGTGTGAGTACACACATTCCCACGGCCCTGTGTGAGTACAGAAATTCCCATCATCGCCCTGTGTGAGTACAGACATTCCCATCACCCTGTGCGAGTACAGACATTCCCATCATCACCCTGTGTGAGTACAGACATTCCCATCACCCTGTGTGAGTACAGACATGTATTCCCATCACTGCCCTATGTGAGTACAGACATTCTCACCGCCCTGTGTGAGTACAGACATTCCCATCACCCTGTGTGAGTACAGACATGTATTCCCATCATCAACCTATGTGAGTACAGACATTCCCATCATTGCCCTGAGTGAGTACACACATTCCCACGGCCCTGTGTGAGTACAGAAATTTCCATCATCGCCCTGTGTGAGTACAGACATTCCCATCACCCTGTGCGAGTACAGACATTCCCATCATCACCCTGTGTGAGTACAGACATTCCCATCTTCGCCCTGTGTGAGTACACACATTCCCACGGCCCTGAGTGAGTACAGACCATTCCCATCATCCTGTGTGAGTACAGAAATTCCCATCATCGCCCTGTGTGAGTACAGACATTCCCATCACCCTGTGTGAGTACAGAAATTCCCATCATCGCCCTGTGTGAGTACAGACATTCCCATCACCCAGTGTGAGTACAGACATTCCCATCGACATCATCACCCTGTGTGAGTACAGACATTCCCACAGCCCTGTGTGAGTACAGACATTCCCATCTCCGCCCTGTGTGAGTACAGACATTCCCATCATTGCCCTGTGTGAGTACAGACATTCCCACGGCCCTGAGTGAGTACAGACCATTCCCACCACCCTGTGTGAGCACAGACATTCCCATCACCCTGTGTGAGTACACACATTCCCATCACCCTGTGTGAGTACACACATTCCCATCACCCTGTGTGAATACACACATTCCCATCACCCTGTGTGAGTACACACATTCCCATCACCCTGTGTGAGTACACACATTCCCACCACCTTGTGTGAGCACAGACATTCCCATCACCCTGTGTGAGCACAGACATTCCCATCACCCTGTGTGAGTACAGACATTCCCATCACCCTGTGTGAGTACAGACATTCCCATCACCCTGTGTGAGTACAGACATTCCCATCACCCTGTGTGAGTACAGACATTCCCATCACCCTGTGTGAGTACACACATTCCCACCACCCTGTGTGAGTACACACATTCCCATCACCCTGTGTGAGTACACACATTCCCACCACCCTGTGTGAATACACACATTCCCACCATGCTGTGTGAGTACACACATTCCCACCATGCTGTGTGAGTACACACATTCCCACCACCCTGTATGAATACACACATTCCCACCATGCTGTGTGAGTACACACATTCCCACCATGCTGTGTGAGTACACACATTCCCACCACCCTGTGTGAGTACACACATTCCCATCACCCTGTGTGAATACAGACATTCCCATCACCCTGTGTGAGTACACACATTCCCGTCATCACCCTGTGTGAATACACACATTCTCATCACCCTGTGTGAATACACACATTCCCATCACCCTGTGTGAGCACAGACATTCCCACCACCCTGTGTGAATACACACATTCCCATCACCCTGTGTGAGTACACACATTCCCACCACCTTGTGTGAGAAAAGACAATTCCATCGTCTTATGTGAGTACAGAGATCCACATCGGCCTGTACGAGTACATTCATATAGACATGAACGAGTGGACTTGTACATGCATGACTATTATACCCTGCCATGTTGGCCAACACAGACATGGATTATGGGATATTAAATGTGTGCATTTGACATTCTGCAAGCTTTTTTTTGCACATGGAGAGGCTTCAGGCACAAACTAGCTGGTCTCCTCATGTATTGATGAGGGAGAATGGAAAACGTCTCCACCCCTTAACACACCCAGGATTCAAACCCAAGACCCTCAGATTGAAAGTCCATCACATTCTCGTTGTGAAATTTGAATGTGTTCAGGCAGAAACAGAAAGCGACACACCTTCAGGCATTTTCTTTGCTTGATTCACTGAGATTCCAGGGTAGCACACTCTCTCAGTCTCTGCAGATGTGTGTGTATGTGTGTGTGTGTCTGTTCATATCACTGTGTGTGTGTGTGTGTGTGTGTGTTCATATCGCTGTGTGTGTGTGTTCATGTGTTATATCACTGTGTGTGTGTGTGTGTGTGTTCATATCACTGTGTGTGTGTGTGTGTGTGTGTGTGTATTCATATCACTGTGTGTGTGTGTTCATATCACTCGGTGTGTGTGTTCATATCACTCTGTGTGTGTGTGTGTGTGTGTGTGTGTGTGTGTGTGTGTTCATATCTCTGGCTCTTAAACTGAGTGTGGGGGTGTGGGGGGAGGACGAGGTGAAGGGCAGGGAGGGAGGTGGATGGGAGGGGGGTTGGGGTGGATGAGGTGAGGGGCAGGCAGGGAGGTGTGGGCGGTGGGGGGGGGCTGGGGGGGATGAGGTGAAGGGCAGGGAGGGAGGTGGATGGGGGGGTGAAGGGCAGGCAGGGAGGTGGAGGGGGTGGGGAGGAGGTGAAGGGCAGGCAGGGAGGTGGAGGGGGGTGGGGAGGAGGTGAAGGGCAGGCAGGGAGGTGGAGGGGGTGGGGGGGAGGTGAAGGGCAGGCAGGGAGGTGGAGGGGGGTGGGGGGAGGTGAAGAGCAGGCAGGGAGGTGGAGGGGGGGAGGTGAAGAGCAGGCAGGGAGGTGGAGGGGGGGAGGTGAAGAGCAGGCAGGGAGGTGGAGGGGGGAGGTGAAGGGCAGGCAGGGAGGTGGAGGGGGGAGGTGAAGGGCAGGCAGGGAGGTGGAGGGGGGTGGGGAGGAGGTGAAGGGCAGGCAGGGAGGTGGAGGGGGGGTGGGGAGGAGGTGAAGGGCAGGCAGGGAGGTGGAGGGGGGAGGTGGAGGGGGGTGGGGGGGAGGTGAAGGGCAGGCAGGGAGGTGGAGGGGGTGGGGGGGAGGTGAAGGGCAGGCAGGGAGGTGGAGGGGGGAGGTGAAGGGCGTGGAGGGGGGTGGGGGGGGAGGTGAAGGGCAGGCAGGGAGGTGGAGGGGGTGGGGGGGAGGTGAAGGGCAGGCAGGGAGGTGGAGGGTGGGGGGGAGGTGAAGGGCAGGCAGGGAGATGGATGGGGGGGAGGGGTGAGGGGGGGGGTGAAGGGCAGGCAGGGAGATGGAAGGGGGGGGGGGTGAGGTGGGGGTGTGAAGGGCAGGCAGGGAGATGGATGGGGGGAGGGGTGAGGGGGGGGGGTGAAGGGCAGGCAGGGAGATGGAGGGGGGAGGAGGTGAAGGGCAGGCAGAGAGGTGGAGGTGGTGAAGGGCAGGCAGGGGAGTGGGGGGGAAGGTGAAGGGCAGGCAGGGAGATGGAGGGGGGAGGAGGTGAAGGGCAGGCAGGGGAGTGGGGGGGAAGGTGAAGGGCAGGGAGGGAGGTGGGTGGAAAGGAAAGGGGGCTGGAACACTAGAAGGGTGGTGGAAGGGTGATGCGTTTTTAGATCAGTCTGCAAGATTTGACTGATGTGCCTTTAAAAATGAAAATCTGTAGGTGTGTGTGTGTGTGTGTGTGTTTCTGTATGTTTGTGTGTGAGTGTGTGTGTATTTGTGAGTGTGTGTGTATTTGTGAATGTGTGAGTGTAGATGTGTGTGTATGTATTGTCTCTGCATGTGTGTGTATAGATCTGCACATGTGTATATGTGTGTGTGAGTGTGTGTGCATCTGTTGGCATGTGTGTGTGTGCGTACATTTGTGTGTGTGTGTATGTGTGTGCATCTGTTGGCATGTGTGTGTGTGTGTACATGTGTGTGTGTGTGTGTGTGTGTGTGTGTGTGTGTGTGCATCTGTTGGCATGTGTGTGTGTGTGTACATGTGTGTGTGTGTGTGTGTGAGAGAGAGAGAGAGTATGTGTTTGTATGTATGTGTGTGAATGTGTTCATATCTGTGTTTGTGTGTGTGTGTGGTGTGTGTGTACATGTCTATGCATGTACATCTCTGTGTGCTTGTACATTTCTCTGTTTGTAAATATTTGTGTGTGTGTGCATGTCTGTATTTTGTATTCACATCTGTGTGTGTATGTATGTGTGTGTGTGTGCATGTGTGAGTGTGTGTGTGTGTGTGTGTGTATGTTTGTTCATATTTCTCTGTGTGTGTGTGTGTGTGTGTGTGTGTGTTCATATCGCTCTGTATGTGTGTGTGTGTGTTCATATCACTGTGTGAGTGTGTGTGTGTGTGTGTGTGTGTGTGTGTGTTCATATCACTGTTTTGTGTGTGTGTGTTATTATCTCTGTGGTTCATATCTCTGTGTGTGTGTGTGTGTATGTGCAGGTTTGTGATGGCGGCCAGGGTGGGCAATCGGCTGTTCAACAGGATCAGCTGCCACAACAAGAAGGACGGCAAGACGGAGGCCGCAGACGTCGCCCTCAGGGCGCTGATCGCTGAGGGGCAGCTCTCTGCCGCCACACCCAGTCCTTCTGTACGTTGTGGTATTTTTGGTTGGTTGGTTCTCTGGGGTGGGTGTGTGTGTGTTTGTGTTAGTGTGTGTGTGAGTGTGTGTGTTTGTGTAAATGTGTGTGTGTTTGTGTGTGTGTGTAAATGTGTGTGTGTGTGTGTGTGTGAGAGAGAGAGAGAGTGTTTGTTTGGATGTGTGTGAGTGTTTGGGTGTGTGTGAGTGTGTTTGTGTGAGTGAGTGTGTGTGTGTGTGTATGTGTGTGTGTGAGTGAGTGTGTGTGTGTGTATGTGTGTGCATATGTGTTGTTGTTGTTTTTGTTTTGTTTTTTGGGGGGGTTGGGTGTGTTTGTGTGTGTGTGTGTGAGTGTGAGTGAATGCATGCATGTGCGAGTGTGTGTGTATTTGTATGTGTGGAGGACAGGCGTTGGGAGATTGGGGAGATGGGGTAATGGAGTGGGTATATGTATGTGTGGGTTTTTTGTTTGTTTGCTTGCTTTTTTTTTTTTTTTTTTTTTTTTTTTTTTTTTTTATGACCAACAAAAAAAATCTACAGACTTTTGAACATGCATTGTAGCAGTGAAAGGGGGAGAGAAAACAGAGATTACACAACAGAGAACAAAACAAAACATGATATGGTTAGATGCTTACAGACAGACAGACAGACAAAGAAAGACACATAGAGAGCATCAGATGGAAATGAAAGAGCAGCCAGTGATGAAAGTTCACATTGTGATGTATTTGTCTTTGATTTACAATATTCACAGACTTGCACACGCACAACGAAAAAAAGAAAACCAGGTCTACGTCTGTACATGGTGGTTTCTTTGACAAGAGACATGGAATTTACTATGTTCGTGTGTGTGTGTGGTGGAGCAGGGTGGGTAGGGGCGTTGTGTGTGTGTGTGTGTGTGTGTGTGAGTGTGTGTGTGTGTGTTTGTCTGTGTGTGTGTGTGTGAGTGTGTGTGTGTGTGTGTGTTTGGTGGAGGAGGGTGAGTAGGGGGGTTGTGAGTGTGTGTGTGTGCGTGTGTGGTGGAGCAGGGTGGGTAGGGGGGTTGTGAGTGTGTGTGTGTGTGTGTGTGTGTGTGCGGTGGAGCAGGGTGGGTAGAGGGGTTGTGAGTATGTGAGTGTGTGTGTGTGTGTGTTTGGTGGAGTTTGAGTGTGTAGGGGGGTTGTCAGTATGAGTGTGTGTGTGTGTGTGTTTGGTGGAGTTTGAGTGTGTAGGGGGGTTGTCAGTATGTGTGTGTGTGTGTGTGTGGTGGAGGAGGGTGGGTAGGGGGGTTGTCAGTATGTGTGTGTGTGTGTGTGTGTAGAGGTGGGGTGGGGGAGCTGTGTTTGTATGGTTGGGTGGCTTGATGAGTGACTGTGTGTGTGGTATGTGATATGTGTGGAGTGATGGCCTGGAGGTAACGCGTCCGCCTTGGAAGCAAGAGAATCAGAGCTTGCTGGTTCAAATCACGGCTCAGCCACCGATATTTTCTCCCCCTCTACCAGACCTTGAGTGGTGGTCTGGATGCTAGTCATTTGGAAGAGATGATAAACCGAGGTCCCGTGTGCAGTGTGGACTTAGCACACGTAAAAGAACCAACGGCAACAAAAGGGTTGTTCCTGGCAAAATTCTGTAGAAAAATCCACTTCGATAAGAAAAACAAATAAAACCGCATGTAGGAAAAAAATGCAAAAAAAGGGTGGCGCTGTAGTGTAGCGACGAGCTCTCCCTGGGTAGAGCAGCCCAAATTTCACACAGAGAAATCTGTTGTGATAAAAAGAAATACAAATACAAATGTGAATATATCATGCAGTTCACATTCGCATGGAGGTATGTTAAACAAGCAACAACAAAAAATGATTATCAACAAGATTTTTAAATGTTTTTCTTTAGGTTATTGATTAAAAACCTGTGAACCAATCAGGAAATGACACATTTTGACAAGACATATCAGGTGACTAACACTCTGTGTGTTTGTGTTTCACAGGAAACCGTCGCTCCAGAAAACATGACACACTTTGACCGAATGGCAGCCTTGACCCATCAGTCGTTCAACGCGCTCATCGCCAGCATCCCAGAAAACCTTGCAGGGCGGAAAGTGATCGCCGGCCTGGTGATGAAACGCGGCCCCGAGGACACGGGAATCGTCATCAGTATCGGCACAGGTGGGAGAGTCAGCTGGTTGTTATGATAATAAAGAATAAATGTTTTTGTACAGCGTTTGTATAGCACTGAATCTTGTGCAGAGACAAATCAAAGCACTTGCACAACAGTCATTCACATGTATGCATAACCCTGGCTCAAGGGGATGAGAGATGAAGTTATAAACACATGTAGATTGAAGAGTAGAGAAACTGGGGGCTAAAAGACGAAGGGAAGCTGATCGTAGAGAAGCTGATGTGGTTTAGTGGTGAAGGCAGTCGCAGATATTGGATGTTACGTCTGCTTGCTTGCCTCATTGGCTGGTTGAGAGTGAGTTTGAAAATGTGTGCGAGTGTGTGTGTTTTATGTGTGTGTGCACGTGTCAGTGCCCATTTGTAAGTGTATGTGCATGCATGTGAAAGAGTGTTTATGTGTGTGAGTGTATCTTTATCTCTGTGTATGTGTGTGTGTGCGTTTGTGTGTGTTTGAAGTTTGGAGACAAGGGTTGCTTTGCTACTAAAATGTGGTCTCAACAACCAACAGATCTGCCAGTTAGATGTATACTTTCATGATTGCACAGACTTATTGGGAAACATGTGGATGTTGAGTGGTTTAACTCACTCAGTACGGCCAGTCCTCTCTTCTCCTCTACACAGACCCCTCGGATGTCCAGTGGGTGTCTGAACGATCCAACCTTTAGCTTCCTTCGTCAGAATTGTGGTATCTTTGTCAACATTCACCTCTTCAGTATAAGAGTCTTCTACTTGCAATATTTTGATGATGGTAATTGGGGTGAAACGCTGTTAACGTCGTCTCTTTCCCATTCGTATGGAGAGAGTTAAACACTGGATTTTCAGTCTGGGGGTCCTGGGTTTAAATCCCTGTCATGGCTCTTGGTGAGTTAAGGGAGAAGGTTTGTGTGGATTTTCCAGATCTCTCACATCAACAGATATGCAGACCTGGCAGTGCCTGAATCGCCTTTGTGTGTATACACATGCAGAACATCATCACTCACACACGTGTGCATGGACACACACACACACACACACACACACACACACTACACAAACACTGATTTGCAGTCTCACAGACGCCTGTTTCAGGAAATCGTTGTATCACGGGAGACAAACTGAGCCTTGAGGGCAACACAGTGAACGACTCTCACGCAGAAATCATCACCCGCAGAGGGTTCATGAGGTGAGCAGAGAAAATGATTATGTAGCAGATTGGGTTTGTTTGCTTTTTTTTTGCTTTTTTTTTTCTATATTATTCAGTTTTAACTTTTTTCTTTAGCTAATTGTTGATCAACAAACAAACCAAAACAAAAACAAAAATATTTTTATTCTTTGTGAAAAAAACATATGCAGCATATCTTTTTTTTTTATGTTAGTTATGCCTTTTCCTTGAAGACAAATTCATGCTGTGGATTTTTTTTTTTTTTTTTTTTTTTTAAATCATGCTGTGATTTGTTTCTTTCATTAAGAAAAATCATGTCACCATTATTTGTATGGACATCTTCTTGAGATTGTGTCATGGTTTTTACATGGGGCGTGTGCAGGTTTCTGTGTCATGGACTTTACATGGGGTGTGTGCAGGTTTCTGTGTCATGGACTTTACATGGGGTGTGTGCAGGTTTCTGTGTCATGGACTTTACATGGGTTTGTGTGCAGGTTTCTGTGTCATGGACTTTACATGGGTGTGTGTGCAGGTTTCTGTGTCATGGACTTTACATGTGATGTGTGCAGGTTTCTGTGTCATGGATTTTACATGGGGTGTGTGGAGGTTTCTGTGTCATGGACTTTACATGGGGTGTATGCAGGTTTCTGTGTCATGGACTTTACATGGGGTGTATGCAGGTTTCTGTGTCATGGATTTTACATGGGTGTGTGTGCAGGTTTCTGTGTCATGGACTTTACATGGGGTGTGTGTAGGTTTCTGTGTCATGGACTTTACATGAGGCATGTGCAGGTTTCTGTGTCATGGACTTTACATGGGGTGTGTGGAGGTTTCTGTGTCATGGACTTTACATGGGGTGTGTGCAGGTTTCTGTGTCATGGACTTTACATGGGGTGTGTGCAGGTTTCTGTGTCATGGACTTTACATGGGGTGTGTGGAGGTTTCTGTGTCATGGACTTTACATGGGGTGTGTGCAGGTTTCTGTGTCATGGACTTTACATGGGTGTGTGTGCAGGTTTCTGTGTCATGGACTTTACATGGGGTGTGTGCAGGTTTCTGTGTCATGGACTTTACATGGGGTGTGTGCAGGTTTCTGTGTCATGGACTTTACATGGGATGTGTGGAGGTTTCTGTGTCATGGATTTTACATGGGTGTGTGTGTAGGTTTCTGTGTCATGGACTTTACATGGGGTGTGTGTAGGTTTCTGTGTCATGGACTTTACATGAGGCGTGTGCAGGTTTCTGTGTCATGGACTTTACATGGGTGTGTGTGCAGGTTTCTGTGTCATGGACTTTACATGGGGTGTGTGCAGGTTTCTGTATCATGGACTTTACATGGGTGTGTGTGCAGGTTTCTGTATCAGCAGCTGCTGACGTACCAGGAGGGGAAGCCGCACGAACTGTTCGAACCCAGCTCTGGTGGAAGGCTGAGGGTCAAGAACACCGTCACTTTTCACCTCTACATTTCCACCGCCCCTTGTGGAGACGGCGCCCTCTTCTCGCCCAGGTGAGGGAAGGGAGACAACTGTTGGCAATTTTTGGTGGATGAGGGGCAGAAGGGGTCCTATGCCTGTTACTGTATATGATTCTGTGCAGGCAGTCACAGAGATGTGGAGTGGTGGCCTAGTGATAACTCGTCCTCATAGGAAGTGAGAGAATCTGAGAGCATGGAATCGAACTCCCCATTTGCTAGAATTTTCTTCCCCTTTTCACTAGACTGTGAGTGGTAGTACAGATGCTAGTCATTTAGTCTGTGTGAAATTCAGGCTGCTCTCCCCGGGGAGAGTGCATCATCACTGTTCTGTGCCATCTGTTTGTGTGGTTGTTTTTTGGTCCTTTTCCAGTAGCAAGCTTTTTGGGGGGCGGGGAATGGGGTTGGGGTGGGGGGGCTGTCAGAATGTTTTTTGTTATTTTGTTTTTTTACAGGGACAACCCTTTTGTTGCTGTGGGTTCTTTTACATGTGCTGAGTGCATGTTACACACAGGCTCTCGATATATGGTCTCATCCAAAAGACTGAGTTTTCAGCTCATTGTTTCCAAGTGTTGTTGTTGCTGTTGTTTTTTGTTGTTGTTTTCTGTTTTTACTCGTCTTTTTCTGTGGTGAACAAATAACATTTAGGTGTGGGATTACCTGATAAGACTGTGCTCTCATGATATATATCCTGGCATTAAACAGGCTCCAAAGATAAGACACCTGCAGTGTTGGTCGGAATATTTGAGCAACACTCACAAAATGCATCCGTGGAGTGGATGGCCCTCAGCTGTGAGGTCCTAGCCTTCCCATTTCAGCCCACAGCACTCAACTCTAGGTCGGACCCAGCCATAGCCCCCCACCCAAAAAAACAACAACAAGAAAACTCTAATGTGGTTTGAACCTACGTCCACCCAGTCGTCTATCCGTGACACTAACCACTTTACCATGGTGGCTTGTATATCGTTGACTGTTACCTGTGCAGCCTGACACACGTCAGTGAGCAGATGACAGAAGCGCTGGTCACAACAGCCAGGTGGTTAGAGCTCTGGACTTTCAGTCTGAGGTTCCTGGGTTCGATCCTGGTGTGGGCGCATGATGGGTGAAGGGTGGAGATTTACCAGTCTCCCAGGTCAACATATTGTGTGCAAATCTGCTAGTGTCTGAATCCACCTTCATGCATATATACAGATGCAGGACATTAAATAAAATAACATCAGAGATTCCTTAATCTGTGTTTGCTTTTGATAGGTTATAGCAACATGAACATACTCAGCATGCAAGGCTTCTAAAAACAGAGTATGGCTGCCAAAATGGCAGGGTAGTTACACATGTAAAAGCCCACTCGTATGTATGAGTGAAATTGGGAATGGCAGTCCATGAACAGATCATATAAAAAATTTATGATGGCTGCCGTCAAAAGAGGGCGCTAGCCAGCGGGACAAAGGGGAGGTTACCTACTTCCAGGAGGTTATCGGCCGTAGTTTCGTTTTCTCCGCATAGGCGGATAGTAGTTTGCACAGGACAGGAATGTCAGACCCCTGTCGGAGTCTGCACTAGTTGGGTCACGGTAAGTATGTTATTTAAACGTAATTTTAGATAGAAAATTTCCTTTTAAAAAGTTTCACAGATAACACAGGCCACCACCATGGTGAAGTGGTTAACATCACAGACTGACGATAGGGGAGGATGCAGGTTCGAATCCCCATCAGAGGTGGGGTGGGTTTTTTTTACACATGGCTAACTGCTACAAAGAGCTGAGTGTTCTGTGGGCTTTAAAGGGAAGACTGGGACCCCACAGTCAAGTATCATCCACTTCATGGATGCGTCTTTTGGAGTGTTGCTCAAATTTCCTGACCAGCGCTGCAGGTTGTCTCGTGTCCCGAAGCCTGGTTGGCGCTTGGATATATTATGAGCGTATACAGCCTTGGCAAGCAGGACGCTTCTCACACCTAAATAGACACCCCACCCCCACACCCCACCACCACCTGTTGCAGCAACTTCATCACCATCATGGTCATTTCGTCATCTTCAGAATATAGAAAACGAAACGTTCGTAAGTCTGAGGCACACACAGTAAAAAGTTGCACAGGTCTTTGGCTTTCTCTTTGATGTTTGATTGATTTGTGTGTGTGTGTGTGTCTGTCTGTCTGTGTTTGTGCCTGTGTGTTTGTGTATGTTTGTGGGCGTGTGTGTGTGTGTGCATGCATGTGTGTGTGCGTGCAAGTGTGTATGTGTGTGTGTGTGTGTGTGTGCATGCGTTTGTGTGTGGGTTCTGTGCATGTGTGTGTGCGTGCTGACAGGGATGCGGAATCCAACAGCGGTGCGGTAGCAGACGTCGACAGAAGGGAGCATCGCCCCACCTTCACCAGTAATGTACAGGGACTGCTGAGAACAAAGATGGAAGGAGGTGTGTGTGTGTGTGTGTGTCTGTCTGTCTGTCATTCAGTTTGTGTCTGTCTGTCTGTTAGTTTGTCTGTGTGTGTGTGTTGTAAAAAATTATATTGTAATGTATCGTATTGTATCTTCTTTTCTTCTTCTTGTTCTGCGGTGAAGGCAGCTGTACGCTGTATTACTCTTTTGTCACAACAGATTTTTCTGCATGAAATTCTGGCTGCTCTCCCCAAGGAGAGTGCATCACTACAATGAGAGTGCCACCCATTTATTATTTTTCTGTCTGCAAGTGTATTTGTTTTCCTGTCAAAGTTGATTTTTCTACAACCCTTTTGTTGCTGTGGGTTCTTTTACGTGCACTAAGTGCATGCTGCACACGGGACCTCAGTTTATCTTTTATCTGAATGACAAGTTTCCAGACCACCACTCAAGGTCTAGTGGAGGAGGAGAACATGAAGGCAAGTGTGGGAATCAAACCCGTGCACTAAACAAATTCTCTCACTTCCTTGGGGCATGCATTGTCTCTAAGCTGACACCTCTCTGGGTGTCTGTGGTTTCTGCATTGTTGCTTATGCACTGTGTATCTCTCTATATGTGTGAATGTGTGTGTGTATGTCTGTGTCTGTGTGTGTGTGTGTGTATATGGATATATGTGTATGTGTGTGTGTCGTTTCTGTAAATTGTTGCATGCACATTATGCTTCTGTGTTTGTGTGTATGCATTTTGACGCTGGGGTCAGTGTGCAGGTGTGCATGGGTTCACTTTGCGTAACCCATTTTTGTTTTCTTGTTCTGGTTCTATAATTTGCCATATTCATATCTTTCACTTTACCATATCCCATTGCAACCACATTTTTTTTTCTTCTCCAGTTTCATGGTACTGTTTTACATAAAACCTAGGGTGTATTCTCAAGGCCTAATCAGTGCGTTGGGTTTATGTGAAGATCAGGCATCTGCTCCTTGTGTTGTTTTCCACCCAGAAGATGTGGTGGATGTATATGGATCAGTCCGAATGCATTTATACTTCCTCAAAACTGAAAACCCCCCCAAAAAAACCCAACTGAAACTGTGGTTTTCCCCCATTCACGTCACTGCCCTTAATCCCCTCCCCCCTCCATCCCCTCCATCCCTCCCCCTCCATCACCTCCCTCCCTCCATCCCCTCCCCCTCCATCCCCCCTCCATCCCCTCCCCCCTCCATCCCCTCCCCCTCCCCCCATCCATCCCCTCCCCCTCCCCCTCCATCCCCTCCCCGTGAATCATATTACTGTTGTTATATTCTCTAATGTATGTTAGTTGTAAGTTATTATTTCTCAGGTTTCACTTTTTATTCTTTTTTTTTTCTTTTTTCTTTGTCAAGAAAATATGTATTGTCATTTTAACAATACTGTTGTTGTTGTTGTGAGGCACATTCATTACATCCAGACAGAGCGCTGGTTGGACTTTTATACACTTTATTCTGTTTAACTATAGGCTGCAGTACAGAGAGGTCTTTACATAGAGTGAGGGTGGAGGTGCCGGGGAGGGGGGGTCGCTGCATGCAGGGAGGCAGAGACAAAGAGTAGGGCGTTTTATCAGCCTGAAAACGGATGGCTGCTTTACATTTGCATTCCTCGACCAGTTATCTTCAAGGTTGCAGCAGTTGCGTGACGGGCGCAATAGCCGAGTGGTTAAAGCGTTGGACTGTCAATCTGAGGGTCCCGGGTTCAAATCACGGTGACGGCGCCTGGTGGGTAAAGAGTGGAGATTTTTACGATCTCCCAGGTCAACATATGTGCAGACCTGCTAGTGCCTGAACCCCCTTCGTGTGTATATGCAAGCAGAAGATCAAATACGACGTTAAAGATCCTGTAATCCATGTCAGCGTTCGGTGGGTTATGGAAACAAGAACATACCCAGCATGCACACCCCCGAAAACGGAGTATGGCTGCCTACATGGCAGGGTATAAACGGTCATACACATAAAAGCCCACTTGTGCACATACAAGTGAACACAGAAGAAGAAGAGGAAGAAGCTGCAGTTGCTTGTGGTGGCCAAACTCCACAGTTCACTCTAGAGCAAAACTAGGTCACTACAGTTCATGGTTGGGTTGTTGTTGTTTTATTGTCTGACAGGAGTTTCTCATTGAACCAGGGTGTCAAACATGTGTCCGACAAAAAATCCAACCCGACCATGAACTGTGGTGATCTAGTTTTGCTCTGTGCTTAACTATGGAGTTAGGCCATTGTCATTGAACTTGGGTGTGACGGGCGCAACAGCTGAGTGGTTAAAGCATTGGACTTTCAGTCTGATGGTCCCGGGTTCGAATCTGTGCCTGTTGGGTAAAGGATGGAGATTTTTCCGATCTCTCAGGTCAACAGATGTGCAGACCTGCTTGTGCCTGAACCCCCTTCTTGTGTATACACATGCAAAAAAATCAAATACACATGATAAAGATCCCATTATCCTTGTCAGTGTTTGATTGGGTATGGAAACAAGCATATACCTCACATGCACCCCCACCCACCCCCACTCCCCTGCCCTCAAGAAAATGGAGTATGGCTGCCTACATGGCGGGATTAAAATGGGCGTAGAAGCCCACTCGTGCACATGAGTGAACGTGGGAGTCACAGCCCATTAACAAATAAGATTTTTTTTTTCAAACATTTTTATTCAATTTTTACATTGTTAAACACACACAAACATACACTAGTAACTATACATACACACAGACACCAACATAGACATACACACACACACACACACACACACACACACACACACACACACACAGAGAGAGAGAGAGAAGTACTACTACTACTACTACTACTACTACTAATAATAATAATAATAACACAACCACAAAAACATTCTGGCAAAGATCAATGAATCAAGATCAAATATGAGGTCACCGGGCGCAGTCTAAGGAATCCGATAAATTGTAGGTTGTCAACCTCACAATAGTTGACAACAAATAAGAATATTGACATGAAGAAATTTCCTACCAGTGCATACCAAGAAAGTGCCCCAAGTTTGTCTCTTTTTTTTCCAATTTAATCATTTATTTATTAATTTGTTTAGTTATTCATTTATTCATGATCACGTTTGTTTGTTTTTTAGTGTTTTTGTTTTTTGTTTGTAACAAAGTGCATATTTGGAACGGTGACAAAAAATTTATGTAGAATATGCACTATGTATGCACTATGTTCTTCTTCTCTTCAAGCGCGTTGGGCTACGCCGCTGGTCAGGCATCTGCTTGGCAGATGTGGTGTAGCATATATGGATTTGTCCGAACGCAGTGACGCCTCCTTGAGCTACTGAAACTGAAACTGAAACTCTCTATACGTCTTTGTCTTGTTACACTTTCTTTTCCTGTTGTGCATTAAGTTAATGTAATGTATTGTATTCGTACTGTTTAGTTATGTTAAGGTTTGTGCAATGTAAAAAAAAAAAAAAATTGAATGAATAAGAATATTTTGGGAAAAAAAAAAAAAGAATATTTAAAAAGCCCCCCCCCAAAAAAAAAAAAAAAAGCCCCAGGATGTTTTCAGGAGAGGGGACCATTCCGGTGGACACGAAGGATCTCACGGTACAGACGTGGGACGGAGTGGTGAGGGGAGAGCGCCTTCGCACCATGTCGTGCACGGATAAAATCTGTCGCTGGAACGTGTTGGGCATGCAGGGGGCGCTGCTTTCCAACTTTCTGGAGCCCATCTATCTGGATTCCCTCACCCTGGGTAAGTGTTTTAGGACTCTGTGGGAATGTGTTTTTGTTTTTCGGTTTTTCCTGTCTAGATAAATGTTTGGGATTTAGCAGAAATGTGTTTTGTTTAATTGTTGTTGGGTTTTTTTTTGGTTTTCTGCTAGTTTGTTGTTTGTTTGTTTGTTTTGTTTTGTTTTGTTTTATTGTAGTTTTTTTTTGTTTCAGTTGTGGATGCACACACACATGTGAACACATACTGACACACACATACGTACACACACATACATGCACATGCACACATACACATACACGTACACACACACAAACAGTTATACCGTGATAGGTTTTGTAGAAACAGTAATAGCAATGATCGGTTGTGTAGAAACACTCATACCATGAAAGGTACAGAAACAGTCATACCCTGATAGGTTGAATAGAAACAGTCATGCAATGATAGTTTTTCGTAGAAACAGTTATACCATCATAGGTTGTTTAGACACAGTCACACTATGATCAGTTGTGTAGAAACACTCATACCATGATAGGTTTTGTAGAAACAGTCCTACCATGATAGGTTTTGTAGAAACACTCATATTATGATAGGTTTTGTATGAACAGTCATGCCATTATAGTTTGTGTAGAAACAGTCACATCATGATACGTTGTTTAGAAATGGTCATATCTGTATAGAAAAAGTCAGACGGTGATATGTTGTCTAGAAACAGTCATACCATGATAGGATGTATAGAAACAGTCAGATGGTGATATGTTGTGTAGAAACAGTCATACCATGATAGGATGTATAGAAACAGTCATACTATGATAGGATGTATAGAAACAGTCAGACGGTGATATGTTGTGTAGAAACAGTCATACCATGATAGGATGTATAGAAACAGTCATACCATGATAGGATGTATAAAAACAGTCATACCATGATAGGATGTATAGAAACAGTCAGACGGTGATATGTTGTGTAGAAACAGTCATACCATGATAGGATGTATAGAAACAGTCATACCATGATAGGATGTATAGAAACAGTCATACCATGATAGGATGTATAGAAACAGTCAGACGGTGATATGTTGTGTAGAAACAGTCATACCATGATAGGATGTATAGAAACAGTCATACCATGATAGGATGTATAGAAACAGTCATACCATGATAGGATGTATAGAAACAGTCATACCATGATAGGATGTATAAAAACAGTCATACCATGATAGGATGTATAGAAACAGTCATACCATGATAGGATGTATAGAAACAGTCAGACAGTGATATGTTGTGTAGAAACAGTCATACCATGATAGGATGTATAAAAACAGTCATACCATGATAGGATGTATAGAAACAGTCAGACAGTGATATGTTGTGTAGAAACAGTCATACCATGATAGGATGTATAGAAACAGTCAGACAGTGATATGTTGTGTAGAAACAGGACCATGAGGGATGATGTGGGTGGAGGTATAGGGGAATGGTGGACTGGGCTCCCACAGAGCAAACAGTGAGATCTGACCAAATGTCTGTCCGCAACTAAGCGACTATTGTCATCAGTAGGAGGGCTTAGTAGGTGGTGTCCTTAGTAAGTTTGATCAGAACAGGCACCACTGAACACCTCCAAAGTGACTCAGCAGCAGTGCAGGGTCTCCTCTGGTGTGTGGCCTTCTGATGGCCTAGCATTGATGTTCCTTGTATATTGCTGACACTGGGACTGCAACAAATGACCCCCAGTGTGTGTGGGACTTGGAATGAGCAGCCGTGGGAGTAATGCCACTGAAATGGTGCAGATGATGGGGCAGCAAAAATGAAAATAAAAATGTGTCTGAATGTTCAGCTGAAAATGACCATTCTGCAGAGAGGCTTGTATTGTTGTTTTGTCATGTTTGTGTATAATTGTGGTTTGTGATGATGGTTTCATAACAAGGTGTCATTTTTTTTTTTTTTTTTTTTTTCATCCCGTAGCAAAAAGGGAGAAAAAGAGAGTGTAGAAGTGGTTTTTTTTCTGCTTTTTATCTTTCTTTATTTGTGCTTGGGACAAAAGGGAATGATATCAGAATTGTTACTGTTACTGTTATTATTCATTGATTCTTGTTTGCTGGTGTGTGAACTTTAGCAATCATTTGTCTTGTTAACTTTTTCACCACCACAGGTGACTTTAGTCAACCAGCCATAGACAACTTTAGTTGACATTAAAGAGTCATGTTAAAAGGACAGTTTTTCACATTGTAACAAAGCTTGACAGCTAGCTGCAGCCAGCTTTCCCGAACAATCCGAAATTGTCTGACCTGCCCCTCTTGACTGAGTTTGAAGTGAACAAGTCCACGATATGTTGTTTTGACATGAAGCAAATTGTGTGACATAGAGCAGCATCGGGTCTCTTTTTAAAATATTTTGGTGCTGGGAAGTGTTTAATCACACAGAAGTTTGGTGATGAAAGGGTTAACATTGTTTTATTTTGACCTTTGTATCATTATTTTGGTTTCTTTTTGACTGGTTTTAAGAACTGACGGTTAGATTGCCCTGAAACGACACGTTGTGGTCAGCTGAGCTGTAAGTTACATGATCTGATTTGATTTGATTTGACTTGATTTGTCACAGTATACATTATTGAGAGACAAAAAAAGCAAAACAAACAAAAAAAAACAAAAAAACCTCAACCTGGTGTTGTGGAATTTGAAGCACTGACTCCAGTGAGGTTGAAAATGGGACTGATACGCCACGGGGTATTTTACCTGTGCAGGTTTCCTGTACGACCACGGCCACTTGTCGCGGGCTGTGTGCTGTCGTCTGGCGCGGGAAGAACCTGGGCTGGATCAGGAGCTGCCATCAGGTTTCCCCACTTTTCTCTTTTCTCTCTCTCTCTTTTTTTTTTTTTTTTTTTTTGTCTATCTTTCTTCATTATTTCCTCCTTTTTCCATACTTTCTGTTTAGAATTTAGTGAAAAGTCAGTTTCTGTGGGAGTGGATGAAAATGGATTACCATTATCATCATTCGGATGAGACGATAAACCGAGGTCCTGTGTGCAGCATGCACTTAGCGCATGTAAAAGAACCCACGACAACAAAAGGGTTGTCCCTGGCAAAATTCTGCAGAAAAATCCACTTCGATAGGAAAAACAAATAAAACTGCACGCAGAAAAAATACTAAAAAAAAAAAAAAGGGTGGCGCTCTCAGTGTAGCAACGTGCTCTCCCTGGGGAGAGCAGCCTGAATTTCACACAGAGAAATCTGTTGTGACAAAAAAAAAACCCAAAAAATGCAAAATACAATCATCATCATCATCATCTTTAGCAGCTATGAAGAAAACAGATTGTTATTATTATCATTATCATCATCATCATCGTCGTCATTGCTGTCATTATATCTTTATCATCATTATTATTGGTTTTGTTATTATTACTTTTTTGTTGTTGATGTTATTTTGATATGATTTTTGTTTCTGTTGTTGAAAACTTTTTTTTTTTTTTTTTTTTTTTTTTTTTTTTTACATATTTCCTCTCGTCAGGGTTTCGTCTGAACCACCCATGGCTTGGCAGAGTGACCGCCTGTCAGCCACTGAGAGAGACCCAGAAAACGAAGGCGTTCAGTATCAACTGGGTCATTGGGGACACGGCGCCAGAAGTGTTGGATGGAACTATTGGCCACTGCTATACAGCGTGAGTGTGTGTGTGTGTGTGTGTGTTATTGTGTGTGTTGGTGTGTGTGTGTGTGTTGGTGTGTGTTGGTGTATGTGTATGTGTGTGTGTGTGTGTTGGTGTGTGTATGTGTGTGTGTTGGTGTGTGTATGTGTGTGTGTGTGTGTGTGTGAGTGTGTGCTTGTGTGTGTGTGTGTGTGCGTTTGTGTGTAAGTGTGTGTTGGTGTGTGTGTGTGTGTGTATTGGTGTGTGCATGTGTGTGTGTTGGTGTGTGTGTGTTGGTGTGTATATGTGTGTGTGTTGGTGTGTGTATGTGTGTGTGTTGGTGTGTGTGTGTTGGTGTGTGTATGTGTGTGTGGTGTTTGGTTGGTCATTAATTTGCCATCTGTTCTCTAGACTGATTTTAGACAGGAAAAAAATGTGGATGTGTGCTGTACATGTGTGAATGTGTTTGAGAACATGGTTGAATTGTATACAGTTGGATATGTCATGGGAAAGAGAAATTTGGAACGGACAAGGAAATTTGGGGGATGGAAACAAGTGCAAGTGGTGTGTGTGTATGTGTGTGTGTGTGTGAAAGAGTGAGTGTGTGTAGGGGGTGGGGAGGAGGTGAGGTGTGTATGTGAGTGCATGTGGGCAAGTGAGACATGGCTGAATCGGTCATTGTAATGTTTTAGTTGACCAATTTTAACATTATTTGGGGCTTGCTTCAACATCCTGAGAACTGGATGGTGGTCAGCTCTGAAATGGTCCCTCTGGGGTCAGCTGGGCCATAATAAGCAACATGATTTGATTTGAATCTCATTTGTGTGTGTATGTGCTTGCATATGGTGACCATAAGAAGTCATTCGGATGAGACGATAAACTGAGGTCCCGTGTGCAGCATGCACTTAGCGCACATAAAAGAACCCACGGCAACAAAAGGGTTGTTCCTGGCAAAATTCTGTAGAAAAATGCACTTCGATGGGAAAAACAAATAAAACTGCATGCAGGAAAAAAATTTTTAAATGGGTGGTGCTGTAATGTAGCAACGTGCTCTCCCTGGGGAGAGCAACCCAAATTTCACACAGAGAAATCTATTGTGATATAAAGAAATGCAAATACAAATAAGTCTTGGAGTCACCAGACTAAGTATTTCCAGAGAAAATGAATAGTTAAAGTTTACCACACACAAACAAACAAACCAGCACACACACACACACACACACACACACACACACACACACACACACACACACACATGCACACACTCACACACCCACAAACTCATTGACTCAAATGTGCGCGCGCGCGCACACACACACACGCACACATGCACACACATTTCTTCTTTTTCTTTTCTTTTCGGATTGTTTGGTTTTTTTGGGGTGGTGGGAGGGGAGTGTGGTGGGGGGTGTTGCTGCCCCATCATCTGCACTGTTTCAGGGACACTACTCCCACGCTGCTCATTTAGATCCCCTCCCCACCCCCTCCCATACACGGCCACACCCAGGTTCATCCGTCACAGTTCCAACTTCAGCATTCTGCAGGGAACCATTGATGTTAGGTCGCTGGCAGGAGGCCACACACCAGAGGAGACCCTGCACTGCTGCTGAGTTCACTTCAGTGGTGCTCAGTGGTGCCTGTTCTGATTTAACATACTTAGGACACTACCTACTAAGCCTCCTACTAACGACAATAATGGCTTAGTCGCAGAGCCAGACTGAGTGAGCGTCCCACCCAGAGTGGAGACAGCCACCACGTCCCTCAAACAACAGCTTCCCATGAATCTGCCGACACTGAAGACATTGACAGGACTCACCCCAAGCACAGAAGTGTAGGGGTATCAAAACTGAGGTCACCATGAGAGCAGGGTATGAAAGGCCACAGACTTTGAGACTGTTTTGTTTACATTGATGATGATGAAGGAGGAGGAAGAGGATGACAATGTTGCTCTGGAGGTCCATTTTGGTTTGTTTTTTTTATTTTTTGTTTGTTTGTTAAATACTAACTCGCAGGACAAGAGTCTGACTCATCGGTCTTTCCTTTCTGTCATCGTCAGGGTGGAGAAGAAGCTGTTCTCGCGGGTGTCCAAGCGAAGCCTCTACGACAGCTTCCAGAAAGTCGCGCAGCATCTAGGTCGCAGCGACCTCTGTCAGGCGGCCTCCTATCACCAGGCCAAGATGGCGGCGACGGCCTTCCAGACCAGCAAAGCGGCCATGTTCCGCAGGTTCCGTCAGCTGGGGTGTGGCTGGGTGAAGAAGCCGATTGAGGAGGAGATGTTTTCATAGGGAGTGGATGCATGTCTGTGATTATTGTTATGCTAATGATAATGGTGGTGATGGTGATGGTGATGATGATGATTTTTATTGTGATGTACATTTGTACAGTATGTTTTCTGCCATGGCGCTTCGCACAAAAGAAAAAAGAAACATATCCTGACCACTCCCTCTGCGTCTGTCTCCCACCCCCCACTGCCCTTCTGTCATACCTCACACATGCAGAGTGAGCTAGCAGGCATGAGGCAGTGTTTCATACATGCAGAGTGAGCTAGCAGGCATGAGGCAGTGTTTCATACATGCAGAGTGAGCTAGCAGGCATGAGGCAGTGTTTCATACATGCAGAGTGAGCTAGCAGGCATGAGGCAGTGTTTCATACATGCAGAGTGAGCTAGCAGGCATGAGGCAGTGTTGCAGAAGTAAGAGACTGAGAGTGCTAACAACCCCTGAAAATGGAGTATGGCTGCCTACATGGCGGGGTAAAAATCGGTCATATAGATATAATCCCACTCGTATACAAATGAGTGAACATTGGAGTTCCAGCCCACGAACACAGAAGAAGAAGAGCGCTACCAGATAGGTTTTAATGAAGAGCGGAAGGCACAGTTGGAGTCAGATGAAGGAATAAAACATGGAAATGGAATGCTGTTCCAGATATGAGAAACAGCAAAGTGGAAAGAGCATTCACCACAGGTTCTTTTATTAACACAAGGAATTTTCAGAAGTCAACATTCTTAGAAAGAGCGAAGAGTTCTTAAGGGAGTGTAAGCACTGATAAGGTGAGGAAGATGATTAGGTCCAGTGGAGTGCAAAGCAGAGAAACAGACATGCAATATTGTGTTAAATTCTCGCCTCAGTGGGTAGCCAGTGAAAAATACGGAGGTGAGGAGAAATGTGATCAGTACGTTTGACTAGTGAGATGGGCAACATTGTTTTGAATTTTGTTAGCTTTGTATTTTATTCCCACATCAACTTTGAGCCAGTGCAAAGTGTGGAGGTGAGGAAAATTGTGATCAGTTCGTGGCACTCTTCAGAGTTAGATGGGCAGCATTGTTTTGAAGTTTTTTTTAATTTACTGAAGGATATTATTGGAACGACCTGTTAGAGGTTTACTGTAGTTGGTTCGTGAAAGCTCAAGAGTTTTTGTAGTTTCAGCACAAAGGTACTGACAAACACAGTTAATCAAAGTTCACAATTGACAGTGCATGTGTACAGAGGTTTATATACAGAGGTTTAATCAAGAATGAGTCTGAGGTACCTTGCTGATGAAGAAAGCTGAATTATGGCCTCACTCACCACAAGAGAGTCAGGAACATAGACAAATATGGACAACCTTAAAGAGGAAAACCCATAGCTTCTCATTATGTTGCACTACCAGAGCCTTAAGTGTGGTCAGTAGCAGCTGAAGTGTCATCTGAACATATAATTTACAAAAGTGTTTTTCAGAAGTCCTGTATTTTACAGGCTACATGGTGTTTCAAAATAATACAGCACATCCTCCAATACTTTTCATAATCCGATGTTGATTGTACACATGGCACAGCCTTTTATAAGGCACTAATTAAAGTGAGAGACGAAAGTAGAGCATTGATGCGTTGATTGCTGTCACCACCACGGCAGTGTCTGCACCTTCAGCTGCTGTCAGTATTGAGGCCCTGATGTCATTAGAACTCTATTCACATGTTGCGTCATCTGCTTGCTTGTCCGATGTGTTGATCTCTGCCTTCCTGAATTTGTCCCCTCTCGGGTCCCTCTATTGTGTTGCTGATGTAAATGTGAAATGTTTGTGAACAGTGTTTGTTCTGATTCATGGGAAGGTTTCATTTGTTTGCACCAGCATGAGTGTTATGCCTCCAATGGCGTTTTGACAGATTATAACCACTATATAGTGCACTATGTTTTAACGCACATGGGTCAAAGCTGAGGAGACATGTATTGCCTTGTAATCTGTAAAATACTGTAATCTTCAGTTCTTTCCCCTTTACCTGTATTGACTGACCTCCCTTTCACTGAAACTTACAGGACTGAGTGCATTGACAGAGCATATACCCCAAATCACGGCATGTGATGGACATTCTGTGTGCCATAAATCTTTGTTCATATGTTTTTAATTTGCAAAAAAAAAAATTGTCTTTTTTGTTTTGCTTTTTATAACAGAGAATTTTCACAGGGGTCTTACCCATCATTTCTGTGATCTGGTCTTGAAATCAGTTGCACAGAACTATCAGCATCAGTGTGTTAGAATAGTACAGCTCAAAAACTAATGTGCTTTGGCAACTAAGAACTTGTTCACATCATTAGGAGTTTACTGACCTGTAGCAACACATAATGGAAAGTTATTTTGACTTCTTTTTTTTTTTTTTTTTTGTTGTCACATTGTGTTATCAGGAAGGCCATGGCTGGTTGTGTAATTGTTAGTCCTGTGAATATTTAATAAATGAATGAATGAGGTTATGTCTGCAAGTTGCCATTGCACAGGTTAAAGAACCCATGGCAACAATAAAGACTTTCATGGCAAAACTGTGATTAAATCTACAACTCCTCCGAGGTGTCAGCAGAGATCAGTTACTAAGAGGGAGGAGTGGGGGGGTAGTAACATTATTCTCCTTGAGGAGAACAACCTTGAATTTTTTTCAAAGCATTTTTTTTTTTTTGATCATTTGGGAATGTGTTTTGGCATTGCATACGGTACTGTGCTTTTACAAAACTGATCTCCTTCTTTAAAGTTCATAAGCAGTTGCCTGCATATGATTGTTTTGTTTGATTGAATGCTGTATGTTTTGTTTTGGGTTTTTTTGGTCTTCAAACAATTTAGGTTTGCTTTTGGAGTTTTACAGAGTCACAATGTTCTTTCTTGTTTTATATTCAAGGGTGCATTGTTTGCAGGCAAATGTATTCTGTTGAATAATGGTGATATAAACAAACAAAAACCAGACATATGGAGTGGTAGCTTTGTGGTAACACAACCCAGCAAGTGAGAGAATCTCAGCATGGGGGAATCAACTCCCACATTCACCAAAATTTCCTCCCCCTCCATTACACCTTGAGTGGAGATCTGGATGCTAGTCATTCAGATGAGATGATAAACTGAGGTCTTGTGTGCAGCATGCACTTAGTGCATATAAAAGAACCCTTGGCAACAAAAAGGTTGTCTCTGGCAAATTGTGCAGAAAAAAAAGATGTGGTGTAGGATGTCCAAACACTGTGATGCTTCCCTGAGTGGCTGAACTGAACTATAGAGAAATCCACTTTGATAGGAAAACAAATGCATTTACAGGCAGCCATGGTAGAAAACAAAAGTGGAGTTGCTGCACTATAACAACACACTCTTCTCAGGGAGAGCAGCCTGAATTTCACACAGATTAATCTTGCGACATAGAATTACACAATACAATATAATACAACAGCACTATACTGCATTATATCATGCTATGCAATTCAGCATGATCCACCAAATGCCAAGGCAGTTCTGTTAAAAATATGTCTTCAGAATGCCAGCTATTTTTTAAAATGTGTATACTGTTGTTGAAATGCCATGTTTATGCAGACACCTGCTTTTAGGTAAAGGATTGTTCAGATATGTTTTATTTGATGGGTGAAGGACTGTCAATAAGTGTTTTTAGTGTTCTACATGTTTTAGTTGATTGGTGCTTTTATTTTACTTAATATGTTTTGGCACTTTGATCTGATATTCTGACACAACAACAAGAGCAGTTATTAATATCATTTTTTGTTCAAACAGGAACTTCTTTTGCTAAGCATGGAAGTTTTATTTATTTTGCAAACGTTTTGGTGCAGATAGTAAAAAAGGGAAATTACTCTGTAATTAATGCTAGGGGACTTAATTTGCCACAAGTGAGTCTTGAAGGCCTTGCCTCTCTTGTTTAACATGTTTTGGGTGATTGTTGATTGTTCTTTTTTTTATATGTTTTTGTTTTGTTGGTGATTTTTTAACATGTTTTGGTTGATTCGTGATATTTTTTTTTAAACATGTTTTGGTCAATGAGTGATTTTTTAAAACATGTTTTAGTTGATTGATGATGTTTTATGACATGCGGTTGGTTGATTTGTGATGTTTTCTTACATGTTTTCACTGATCGGCGCTTTTTTTTTTCCCCCAACATATTCAGTTATACTTCTCTCTCAGTCTTTTCCTGTCCACTGATTTGCTCTTTTGCATTTACCTGCTTTGTAGGCAGCCATGCTCCCGTTTTCAGGGGTGCACGTGCTGGATATGTTCTTGTTTACGAAAACCCACTGAACACTTGACATGAACCATGGGATCTGTAACATGCGTAATTGATGTTCAGCATGCATATACACACGAAGGGGGTTCAGGTGCTAACAGGTCTGCATGTCAGTCAGTTGGAAAAAAACCTTCACCCAAGTAACCAGGAAATACCAGGATTCAAACTTTGAACCTCAGATTGAAAGTCCAGTGCTTTAACCACTCAGCTGTTGCACCTGTTCTGCTATGTTTTTTGCAGTTATGTTCTTTTTATATTGTTCTTTTAGTGTTTCTTTTTTTGTTTGTTCAGTTGTGGTACAGATGTATTTTGCTCTGGTTTTTTGTGGGGGTTTTTTTTTATCTCCCTTTTGTAAGTCATTGCCTATGTGTGTATGCTAAATGTTTATTGTAAAGTGCTTTGAGCTCCCTTTAAGGGAGGAGAGTGCTCACAAAGTATCAATTATTATTATTATTGTTTTACCTGCAGTTGATCTCTAGCAAAAAAACAAGAAGTGGTGGCCAACTTGAGAGGCATGGTTTTTGAGAGGCATGGTTTATGTACATGAATGCACTTGTGCCTGACCCCATATAGGATGCTGGGGGTCTTTCAGTATAAACAGAGTCCCCACCTTCTGGAAACTCTCTCTGCTAGAAATTTCCTCTTTTCTATCGCTCTCTTTATATCTGCTTTTTTTCTTTTTTTTCTTTTTTACCTTCACTGTTGTCTCCTTTTTCTGTCTTCCCACTCCATTCCCCCTTCTTTTTTCAGACAAGCCTCGACACTTTTTTTTTTTTTTTTTTGTCTTTTCTGCAGTCTGTGATGTACTACCTGTGCTGTTTTGCTCTGGCGATTAGGGAGTGGGATTGTAAATACTGGGATGGACACTAGCTGTCCTATCTGCAGCGTTATTTGCCTATCAGGCCATTTTTATGAATTTTTTGTTTGGTTTTGAAGTATTGTTTTTTCCTTTTTGTATGATTTTTTTTTAATCTGGGGATGATAGATAAAAAATGGAATGGCTGGCATCCTCAGCGCGGTCAAATCTTATTTGCCATATGGAGCTAAATGGATATAATAATGTGTCATGAACTGAGTTTTGTAGGTTTATTTGGATGTTTTTTGTGTGTATATGTGACAGCTTAGTGTAGACACTGTTGAGCATTTGTATGGTTTGACAGTCCTGATATGGCCCTGTGTAGACGGCTGGACTATATGCAACAATAAACCTAAACTCGATCCAAAAAAATTTTTTTTATTGAAGGAATGTTCAACATGAGAGACATGTCCAAGGTTTATGTAGATGAACATGAATGTGCTTGTGCCTGACCAGGCTTTCTTGATGGGGCTGTTCTTGTTATTGTTTCAAGTTTTACCCGATCAAGTGCTTAAATTTTCAGCCGTGATGTAGCCATGTTTGGCAAGTGCTTTCATAACCTGTGTGACGGGTGTTAAAGATGATACATACAAATCATGCATTCATGTGCATGATTGTATGTGATGATAATGAAGAATACAATTAATAATTGCTTCAGATGGACTGATACTTTGAGCCTGTGGCTGTTTATGTTCAGTATATGTGTGTGTGTGTGTGTGTGTGTGTGTGGTACATGCAGTTTGCCTGCACATGTAACTCTATGTGTGTGTATGTGTTTGTGTGTATGGATGTGATGGTTTGTTTGCATGTGTATATGTTGTGTGTGTTTGTGAATAAGATTGTTTGCCTGCATGTGTGAGTGTGTGTGTGTGTGTGTGAATATTATTGTTCACCTGTGTGAGTGTGTGTGTGTTGTATGTTAGATTTTGCCTGTCCGTGTTGATCTGTTACTTTCAGCTGATACCATGCTGAGTCTGGAACAACAGATGAAAAATGTCTACAGTGAAGCATCCAGAGAGTCAACATACAGAAAAAAGCGAGATTGTGTTTAGAAAGTAGTTACACAGCAGTTTGGTCACTCACTGTCTCTTACACACACACGCACACAGATATATATATATGTGTGTGTGTGTGTGTGTGTGTGTGTGTATGTATGTATAGGGGAGGAAGGTGGCAGAATGGTTAAGACGCTCAGCTGCCAATACAGAGAGTCCGTGAGGGTGTGGGTTCGAATCCCGCTCTCGCCCTTTCTCCTAAGTTTGACTGGAAATCAAACTGAGCGTCTAGTCCTTCGGATGAGACGATAAACCGAGGTCCCGTGTGCAGCACGCACTTGGCGCACTGAAAAAGAACCCATGGCAACGAGAGTGTTGTCCTCTGGCGAAATTACGTAAAATGAAATCCACTTTCATAGGTACACAAATATGTAAGCATGCACTCAAGGCCTGACTAAGCGCGTTGGGTTATGCTGCTGGTCAGGCATCTGCTCAACAGATGTGGTGTAGCGTGTATGGATTTGTCCGAACGCAGTGACGCCTCCTTGAGAAAGTGAAACTGAAACTGAAACTGTATGTATGTATGTATATACAGACAACCATTGATCTAGGGCTGAGGACACGCGAAGGCGAGCAAGGCCGATAACTGCTCACATGTGCTCGGTTTCTAAAAATAACCTCCTCTCTTAGCCTTCCAGTTTTCTCTGAAACGGTTCCGGTTTCAGCCTCAGTTTTATAGAAGTGTCAAAACATGCGGGCAACTCCATACATGCTACACCATATCTGCTGTTGGGGAGAAAAAAAGAGGAGGAGATCCCTGACCTTCGCATAAAGCCAGCACGACAATAGAGCCTTGAGAGCCTACCCTAGGTTTGTGCACATCCTCAGTAACATGAAACAGACTGGAGTGAATAGACAAAGTAAACAAATACCGCATAAAAACAAGTATGCCTTTAACATAACTATGGAATATAACAAGTTTGTGTGAAAATGGGCACTCTATAACTGTTTGATACAAGATTAAGCCATACAATGTTACTTTGGAACTTTGACATTGAACATATATTGTTTTGCTGTTATAGATTTGTCAGTACTTAGAACTTAATTATATGCTTACCCTATACTTTCTAATGCACAAAACATATAAATTCTGTATCTGTAAACCTTTGTCTGAATAAAAAATGTTGAAAAAAAAATACCGCATAAAAAGTGTGTATGTCAATGTTTCAGTGTGTGTGATTGTTTTGGGTGGAGCCTGCGTACATAGGATCGTTGGTTGAGGGTTGGGCCTTTGGTGTCCGTGTGAGACTATCTCTCTCTCTCTCTCTCTCTGTCTGTGTGTTGTGTGTGGTGTGTTTGTGTATGTGTGTGTATGTCAATTTATGTGTGTGTGTGCGCGCGCGCGCCCGCACGTGTGCGTAATCTCCTCGCGCAATGCTTTATGTGGCACACGTGCGGCCGGCGCGCGCGCACACCCACACACAAACTGACATACACACACGCACGGGCGCGCGCGTACAATCCTGTACATGCATATAGCACATAAAAATTATATGCGTTTGTGCAGGCACCCGTGTTCACATGGTGCATGTCCGGTTCGCCGATTCCCGATTCGCCTCCCCCACCCCTCTCTCTCTCGCTCTCTCTCAAACGCAAACACACACCCGGTCACACACACACACGCACGCACGCACGCACACACACACACACACACACACACACACACACACACACACACACACACGTCCCAGTGCGCGCGATCAGGCGCAATCACATGCGTATTATTGTTAAATCAAAATTTTTAAGTGAAATACATTCGCGGAAGCAAACAAATTAATTTTTTCTTAGGACACAGAAAAAATATCAAATTCATATGCTAAATTTGACTGTTATTGAGATTATCTTTCTCGAAACAGAGGATGAGAAGAGAGAGAGAGAGAGTTGGGTGTCTAATAATAGGCATACGTGTCGTGTTTGTTTTACTTTTTCATCCAACTTCTCCATTTGTTGAATGACGTTTATGACAAATCTTTGACGTGGTTGTCTTTATGTGCGGGGTGTTCCTTACGAGCTCAGTGAGCCAGCAGAACTGGAGGATACCGGAAACGGACCTCCCACCCGAACAGTTAACATCCAGGTTCCAACCCCTCCAACAACACAACCTTCATTGAACCAAGACCCGACCCTGAACACCTTGACCATAAGGGTGTCAGCCAGTAGGTTGGTAAGCTCAACTCTTACCTTTCTACGTACAGGTTGTCTAAAGAATGTCAGTGAAGCATACTGGGACAGCTTGACCTTTGGAGTGTCAGCCAATATATGTTAATCTCAACCCTTACTACATTCAGGTTGTCAAAAGAATGTTAGTGACTGACACAGACAACTTGACCTCAGGGGTTTCAGCAAATAGGTTGCTGAGCTCAACTCTTACTATACGTACAGGTTGAATAAAGAATGTCAGTGAAGCACGAACGTCAAAATTTGACCTGTATTATTTTATGTTTTAGCAGAGGGTCAAACAAAGTGATGCACTCTTTTTTCCATAACATGATATTTTCACATACATAATTATGAGTTGGATTTTTTTTTTCTTCTTCTTTTTGTTGTTGTTTTTGTTGTTGTTTGTTCGTTTTTGTGCTGCTACTGACTGCCGATGCCATGAAACGACCATCAAAATTTTAACCTAATCAGTTTTCAGTTTCAGTTTCAGTAGCTCAAGGAGGCGTCACTGCGTTCGGACAAATCCATATACGCTACACCACATCTGCCAAGCAGATGCCTGACCAGCAGCGTAACCCAACGCGCTTAGTCAGGCCTTGAGAAAAAAAAGTAAATAAGTAATAGATAAATACATAAAAAAGAACAAAGTGACCTCAGTTACGAGGAAAGGAACAAAGGTACAAAGGCGCGGCGCTGGACTTGTGATCCAGTGATCCGGGTTCGAGGCACCGTTCCGGCATCACAGCCATGTGTTGTGCCCTTCGGAAAGGCACAGTGAGGCAACTACTATGGTTTTTCATCACTCCACCCAGGTGTGTGTGGATACCTGACTTGTTGGGGAAGCTTGAAACTCAGAACTCAAAACTCAGAGTTCTGAGTTCAAGCTTGAAACGACGGAAGGAGAGAACTGGGCCCCACCCTCCTATGTCGAGCCTCTGGCAGACACAGTTTATATTATGAACCCACTCCACTGCTTTGATGGCCGTAGAAGGCTATGTGACCAGTTAACCTTTAACCTTAAGGAAGGTGTGTGTGTGTGTGTGTGTGTGTGTGTGTGTGTGTGTGTGTGTGTGCGTGTGTGTGTCAGTGTGTGTGTGTGTGTGTGTGTGTGTGTGTGTGTGTGTGTGTGTGTGTGTGCGTGTGTGTGTACCGGCTAACTTTGATCGGTTAGCTGTTGCCTAGAGACTGCAAACTGCGCAAACCCCGGTATGTCAAACAGCATTAATTTGTCGTTATTGAGAGACATGCCTTTAATCATCCGATTAAT
>NC_134902.1:30084724-30119724 GCF_041734735.1 Babylonia areolata | reverse complement strand
CATGGTGTTTTATTTAGGAAGTGTTGATGTGCTGTATCTGTCGTCTTTCTGTTCAGCTTTGTATTATATTTAGGCAGTCTATATATCTGATATATGTATATATGTCTTTTGAAACTTATCTGTATTTCTTTTTTTCTAATTTGACACAGAAAATGCTTTTTTACATGATGGTAAGTATTTTTATTGCTCTCTGAATATATAGACTAGATTGTTTTGTTGTGTGTACAATGTATTCAATGAAATAAGTCTATGTATAAAGTCAGACACTCACTCAGTAAGCTTATCTGGTGTATGATAAGCTGCTTATTTAGTTATATCTCTCCATTGTGTTTGTGTTATTCACAGAAGTGTATGACAAAGTCAGTAAGTGTAAACATGTGTTCTTTTAATCCAGGAACTGGTCGATTGACGGCTAGCTTGAACTTCGGGTGCTCTGAGTACTAACCACCAGCCATCACTTTGAATTCTGTGTTTAGAATTCTGTGTTTAGAATTATTTAAAACAAAGAAGCCATTTTTTCTGATGTCTGTGCTTGTTTTTATGGTTATGTTTTATTTCAAGCAGAAAATTTTCTCCAAAACTACACTCTACAGGCATTTACACACTCGCACACACACACACACACACACACACACACACACACACACACACACACACACACGTGTATGCGCATCCATGTGTACATTCTCCACACGCACCCCTGCTCACCTGCGCTTCCTCTGCCCTTCTCCATATTCGTCCTTATTTTAATGGTGTTGTATATATGTCTGATTTGACATCCGTACTAACTTAAACTGAAGATGCTGTTAGTATTCATCTGAACTGGACAATTACATTGCCTCTTCAGGTACAAATGCAAACAACATGTATGCAGACACAGTTACAGCAACACACACACACACACACACACACACACACACACACAAGGGAGGGAGAAGGGGGAGAGAAACAGGTCATACTAAAAAGTAAAATGAACAAAAACTCTGTGTTACATACATGTACACACACATACGGTATATATACTATACTGTGTGGATGTATGTTGCATATTTTATATATGAATGTAATACATGTTATGCATTGACGTGGTCATGCCTGCATTTATACTTGCGCACAAGTATGTACATTCTGCACGTATACTGAGAGAGAGCTATGTGTGTTAAGTAGGTAGAAATAAGAAAGACTGAGAGATTGAGATTATTATTTCTTTTTGTTTTGATCATCATGAAATAGAATCAGGGAGCCTTTTGCCACAGCATTATTTACACAGTTAGATAAAATTTTCACCCATGTACATGTGTACTTACACACTTGTTCGGAGCAATTATAACAAAATCATATCATTCTGACAGACACACTGCATTCACACACGATGACATACATTAAACATTTTTTTCATTTTATAGGGTATCAAAAGACTGCTGTGACTGTGTGACTGAGAGGAGAAATTGCCTGTATCAGAATATACATTTGGTGACGGTAATGGTAACAGAACGGAACAGAGAAATGGGAGTGGTCCAGTGAGACTGAGAGAAGACAATTACTCATGCATGCATGCAATCACTGAATGACTCAATGAGATTGGTTGTATATGTAGAAAGTGAGTCATCACATGAGTGTGAGAGAATTGTGATGAGAGGGAGAATGT
Source organism: Babylonia areolata (assembly GCF_041734735.1). Taxonomy (NCBI): domain Eukaryota; kingdom Metazoa; phylum Mollusca; class Gastropoda; order Neogastropoda; family Buccinidae; genus Babylonia; species Babylonia areolata. The sequence continues at coordinate 30,118,076 of NC_134902.1, read as the reverse complement.
GAAAGTGAAAGAGAACTATACCATAATTTGGGCAGTTTCTATGGTTACTCTTCCACAGGCTCCAGTCTTTAATTTACCGACCAAAGTTGAATACCTCATTTTCATTGTCAAATGAATATGTGTATGTGTGTGTGTGTGTGTGTGTGTGTGTGTGTGTGTATGTACATGTGTACATGTATGTGTGAGCTTGTGTACATTTGTGTATGCTTATGTACATTTGTGTGTGTGTGTGTGTGTGTGTACAAACAAGTACATGTTTTGTTGAGCCTGGATTATAACTAATTTATGACTTTCCAACAAGTATACACGTGTATGACCCTTGAAAACAAGTCTAGTTCAAAACATTTCATTTCATGAAGTATTTTTCATAATTGAACCATAATTGAGCCACTCCATACTTTATATTTCTTTAATTTAATCTGCTTTTTTTTTTTTTGTCTGTGTTTCGGTGTGTGTGTGTGTGTATGTTGTACATGTGTGTGTATAGCCATAGGTTGGTGATGGTATATGGTTTTTGTATAATTTGGAAATATATTTGTATGTTGTAAAACTCTTTGAGATGTTTAAAAGTGCTAGAGAATGTACTGCTACTATAAAGTTATTACCAGTGTTACCATTATATTATTATCAGTCAGTGAGTGTATGTGTGAGAGTTTGATCCTGTAACATTGTATACATGTGTTATGTTAGGCTGTAACTTAGTAGTGTAAGCCAATAAAAGTGCAACTGCAAGTCATTATGTGTGCATGTGTGTGTGTGTGTGTCTGTGTGCATGAGCATGTGTGCATGTGTATTTGACAACAAAGAGAGAGAGAGAGGGAGATTCAAGATGGTTTGCTCAATTAAGGCCATAGCCCAATATGAATGGGGGGTAATAACAAAATTTTACATGTGTCAGAGAGAGAGAGAGAAAGAGAGAGAGAGAGTGCGTCTGTGGGTACATGTAATGATGTATGGCTGTGCATATATATGTGTGTGCACACCTGTTAGTTTGTGTAAGTTCCTGCTATCAGATATGCTATGAACTGGTTTACATCCCAGCATTAGATACACCCCATGCAGTTCTTCTAAAAGATGGGGTTATTGCCCATTGAACTTAAATACTTAATGTGTATATTAATTATTATGTAAAGTAAACACTGAAACAGGTGTGTTTTAATTGTGAAGTGATTATATAAGATTGGACATCTGTCCCAAGGTTTTGTGAGATATGTGGCTCAAATCTTGTTAGCATTTGGTGGTTAAAACTGTCAATGGTGGAGATTTTTCTATCGCCACATCGACAGTGCTAAATGAAAATAGAACTAAATCATTTGTAATCATGTATAGTTTTTGAATGATCGAGTCATTTTGGATTCGTGCATGAAATGGCCTGTAGATGTGCTGTAAACTTCAGCTTGTTTCTAGTGTTTTAAAAACTATCGTTTTGACATATAAGGTCTTCTGTTAGACGTCACTTCAGTTCAGAACACAACTATTTTTTTTATATTCCCTTTCTTTGAGTCTCCAGTTTCACTGTTTGGATCAGAGCTGAAAATATTCCGAGATGAAGTAGACAGTCAGAAGTTTAATTAAATACAGAAGTACATACAGAGCTCATCATCAGACACTCATGACAACAGACTGTTAACAAAGATTCTGAAACACATTTGTGTTTTCACATGATCCAAAAATCAGGGAACATTAATTTCTCATGTTGTTGCAAAAGCATAATGTATATTAATTATTATATACAAAACAGTCTTAGTTTAGATGTGTCCCACATTTATATATTCAGGATACTACAATTGTAAGATTTTGGAGTTCTTACACCACCCATTGTTCGAGACTTCTCAAAACTAGTTGCGGCAGTCGTCATGCATGACTGCAGAGAAACGAAGTGCACTGAACAGTCATGAAACTGGGTGGGGAGGGGGAGGGGGAGAAGAACAAAAACTAAAAGGGAAAAGGGAAAAAAAGATGTCAGTAAAGGATTTTTTTTTTTTTTTTTTTTTTTTAATCGTCAACGTTCCGGTTGAACCCACGTCAGTGTTGATGTTAGTGCATCAGATAGGGCGGGGGTGGTGTGGGGGGGTAAAAGGAAAGCTTGGCTGTGGCAACCCCCCCTCTCCATCCCACTGCTACCTTTCCCCGTTTCACCCCTTCCCATTCCAAAACCCCCGCTTACCTCCCTTCCTCCACTCCTCCTCCTCCTCCTCCTCCTCCCCCTGTCCCAACAACGCTGCCGTTGACGTCTAAAAGCCTTTCGTGCACGCGCAACACGCGTGTCGCCCACGCGCTGATGGCTGCCGAGATGGCCATGTTGTTTCGTTATCTCACTGGGCTGAACTCGTTCGTTCAGAGTTCGTTCGTTTCTACACGTTCTTAATTAGAAACTTGCAGGTGGTGGGGATTTAGTGCTGTCTCCGTTATCCTGGCTGTATCTTGTCTGTAGGTCTGTCTCATGCGGCGCTGGTATTATTTATTTATTTATTTATTTATTTTGTTATTCTGTTTCTGTCTGTTTCTCTCAGTGTCTCACTCTGTTCCTCTCTCTTTATTTCTCCCCTCCTTTCTGTCGTTCTCTGCGTCTCTTTTACCTCTCAGTCTCCGTCTCTCTCTCTCTCTCGCTGTCTCCCCTCTCCCTCTGTCTTTCAGACAGGTCTCTCTTCTCACCATCTCTCTCTCTTTGAGCGTCTGTCTGTCTGTCTGTTTGCGCTTTATCTCTGTTGTTTTATTTTTCTGTCTGTTTGTCACTCTCATAAAATTTTATATAATGTATTGTCACAAGAACATCCATATTATGTGTAGATTGTGCCCTGCTAGCTTTTTTAAAACTTGGAGAACTTTGGACTTTGTTTTCGGCATTTCCACCTCACTGTTTTTTTGTTTAACTTCCCCTCCATTTAGTCTGCATTATTACAGAAAGTTCCCATCTTTTTCTTTTTTCCTCTCTTCTTTTATTTCCTCCGTTACGTTTTTTTTTCTCTTTAAGTTTCTTTCTTCCCTTGCTTGCTTTTCATCACTGGTGATGATGTGGATATTTATTTAGCACCTATCCTCGATCAGAGACCAAGCTTTAAGCGCTTTAGTAACAGTCATTTTTCACAACAGGCTGGCAGTCTGGGTAGAGCCGATTGGCAGCTGCCTTTAGGGTGTATGTGTGAATGTGTGTCTCCATGTTTTACATTTATTTGCTTTTTTATCATCATTGTTGTCTTTTTTCTTTTTTTTTTTAATTGTTATTATTATTATTATTACTACTACTTTTTTTTCTCCTTTAAAAAAAAAAATTATGTACGCTTATAGTTGACTTCATCAAGTTTTTGCCCCCCCGAAAGCGGAGTATGGCTGCCTACACGGCGGGGTAAAAACAGTCATATACGTAAAAGCCCACTCATGTATATACGAGTGAACGTGGGAGTTGCAGCCCATGAACGAAGAAGAAGAAGAAGAAGATCAAGTTTTTGCGCCTTATACATATTATTATTAGTAGTAGTAGTTCTTTTTTTTTTTTTTTTAATGTGTTTATCTATTATTTATTCACCTTTTTTCCCCCCTCAAGGCCTGACTAAGCGCGTTGGGTTACGCTGCTGGTCAGGCATCTGGTTGGCAGATGTGGTGTAGCGTATATGGATTTGTCCAAACACAGTGACGCCTCCTTGAACTACTGAAACTGAAACTGCCTTTAGGTGCTCGTCATTCATTTGCTTTGCCATTCAGTCAGGTTTCAGTCATGCATACTCACATACACACAAATATTCACACAGACATGTAACATTTTATGTGTATTGACTGTTTTGTTTATTTACCCTGCTGTGTAAGCAGCCATACTCTTTGGGGAGTGGGGGGGGTGTAAGCTGGGTATGCTCTTCTTTCTATAACTTGCCAAAAGCTGACATGGATTACTGGATCTTTAACTTGTGTACTTGATCTCTGTGTGTATATATATATACACATAAAGGGGGTTCAGGCACTAGCAGGTCTGCACAAATGTTGACCTGGGAGATCAGAAAAATCTCTACTCTTAATGAACCAGGTGTGAAGGGGAATCAAAACCCACTGCACCCGTCTTTGTGAACAGGGAGAGAATTTAAGTGGTTGGGTGTTGGATGGGGCAGGCAGGCGGGTGGGTGGGTAGGGCATGGAGAGGGTAGGGTGGATGGGTTGGGGTGGGGTTAGGGGGTGGAAAAGGGATGGGTATGGGAAACTTTTTTTTTCTGAAACCAATCAGCAGATGCCTTTTTAGACACTGACACAACAGACATAAAAAGACACAGTGAGTCTGGCCAGCTCCTGTTTGTGAGCAGGCGGTTGTGAAAGTTTCCTAGTGCTTGAAAGGCCTTTTATTTAAATGGCATCTTTCCAGCAGTGTTCCACGAGTTACTTGTTCTGAGCATTAATGGATGAGGGACACAGACAGCTTTCTTATTGTTTGGCAAAAATGTCCGTTCCCTTCAAAAGTTTGTGTTGTCCAGTCATGTGAGAATGTGCTGTTTTTTTGTTCTGGTGACTTTTGTGTAGAACTCCTTTTTATCTGAAAATGTACGAGGGGGTGGTGGGGAAGTGGTTGTGTATCAATACCATTCACTGGCAGCTGTGGGAAGTTGTTAGGGTGAGAGTTGTCTCAGGAGATAGCGAAGACCATTAAATTTGAAGTTGTGTCAGTACTGCACCACTAAATTTGATTTTGTTATGTAATATTCACTGTAACACAAGCAAAAGGAGTCGAGTATGATAAAGATTTTTTTTTTTAAAGATTGAAAATATATAAAAAGAACAAATAGTAAGAAAAGTTACAAATACCAGCCGTACCATGACCGCATAAGGGAGAGTACTTGTGTGCTATAGCAGTACAGGCCAAGTGATTGGTTGAGCTGTTTGCTTTGAAACCATTAAGAACTATCAGTCATTTTACCCACTTTTCAGTAGTCTCCTCTTCAGAGAAAAAAGAATCAGAACAATGATGGAAAGTCAGATTATTCTTTTCTCCTTCACATGCAGGACAAACATGAATAGTCTCCCATGTTTCTGTGACTGGTTACCTATTGGTCTGTGATTGGCCCATTGATCTTTTTCCCGGGTGGGTCAACTGACTCTCTTTTTTTTTTTCCTGAGGTAAAAAATTGACTGGACTGTGGGAGATAGATGATTCAGACTGCCATTTCCATGACCTCTGAGGACTCATTCAAGAAACAGATCTAAGCATGAGGTCATGTTGGCATTTGTTGTGCAAATAACTCCATGTTTGTGAAGTGCTGTTTCTCAAGTTAGAGCTTGGCCTCTCTGACCATGGGTATACACTATGTAAGACAAGTATCCATATCATCATCATCATCATGGCTGCCTTTCCATTGGACAGGAATCAGTTCTTGTCTTTGAAGGAGTGGAGTTCCACCCCAACTGCCTCCCACCACTCTTATTTATTGGTTGTTTTTCTTTAAAGTGAGCTTTACAAAGTAATTTTCTAAATGACAGAAGAGAGTTGTCTTTCTGTGATTGTTTTCCTTCACCGCTCTGGCCAATTTGGAAAAAAGGTTGTGAGTAGGAGGATCTGTTACTACTCTGTGTGTGTGTGTTTGTGTGTGTGTGTGTGTGTGTTTGACTCTTTTGTGTGTGTGTGTTGTGTGTGTGTGTGTGTGTGTGTTCAGGCAATATTTCTTGCAGACTGTTCAACCAGTCTTGATGTAATTTGGATGAATGAAAACCCCCGAAAGCGGATTATAACTGCCTTTATGGCAGGGTAAAAACGGTCATACACGTAAAAGCCCACTTGTGTACATGCGAGTGAACGTGGGAGTGGCAGCCCATGAATGCAGAACATGAATGAATGCTCACAATTCGCTTGTTGAAAGGGGTAAACTTTTTTTTCCATAGACATATGGTCCATGTTGCAAGGACAAGTGTATTTTATATAATTCAGTTTTCTAAAAAAAAAAAATCATTTGACCAAATTGAATGTGACTTAACAGAGAACGACTGTGAGAGTTTGCAAACCACAAACCTTCATTTCCATTCATGATTTAAGATACACTTATTTTTGCTGCTTTGTTTACTGTCTCATTTCATGGAATTATGTACCTTGGCTCTGCTCATTCCCACCCTAGCTCCCTTAATGTGTATGTTACTTAAAAACAACAACATTTGACTGGTTTGATTAGAAGTGATTGCCTGAATGACGAAAGCTATCCCATTTGGTTTGGCATAGAGCAGATTCACCGATCGTATGATATATAAAATTTATATCTTTTGGGAGCCCTGAAGTCCTAAAGCTTTTTGGAGTTCATGATACATCTCCCTGTATTCCTTGTTTTTTTTCATGGGGAGGGGGGGGGGGGGAGAGAGAGAGAGAGGATGTGTGTGTATGTATACATGTGTGTGTGTGTTTGTGAGCGCTTGTGCACGTTTACTGTCCCATCATTTGCACCATTCCCACACTGCATATCCTCAGTCCCCCATATACAGTATGTCAGTCACACCTCTGTTCATCTGCCACCATCCCAGCTCCACCGGGAGATTGTCAGGAGGCCACACACTAAAGGAGACCCTGCACTGTTGCTGGCTGAGTCGTTTCCATGATGTTCAGTAATGCCTGTTGTGAATCACTATAGGCAGGACACCAGCTACTAAGCCCTTGACTGACAACAATGTGGTGGAGCTATACTGAGTGAGTGGCCCTGCTGATAGGCCACCGTATCCCTCCACATGGGTGCAGTAGCCAAGTGGTTTAAGTGTTGGACTTTCTCAGGGTACTGGGTTCGAATCTCGGTGATGACGCCTGGTGGGAAAAGGATGGAGATTTTTCTGATCTCCCAGGTCAACATTTGTGCAGACCAGCAAGTGCCTGAACCCCCTTCATGTGTATATGCACTCAGAAGATCAAATATGCTCATTAAAGATCCTGTAATCCATGTCAGCATTTGGTGGGTTATGGAAACAGTAACATACCCAGCATGCACACTCCCGAAAATGTAGTATGGCTGCCTACATGGCTAGGTAAAGAAACAAAACAGCCATACACATAAAATGTTACATGTCTGTGTGAATGTGTATGTGTGCATGCCTGAAATCTGATTGAATGACACATGAAGCGAATGATGAGTACCCAGTGGCATCCATCAGTCTGTTCTACCCAGGTAGGCAGCCTGTTGTGCAAATGACTCCATGTTTGTTGAGCACTTTGAACCTGGTCTCCGACTGAGGATAGGAGCTGTATAAGTATCCATATCATATCATCCACCAACAGTTGCCCATGAGTCTGTTGACACCAAAGCCTTTTGATAGGTACTCACCCTAAGCATGGAAACCATTATGGGAGATGGGGTATCAAGACTGAGGTCACCATGAGAGCAGGCAGAAAGGCCATAGAAATAGGGACATAATTAAGCAAAAGGGATCCCCGTGGGGATGACGGGGGTCTTGCAGGTATAAATAGCATCCCGACCTGGAAATTCTGTGCAAGAAATTTCCTTTTTCTATCGTTCTCTTTGTTTCTGTCTTTTTTCTTTCTTCGCTGTTGTCTCCTTTTTCTGTCTTCCTAGTCCATTTCACTTTCTTTTTTCAAGCAAGCTTTTTTCTCTTTTCCGCAGTCATATGACGTACTATCTGTGCTGTTTCGCTCTGGTGATCAGGTGGCGAGATGTAAACACTGGGGTGGTCAGGATCTGTCCATTCTGCAGTGTTATTTGTCTGTATGACCTTTTAAAATATTATTTGTATTTGTTTGTTTGGCTTTGAATTATTGTTTTTTTGTTTTTTCCTTTTTACCTTTTTCTAAAATCTGGGGATGATACATTAAGCAGAATGGCTGGTGTCCTCAGCAGGGCCTAGTCTTGTTTGCCATAGGAGCTAAATGGTTGGGATACTGTGTCATGAACTGTGTTTTGTGGGTTTGTCTTAGTGGTTTTTGTAAATGTGACAGTTTTGTGTTCACGTGGTTGAGCATTGTATGGTATGACAGTCCTGGTGTGGCCCTGTGCGGTCGACTGGACTATTAGCAACAAGAACAAGCAAAAAGGACTTCTGTTAAAGGTTCAAAGGACATAATTAAACAAAAAGAACTCAAGTTAGACTTACAGGTTCTTGACATGGAACACAAAATTTTGTAAAGTGTTTTGAATTCTTTTTTCCATGTTGTTTTCATTTTACACCCAGGATTATACTGGGAGGGTTACATAAAAACATGTGGTTGGTTGTGTTTGTGCTTGTGTGTGGTTAAAAACATGTGGTTGTTTGTGTTTGTGCTTGTGAGTGGTTAAAAAGATGTGGTGGTTTGTTTTTGTTTTTGTGCATGTGAGTGGTTAAAAACATGTGGTTGTTTGTGTTTGTGCTTGTGAGTGGTTAAAAAGATGTGGTTGTTTGTGTTTGTTTTTGTGCTTGTGAGTGGTTAAAAAGATGTGGTTGTTTGTGTCTTGTTTTTGTTTTTCTCCCAAGTCGTGCAAGGGTAATATATAACATGTGACTGTTCATGTTGTTGTTGGGTTTTTTTTTTTGTATGTGTCTGTGGTTTTTGTCTGTGCCTCATTTCCGACCCTGATCAGGGCCTGCGCACAGTTGGATGGGCAATAAATAAAAGGAATGAAGACAGCTTCCTTGTTGTGCATGTCACTGAAATGAACCCTCTTCAGGAGCCAATGCAGAAAACGCCCTCCAGAAGGGAGCCAGCACATAAATGTACATTATATACAGTGAAGAGGGCTTTAGTTGCCGGGAAACGCCTTGACTGCGTGTGGGGAGAAGGGAAGATGATGCCATTGTGGAACTTAGCTGCTGGTGACTTATTGATTGTTTTGTTCTTACCCTGTCATTTGACTGGCATTCTCCTCGGATTTGAAAGGCAGGAGGGAAGCTACCTTTACACTGGTTTGCTTGTGAGCTTTTAAATGTTAACAGTGGCATTAGGTTGTGTATGTCATTTGGGGGGAAAAAACTACGAAAAGACAAAGAAATGAAAGCTAAACAGGAATCTTTTGTGGGGCAAAATGAAAAACCTGAACCAGAGTGAAAGGAACGAGATGATCAAGCCATATGAATCTTCGTATGTTTCGTGCCAGTAAATTATCAGTCCATGTGTAGAAAATATATAATCATGTATACATGTATAATGACCTGTTGGGGGTATATGAGCACACACACATAATATATATATATATATGTGTGTGTGTGTGTGTGTGTGAGAGAGAGAGAGAGAGAGAGGATGTGTGTGCATTCATCCCAAATGAACCCCTATGATGTATCAGTTATTCAAGTACCGGTTGGAAAGTCTAGCCACGAGGACAATTGTATTCTGATGATTTTTGTATATATATATTTTTTAGAATAGAATGTCTTTTTTTTCTTTTTCTTTTTAAAGCATATATTTTAGAAAAGAATATGTCTGTTAGCAAGTGTATCGGGGTCACCAGGTGTTGGGGGGGGGGGGGGAGAGTGGGGTTCATGTTGCAGAACTGGTCATGAGCCGATAGGTAAAGCCAGGCCTGCCCGCCACTCCCGAACAGTGATAGAAATCGGTGGATGGAGAGAAGGTTGTGTAGTGCTGGAGAGAAAGAGGGAACGATGGAGTTGGCTCCGTGTTCACGATACAGCGCCGTTCATTGTGCTTGCGTGACGCGGGAGGGTGAGGAGAATGTGTGTGTGTGTGTGGACCCATCATGTTAACTTGTCGTGTAAATGTTTTAAATGTGGTAGTAGGGGGATAAAAGGGTCTTTTATTTGGTCACCTTTTTGGGGAGGGTGGAGCTTTCGTTGACAATTTCGCACTGGCCAGCTGACACACACACACACAAACACACACACACACACACACACACACAGCTTGAAAGACAAGCAGCACTATAGACTAAATAAAAGTCGGCCGGGTTTCAGCGCTTGAATGAATTATGAACACGGACCGTTTAGTTCACTGTGCTGGCTCTGCCACCCCCACCCTCATCCCCTCCCTCCGCAACTCCTCCCTCCCCCTTTTTCCCCATCTTCCACCCACCACCTCACTCCTCCTATCCTACAGAGGCTGTGCGCAATTTAAAACCTCCCCCCCCCCTTCTGTTTCCCACCCTCTTCCCTGCTCTCCGCTCGCTGTCGCCTACCCCCTCCTCAACCTCTACTCTCCCAATCCCCCCACCCCCTCCATCCTGCCTACAGTCCCTCTTCTACTACCGCTGCTGTACCCTCTTCCGCCTCATTGTTATGCTATTGTTGTATACACGCACGCGCCCGCGCACGCACGCTCATTTCTCTAGTCACTCCACCCACCACCACTCCGCCCCACCACTCTCCCCCTCCCCCCCCCCCCCAGCCCTGATCCTCTCCGGGGAGTGAGCTGGAGCTGGCTACCACCTGCCTCGGCTTCCCCTGACACATCCCCGACTAGTCTCCATCGCTCTGTCTCTCTCTGACTGACTGACTGACTCTCTCTCTCTCTCTCTCTCTCTCTCTCTCTCACACACACACACACACACACGCCCTCCTCCGATTCTGTTTGGCTGTTTCTGTTTGTTCGACTCTCTGGTCCTTTCTGTGTCTTTGCTTCTCTGTCTGTGTGTTGTTGTTGTTGTGTATACATGGCGTGTGTGTGTGTGTGAGAGAGAGAGAGATTTTGTATTTTTTTATTTCTGTCTCTGCATGTCCGTTTCTGTCTGTCTCTCTGACTTACCTGTTTCCTCCCTCTTTCCCCTCCCCGGCCTCAGTTCTCAGTTATCCAACACACACACACACACACACACACACACACACACACACACGCACGCACGCATGCACACACACATACACACACGCACGCATAGGAGGAGAGGAGGGCAATGGGCTGTACAAAGAGAGTGAGAGAGATAACGGTGCTTACTCCTTGACTTGGACGGACTTATCTTCATCTTGTTTACACCATCACAGCTGACCACACACGGCCTGGAAACGATAAGAAATATTCAACATGGTGTTTAAAAAAAAAAAAAAAAAAAAAAAAAAAAAAAGAAGAAGAAAAAGAAAAAAAATAACAAAAATTTTAAAGAGGGGAAATAACCCCCACACACACCACACAACACTCTTGTCACAGGCGCGCGCCACACACACACACACACACACACACACCCCAGTCAATATCGATCTAGTGGAACCAGAAAGACAGTAAACAAAAACTTCATACGTAGCCCAACATCAGAAACGGATGCCCTTGGCACTTACAAAAAAGCAGAAAAAAGACAACACGATGCATTTTTATTTTTTAAAATATGTATTATATATATATATATATATATATATATATATATATATATATATACAAGTTCCCATACATATAAGAAAAGAAAAACAGAATGTGCATACAAGGCATGAACTGATTGTTGTTGTACACAGAGGGATGAAAAATCAGGAAATGTGGTCCATATTGATTTTCAGCGGTTCAAGTTAATGAAATACCTGTAGATACATGTGTGCACACAGGCAGTCACTGCATACAGAGCAGCAACCCTGTCTGGTGGTATAGCAAAAACATGCTGAAATCTCCCGTGCTTGTGAAATGAGAGGAGATCATTTGTTTTTCTTACGTGTTTGTTGTTGTTGTTGTTGTTTATTTTTGTTTTAATTATTAGTTTGTATGGAGGGATGGGAGGGAAGAGCAAGAGTTAGGGGGGATGGGGGGGGGGGGGGGGGGGTTGAGAAGGATGATAAAAATTGGGGTGGGTGGGGTGAGGGAGATAATTTGTATCAGGCAGGGAATATGGATTAGAGAGAGTACAGGACCATGAGGGAGGGGGTGTAGTTGGGGGGTCGGGAGTGAGGTGGGGGTGGTGTAGATTGGAAAGGGAAAGGGAATGACAGGAAAGTGTGTGTTGTGTGTGCGTGTGTGTGTTGGGGTGGTGGTGGTGGTACTTAAATAATGCTGTGCACTCTTCATGCAGGGAAGAACCTGTTATTAGTGTTAATAATGGCCTTGGTATGTTTGTTTGATTGATTTTTGTGTTCTGTGTGTGTGTGTGTGTGTGCGCGCGCGCGCACACGTGTACACGCATGGATGCTTGTATATGAATTTATGTGCCACAGATAAGGGAAAAGAAGACATATTCACACACACACACACACACACACACACACACACACACACACACACACACTGTGATCACATCACACACAAACGCACTCATCTCCACAATCTTATCTGTAGCGAAATTCACATATAATCTTCTTTTTTCTTCTTCTTTTTTTTTTTGGAGGGGGGGTTTGGAGGGGGGGGGGGTTGGGGGCACACGGAATTGGCAGTAGTGGAGATAAAAATACGGGGAGTGGTATAGTTGGGGAGGGGGTATGGAGGGAGATAGGGGGGTGCGGTGGGGGGGAGGGAAACAAAGACGCTCCGGTCGACAGCTGTGTCGCAGGCTACACCCCTCCCCCCCCCCCCCCCCACCTCTCCTTCCCGTCCCTTCCCAAACCTCCACCCATCCATGTAGGGAGGTGCACAAAGGCATCCCTTACCCTACCTCTCTCTCCCACATCCCCCATGCCCCCCACACCCCGCAGACCCCCTCCCCACTCCAGCCCCCATCTGGGTGACTGATTGACATATGTTGGCTCACTCTCTGTCGTCACACACGCACACAGTCACTCACACACTCGCGCGCGCGCACGCGCACACACACACACACAGACATCTGGCTTCATCAGCAGTGGTTTTTTGGGGGGAGAGGGGGCTTGGAGGGGGTGGGGGTGGGGTGGGGGGGGTCCTCTCTCCTTTCATGTTTGAAGGCATCTGGCTGGTCCAGTGACTCGACGACCTCTTTGTTTTTTCATGTCCACGTTCCCATGCCTGTCTTCTTTGTCTAAGTTCCTTCTCTCTGAATGAGTGTATGATATATATATATATATATATATATATATATATATATATATATATGTGTGTGTGTGTGTGTGTGCTCTGTGTGTGTCTCTCAAGTCTTTTCCTGTCTGTTGGTCTCTTTGTCATGCATAATTGTATGTGTCCTCGTGTCTGTTTCAATGTCTTTTCCTCAGTCTTTCTTTCTCTGTAACTTTGCTCCTCATGTCTGTCTCATTGTCTTTTGTTTTCCTTCCGTCTGTCTGCACCTTGTTTGTTTTCCATTGTCTGTTCTGTCTTTTCTTGTCTCTTTTTCTGTGCACTTGTTCCTATGTCTCTGTATCTTTTCCTGCCTGTCTGCCTGTATCATTATGTTCCCAGTGTCGGTCTGTGTGCCTTTTCCTCTCTGTCTGTGTGCCTTTTCATCTCTGTCTCTGCGTTCCTGTGTCTGTCTAGATGTATTTTCCTCTCTGTCTCTGCGTTCCTGTGTCTGTCTAGATGTATTTTCCTCTATGTCTCTGCGTTCCTGTGTCTGTCTAGATGTATTTTCCTCTATGTCTCTGCGTTCCTGTGTCTGTCTAGATGTATTTTCCTCTATGTCTCTGCATTCCTGTGTCTGTCTAGATGTATTTTCCTCTATGTCTCTGTGTTCCGGTGTCTGTCTAGATGTATTTTCCTCTATGTCTCTGCGTTCCTGTGTCTGTCTGTTGTCTTTTCTTCTCTGTCTGTTGCAGACTTGACACTCTCTTGCTCGCTCTCTGTCTCTCTGTCTCTCTCCCTTTCTCTTGCACAAGTTTCTGCCCCTCTGTCTCTCTCTCTCTGTTTCTGTCTCTCTCCCTTTCTCTCACACAAGTTCACCCCCCCCCTCTCCCCCCTCCCTCACCTATCTTACACAGGTTTCCCTCTCTCTATCCTCCTCTCTCTCACATTGCCCCTCCCCCCCCTTTTTTTCTCTTACACAAGTTTCCCTCTCTCTCTCTCCTCTCTCTTACACTCGCCTCCATCTCTCTCATAACCCCCCCTCTCTCTCTTTATATCTCCACACCATCTCTCTTTATATCTCCACCCCCACTCTCTTTTTGTCCCCCCTCCCTCTATCTCTGTCTTCCCTCCTCTCTGTCTCTCTCTCTCTGTGTTTGTTACAGACTCTCATTTACTGTCTTTTTTAGTTCATGTGTTATTTTATGTTAAATTGTAAATTTTGCTTTGTTTTCTGTGTGGACATGAATGTGGAAGCCTGTGTGTGTGTGTGTGTGTGTGTGTGTGTGTTCTCGTTAAACTAGCCTCATGAATAACAGTTTAGTCTTTGTCTTGTACTTATCTCCTATGGCATTGTGGCTGTGGATATGTCTGGTTTTGTCTGCAGAGTTATAAAGATGTCTCTGTCTGTTCGATCTCCGTTTTTGAATGCCTCTCTCAGTGTCTGTCTGTGTCTCAGTATCTTGTTTTACTGTTTGTCTGCTCTTACAGTCTTACTCTGCTTAGCTGTGTGTGTGTGTGTGTGTGTGTGTGTGTGTGTGTGTGTGTGTGTGCTGTGCTGTGCTGTGTGTGTGTGTGTGTGTGTGTGTGTGTGTGTGTGTGTTCACACACGTACCCATTCCCTTATCTCCACTCGTTCCTCATCCCCCCCCCCACCCCACCCCCCTCACACACACACACCCTGCAGACACACACGTTAGATGTACACCTTGTTACAGATTCCACCACCACATAAATCATCTTTCAGAAACAGCAGGTACACAATTTGTATCCCCTGGGTTGTTTGCAACCCCACCCGTTGTAACAAGGTAAGGGTATAATTCATTTTATGATATTCTTATCTGCCTCCCGTTTTTCTCTCTGTTGTTTGAGTTTGTGTTAGAAGTATTACACGCTCCACCCTTCCCATCCTCTCCCCTACCTGCCGCCCTTACCCCCCACCCCCCCCCCCCTCCATACCAACCTCCCCCCCACACACACACACCCACCGATCTGGTCACTAAGGTGTACAAAACAAAGCATGGACCCTCCACTCCAACCCCCCAACCCCCACCCCCACCAGTCCTCCTGGTCTCTCTCTCTCCACAGAAGTCCACTCCAGGCTAGCTTGATACAATATTCATGTGTATCATCAGTGTCGGCCTACCTTTGTCACAGTCTGCTTCAAGGATGGTGTTTGTACCTCCCTCCCTCCTTTCCTCCCTCCCTCCCCTCCCCTCCCTCTTGCCATCTGTGTCAGTTTCTTTTTATCAGTTTCTTTCTTTGTATGATTCTGTCTCTCCTTCACTGCCCTTTTTTCAGTCTTGTCTTTTCAGAGTTGTGTCCCTTCTTTCTTTTGCTGCTTGTTGTGGAGGTTGTTGTTGTTGTTGTTGTGTGTGTGTGTGTGTGTGTGTGACTATGTGAATCTCTGTGTGGGTGCATGTGTCTGTGAGCTTGTGTGTGTGTGTGTGTGTGTGTGTGTGTGTGTGTCCATATATATATATATATATATATATATATCCCCCATTCTCTTGTTTCTCCTCTCTCTCATGCTCTGTCTCTTGTAATCTGTCAGCAAGGTATCTCCAGCTTTGTATGTTTTCATTTTTTGCCAGTTTCTGTGTCTGCTATATATATATATGTGTATATGTATAATACTGCTGCTAATGACTAGGTTGGTAACATGATCGTGATTAATATTTTGAGTCTCTTGAATTGTGACCACAGTTTTTCTAGTCTCTTTCAGTCTGTCTCTCAGTCTCTCTGTCTCTCTGTCTCTCGGTCTCTGTCTGGTTTCTTCTTAATTTTTCGCTTTTTTAATTTTTTATTCTTGTCTTTTTCTTTTTTGGTCTGCCTCTCTCTGTCTCGGTTTCAGTGCACTCCTGCTGTTTACATACATATGTGTTTTTACTCTGTGTGTGTGTGTGTGTGAGTACAGCGCATCCATTTGTCTCCTCTCTACAACACCTGTTGGCTTACAGACCTCGCACCGCAGAACTGGACTGGAATAGTTTTTGAAATATTTTGCAGTGTGTGAAAAAAAAGAAAAATAAAAGTAAAGAAAACAACTCTCATCCAATGGCATTTCTGTCTTTTTTTGTGTGTGTTTTTTTGTTTTGTTTTGCCTTTTTGTTTTTGTTCATGTTTTTTGTCTCCTCTTCCTCCACAAAAAACAGTATTGAATTAGTGTGAGCCCTCCCCCCTGTCCCATCCCCTGCAACCTCCCCCCCCCCCCCACCCCAATGTTCCACCACCTCCTGTGTCCTCCGTCCTACCCTCTTCCTCTCTCACTTCAACAGATCCTGCATCCTAGAAGGGAAAAAGTCCTAGTCTGATCTTGAAAGCTTTTCTTGTTTTTGTTTTGTTTTTGAAAGATGGTTTGAAATTTCAAAATTTGGACTTGAATTATGAAATATTCATATTGTTAAACTTTAAGAGGTGAATTCTACAAAACTTTGGTACACACACACACACACACACACACACACACACACACACACACACACATATATATATATAATGTATATATATATATTTATATATATATATATTGATAATATTATTATTATCTATCTCTGTCTCTGTCTCTCTCTCTGTGTGTATTAATTGTCTGTCCTGTCCCCTCACCTTACAAGGAATTATTTTTTGTTTTATTTTAAATACTTTGCTTCCTGTGTACAGTGATTGTTTGACAGCTTTGAGATTTAGCATCAGTCTTTGAGTTCATTTGTTGGTCAGAATTCTTGTCAATTAAAAGAAGAAGAAAAAATGTGTTGGTGCGCTCCGCTGTGGTGATATGATCTTGTTGAGGAGAGCAGCCCTAATTTCACACAGAGAAATCTGCTGCGGCAAAATGCGATCCATTAAAATGTTGCAATACAATATGATGCAAATTCCAGTACAGTAGTTATTGTCATTGAAATGATTTTTTTAATTTTTGTTGATTATTGTCTAGAGTTGGTGTTTTAGAGTTGGTGTTTTTAAGCCTGTGTGTATAGTGCTGATCTGTCTTGTATGCATACATGTATTATATCACTATATGTCATTTTTGACATTGGTGTACCACTTGTTTGTTGTTTTTTTTCTTCTCTTTTTCTTTTCTTAAAAAAGGTCTGGTTTCTTTCTTTTTGTCTTTGCTGTCCGTATGCTCAGTTGGAAGCTTTCTGTTCCGACAATTTTTGATGTTGTGAATTTGTCATGCTTTCAGTTTTTGAAGCTTAATTCATGTTGTGCAGCTATTCTTTATGATCATATGTTTTTATTTTTTAATTCATTTTTGCTTTTATTTTCAAAGGTGTTTTTTAATCCATTATGATTGTTTATCATTGCTGAAATGTTGCGTCATTTACACAGAGCTCACGAATCATATATGAAAACCTGTGTGTGTGTGTGTGTGTGTGTGTGTTTTGATGTTGCTTACAAAAGTAAAAAAAACAAAAAAAAAACATCCTTAATTAGTTAACTGGGATTAAGGAGAAAAGACAGAATAATGAAATTTTGTGTGATGTTATTAAATAATTAATACTAGTATAGTAGTAGTACTTGAAGTATGTTTGCTTTTGATATGTTTCCAGCCATATTTGATTTCATGTTATTTAGATGCTGTTGTGTTATTTGAAAACATGTGTTTTATAGTTTGTGTCTTTATGATTATATATGTATATATTTTCCCACTTTCAGTTTGGGTATTTTTTGTTTTGATCTTTGGTTTTTGTGTCTTTGTGTCTGTGTGTACATGCATTTTTAACAATTTAAGTATCTCTGTTTCACTGTATGTATGTGTTTGACTGTAATATGTGTATACATGTGTGTGTGTTGTGTAATTGTTTACTTTGTTCTGGAAAGTAATTTATCTTTAAGATTAATTTTTCTGGAAAGTAATTTATCTTTAAGATTCATTTTTCTCCCCCCCTCATACCTCCCTCTGTGTGTGCGTGTGTGTGTGTGTGTGTGTCGAAGTTGTTTTGTGTATGGTGGATTGTTGTTATGCACAGGGTTGTAATGATGTTGGGTTTCCTGTTTTGATGGGTTGGTTCAGGATGGTTTTTTCTCTGTCCCATAATTTTGTTTGAGTTTCTCTGTCTTAATGTGTGTGTGTGTGTTTATGTGTGCTGTGTTAATTTGTTGTTTTGGATTCCTTTTGTTTCATAAATTGTATCAGCTGCTCTTGTTGTTTTTGTTGTTATTGTTTCTCATTTTTGTTTCGTGGCTGACTCTCTGGATCTCTTGTTTATGCTTCCTCGCTTTTCAGTGACGGTGTTTTGTTTACACATTGTTGTGTCTTCTGTTTGTGGTGATGGACACGAGGTGAAACTATTACTCTGTTTATGTGTATATTTGTTGTGGCTTCCTCTTTGAGTTGTTGGATGTTGACGCGCTTGGTGTGTTTGGTTTTTTTTGTTTTTTTTTCTTTTCCTTTGGTGTGCAGCGGGTCTCTGGGGCGAAGGGGGCTGAGCACTTATGGCACCATGGCAGCCAGTGCACTGTCCTTCCTCCCCATCCCCCTGTCCCCCACCTTGTGACGGACAGGTAATCTTCACTTCCTTGCTGTATCTCTGCTCGCTGCCCAAATATTTTTAGGTGGTGGCCCCCCCACCCCATCTCCCATCCCTCTGCCGCAAACTCCTCACCATACCTATGTTCCTGTATGCTTACCTGTATTAACTGTTACGCTTGTTTTTGTTGGCTGCCTCCCTGGGTTTGATCTATGTATGTTTGTGTTTCATTGCATATATATATACAGGGTTCGTACAGTCATGGAAGTCTGGAAAAGTCTGGGGGAAAATGAGAAAAATGAGAGAACCATCTCAAGGACTGGGAATGGTTTTGAAAAATATTATGTTTTACTGTGCAAGGTTCGGTAAAGTCTTGGAATTGTAATAAAAACATTGACCAGTACCAATCAACAAAGAGTTTAAACAGTTAATGCATGTAAAAAAAAAAAAAGAAAAAAAAGAAAAAAAAAAGAGAAAGTTTTTAAAAAGCCAAACAATTGAAAAAACTGGTACTGGTGAAAGGGATGAGAATTGAACATAGATACTGGATGTCTGCAGATCTATTTTGTCTGCTGTGTAACAGACAAAATATTTTTTGCTTTGTGTTTAGTGTGGAAAATGTTCTGTCTGGTCTGGAAGGTCTTGAAAAAGCATGGAATTTTGTTGGATCACATCTGTGGGAACCCTGTGTACATGTGTATCACTCACTGTTCTCACCTGCTAACAAGTTTTTGTGAAGTAGGATTGTTGTCCAGGTTATCATAACGCTACTTACAAACTCACAATGCTGATATTGACTTTGTAGCATGAGGGTGTGGATGCAAGGAAATATGTTTCACAGATATACACAATCAGTTATATATCTATATTATACTGATATGTATCTTTATTGTTTTATTTTAGCAGAGCAACACTTTGCTTCTAAATTAGATCTCTCTCTCTCTCTCTCTCCATCTGTGTGTGTGTGTGTGTGTGTGGTTGTGTGTGGTGAAATCTATTCTTACATAGAAAATGTGGATTTATGCAATTTGAAAGAATGCAAACAATTCTTCTGCTGTGTACTTTCGACACAGGCTTTGGTGTAATCATAGTATATTGCCTCAGTCCTTGATTGTTATGAAAGTATATTTGTATGATTTGATTTGAACTTCTCATTCTGTTTAACCATATCTGCAAAATAGAAATTTAGTTTTTGTTGTGGACATAAGATAATACACATGGGGGAAATAGGAGGGGGGAGGGGGGGCCAAAAAATATTGATTTTATTTTATTTTTTAAATATTTTTTACATAAATGAAAGAAAAATAACAAAGATTCACAATAAAAGAATGATTATAGAAATAATGAAGATGTTAATGATGAAAGCTGACCAAAAAAACCAAAACAGCAACGACAACAACAGCAACAACAAAAAACATCCCCACCTGCCCCCCTCCCTCCCAAATCCTGACCCCCAGTTATTTTTCAAACCTCTTTGCTGGGTTCCTGTTGAGATGATGATGGTCAAACATAAATATCAAGGGCTTTGTGTAAATAATGAATGTGCTTACATGAACAGTGATTCCATGTGATCAGGTGTCTGTTTCAGATGCAGTTTAGATTTACATAATATGCATCAATCTGTTTATCATTCTACATGTCTCGAAGTGTAAGATATTAAGTCAAATACAAAGATCAGCTGTTTTTGCCTTGTTTATAGTTTAAAGTCACAAAGTCAGAGAAATAGTTTTAGCTTTCAGTATTGAGTTCAAAGATCATTTCTATATTATGAAAACTTTCACCTGTTTGGTCTTTGTTATTATTCATATCATTGGTATTATTATTGTCGTTGTTGCTGTGTTTGTCTTTGTTCTTCTTTTATTTATTTATTTTTGTTGTAGTTGTCTTGATCTTATGAGTCAACTCCACCATGTGAGGGATTTTAACTCAAAGGTACATTATGAGCAGCTTATGAGTTCCTTTCGTAGCACAAGGGGTTTTTAAGACAAATATGTTTAGTATAATCTGTATGTGCTTTTGCATGTGCTTTAGTGCACATGCTTGTGTGTTTGGTCCATGTGTGTACGATTGTGCATGTGTGTGTGTGTGTGTCTGGGCGCATACTTTTGTTTGCGCGTGAAGTGTGTATGTGTTAACATAAGCACAAGGATTGCATGTCTGCCTGTACAGGAACCGGTACTAGAAAAAACTAAAATGTCATTTGAGTGAATGCTTATGGGCAAGTTGTGAGATGGGAATGGTAGGGTGTTTTTGTGCTGTCAGTGACTTATAATGCATGCTGCTCATACCTCTCACCAAGCTGTATTCATTCTCCCATATTTATTGTAACTCGTGAATATTGGATGACCCCATTTTCACTGAACCTTTTAGTGTTAACTGTACACTGGTCCAGTTTTCACTGTAACCCTTTGACTTTGCTCCACTTTCACTGAACCCCAGTTCACTAGTTAATCCTTTAACAACTATGATTGATTGATTGATATGGATACTGATATAGCGCCTATCCTCAGTCAAGTGCATTACAAACACGGCGTCATTTGCAAAACAGGCTGCCTACCTGGGTAGAGCGACTGACAGCTGCCACTGGGCATGGATGAGTGGGTGCTTTGTTGTGTGAGTGCTTTCTTTCAGTTTTTCGTTCAGCAAAGCATTTAAGGTTAAATGTCCAGAAGTCTTTTAAGGCCACTGGGGCGGTGAACTCGCATATTCACTGTGTCAAGGGCTCAGCATAGGAAGGCAGGGCCCAATCCTCTCCTTCCTCTACTTACAGTTTAACCTTTCCTGAAGGAAGTCAGGTACCCATTTCACATGTGGGTGCAGTGAGGAAAATTGGCATAAAGACACATCCATGAAGTGGATGACCCTTGACTGTGCGATCCCAGTCTTAACATTCAAGCCCCGTAGTATACAGAGCTCTGGGTAGGAGCTGGCTGCACAGGCTGAAAACCCCCCACCTCCAATAGGGCTCAAACCCATGTTCTCTTAGACCTCCAAGTCGTCAGTCCCATGGTGACTGGCAGAGAGGTGTCTTCAATTCAGTACGTTGTCTGTATAAACTTGTGGTCTGAAGAGGTGGATGAGTGTGAGGGGTAGGGGTGGGGGAGACAGTCAATCAATTGGTCTTTTAAGCAGTTCCTTTGCAGAATCCATTGAAGTGTTACCTTAAGATGAAAACTGTGTCAGCAGTGGCAGAGTGGTGGATGTGTAAATAAAGGTAACCCTTCCTCTGCCAAAGACCACTGTCAACTAATGCAAACCATACACATGTATGGTGCAGATGTTACTTAAGTTCAACTCACAGCTTTTGTACTGATTAAGTGTCAGTGATCAAAATAAGAGTAAATTATGACACAACAATAAATGAGCAGTTGTTACTGTATTTCAGTCATTGAAAAGAGGCAGTGAGGGTTGATCATGAAACAACTTACAAGCATGTTACTCTATTTGCTTGTTAAATGAATTTATTTCAGTCAGCTTTGATGTCCCTGTAACAGTTTTGCCAGTCTTTATTTATATTCAGTTATTTTTTTCATTTTGTTTTTCCCTTGCAAAAATCCATAATAAATTATTTCTTCTGCCGGCACTTAGCAGTGGGATGTACCACAAATGAGGACAGCTTCTCTCTGTGTGTGTGTGTGTGTGTGTGTGTGTGTGTGTGTGTTCAAGAGACAGACTTCATGCAGTTGTTTGTTCCAAAGGAGTTGAACACTAATGAAAACATGCACAGCATATTTTGTATAATCTGTTTTCATATTTTTGAAAATAATATAATGTACATTGGTGCCAATGAAATTGTTTTATTTTGAAATCAGAAATTCAGTGTTGTTAGAAGGAAATTGTGTCTGTTTTAACAGTTTTAGTGTCAGAGATACTGGTGTATCAATGGGCATTTTTAACTTCACTGCCTGTTCCACTTCCAGTCCAATGGATGATTAATTAACAACAGCAGTAGTGTATTTAAGTCAGTATGAATTTACATTGCAGTGTGGCGAATGCTATGCAAGTAGATCCTTGCTGCTTTTGTTTTGTATCCAAAGATTTTTTTTTTTTTTTACTGCATCATATGCACATGTAATCCCAGATTGAAAAACAAAAAAAAAATCTAACCATACTTTGTACCAGCATCTTGCATGGGATGGGGAAAATGACTTGGTTACTAACCATAACTAACCGGTGGACTGTTCTTCATAGACATACTTCTGTCACCAACATGGAGTGGGAAAGATGAAGCCATACAAGGTTTGTATTATTGTATCCAGAAAGGGTTGCATCAATTGTTTGCCATATCACAGGGTACCTCAAGACACACAAGACAGCTGCCATTGGCTGAGTTGTTCAGGTAGCTGTTGTGATAAAGCTTGGATCAGGCTAAAGGGATTTTTTGAGGTCCTGAAATGGTTATGGTATATATATATATTGCCCAGGAATTGAAATTGCACTCCATGAACATTATTATACTGAACTAAAGACAAGAACAGGTTATTTCATACCATGTATATGTGTACAAACGGTTTTTTATATATATATATATTTATTTATTACCTTGGTTGATAAAAGTTTCCAATATTGGCCGTTTTTACTGGAAATACTGCATTGTTGTCAAAATTGGATATTACCAACATTGTTTCTGTCAGTGATTGGTGAGGGAAACAGGAAAGTGTTACACCTGAATCAAAAGTAGGTCTAACTTCAACAGAATGTTAGCCCCGGTAAACGAAACAAATCCGGAAAGGTTCTTTCAGAAATCACCATTCTGTAGACGATGACATTTTATTCAAAGGGAATAAGCTGGCTCTCACAATACAGTTACTTTCATGAGGGTTACCAGCGCAATAATTTATTTATTTATTTTGCCTTTGAAGTTTGAAAATGTGATTTTAAAAACCTGTTCGAAGCTTGGGATCTCCAGTCAGGTCTAGCTGCCTGCTCAGTTAAGTCTTTTTCGGTCTCTGACTCCCCTCCAGGTTCAAAGTTTTTCTTTCGAAAATGTCCGCCATGTTCAGTTGTCATTGGCGACAGGCTCACGTGAAACTGGCGGTGTCGTTCATTGATTGTTTCGGTAGGTACAAGAATACTTCATTACATCAAAACGAGAAGTTGTTGATAGATTTGCTTACAAAGGCGACGTGTTAATTAATTAGAGATCAGTGCAATCAACATCCAATACGGTTGTCGAAACACATTGTGCTCGCATCGCATGTCCTGAACAAACAATTTCAAAGCCGTTGCAAAAAACACACCACAGGCAACCGTGCATCACTCGGACAGCACGTTGGGTGGGCGTACTGTTTTTAGACCTTTTCTCGGTTCGAAACACCGTAATTGTGATACTTGAGTGAGGGAGTGAATTTGGGGAGGAGGGGGGGGGGGGGGGGGGGGGGGGGCGTGGAGAGGAGACGACCTGAGCTGTAACATTCAGGCGTTGCTGGGATTCCAATGGCCGGCATATGTCTGACGGATAAAAACCCAAATACATTCACCGCCACCGTTCAGCTGTTGCATCCGTCTGTCATGAATTCATTGTGTGCGACGTTACAACAGCTGCCTGTGGTTATTTCGTGGTTAGTGGCAGAGTCGTGGGTTACTAGTATGGGTGTAGTGTATACATAGTACAATACTATACAGGTGGGAGGAGACCTGGGCAGTGGTTTACAGGAGGGCCAAGCTACGTCATTGTTTTCCTGTTCATGTGTTCAGAGAGAGAGAGAGGGGGGGTGGGGGGGGGGGGGGACGGCACATGGGTAACTTATCTGATCCCTCAAGATTTCTGTAGAAAAGTGCCATGGCGATTCTCTGAAATGTGTGTGTGTGTGTGTTTAAAGATACAGATACCACTTATCGGAAGATAATTCTTTAGATGAGTATGTTTCTTAAATGTGCTGAAAGGGTGTCACTTCTCGTCTCAGAGGTTTCTTTAGACGCGCACAGTGAATGCCGGTTCCGAGACACCGATGTTCCTTAAAAATTCACACAGAGTTTAATTTCTCCGAGATGTATGTTTCTGTTTCTGTATGTGCGTACAGAGGTCGGCACCGTTTATCAAAGATTTAGATTCTCTTGTCAGATCCAAAACGAAAAGATTTGTGCATGATAATGGGGTCAGATTAACAACAGCAGCAACAACAACAACAAACTGTCGATTCATCCCGCCAGATCTGTCTCATCCTCTGTGTGTGGAAGGAGAGAGATGGACAGTTTAACATTATCTTCATAATTTAGCGATACCCTCAGCACCGTCAGTATTACCCGAAAACGGAGTATAGATGCCTATGTGGGGGGCAGCCCACGAACACACTGAAAGAAGG
Organism: Babylonia areolata; assembly: GCF_041734735.1. Classification (NCBI taxonomy): domain Eukaryota; kingdom Metazoa; phylum Mollusca; class Gastropoda; order Neogastropoda; family Buccinidae; genus Babylonia; species Babylonia areolata. Next base: position 30,093,540 of record NC_134902.1, on the reverse strand, counting down.
GTGGGGGTGGGGCGGTTAATTCTGTCAAAACTATAGCCAATGGGAAGCCAGGTTGTGTGGCGGCGGCAAATGATGGTGACTGAAAACATGTGTATCGATCGGCAGTTGACACCCATGTCACACGGATGCATTACAGAACAGGGAACACAACACGAACGGTACTATTTTTAGAGAATGATTTGTTCAGAATAGACAAGTTTAAGAAGACAAGAGGAGGAAGGGTAAGCTCACATTCACGCACACACGATCGCACGCGCTCTCACACACACAAACGCACACGCAGGCACTCACGTGGGCGCGTGCGCGCGCACCCACCCACCCACACACACACACACACACACACGAGGCTGTGGTTAAAGCCGGAAAAATCAGTATGATAGAATGACGGAAATACCACGAAGAAATGAGAAAGAAAGACCGAAGAAGAAGAAGGGTAGAAAAAGAGAGAGTATGAATTAATGAATGGCTTTGTTAACAAACGTGACAGTGAAATAATATGTATTGATTTTTTTTTTTTTATGAGAGGGAGAGAATTACAAAACCACTTTCTTTGAATTAAAACATAACAGTAAACGCTGTAGCTGCTACGACAGCCGTTCCCTGTCCCACTCTTCCACCTTTTTTTTACGCTACAGTCAACAAGATGGACAATTTCATAATTAGAGACGGAGGGAGAGAGAGAGAGAGAGATGTGAGGTTGGAATGTGATGGGGGATGGGGTGTAGGAGGAGAGGGGGGAGTGTATGTGTGGGTGGGCGGGTAGGGTGATTGGGGAATTGGCTCTTTTGTTTCACAACGAGAAAAACAAACAAACTGCCTGTTACATTTCCAGATTGACAACACTGCTGCATAACATGGATGGTGGTGGAGAAGTGGCGGGGAGGGGGGGGGACTGTTTGCTTTTCTCCCAGTGAAACAAACTGTAGTCTGACCCCCCCCCCCCCTCTCTCTCTCTCTCTTGTTATTTTGCATTTGTTACAATTTTTTTTTTTTAAACGGGTTTAAATGTGCACTAAGTTCAGAGAAAGAGAGACCATTGTATTCACCTTCACAACGACAGTCAAGCCTCGCCAGCCGTTTTCTATTGCTATCCATAATTTACACCTGCAGCCATTGAGAGAGAGAGAGAGAGACGGGATGTTGAAGCAGGATGATTTTTTTAAAGAGAAAAATTAAAACAACACAACTGCTGGCCTGCACATTGTTACTGATGTCATTTCGATCTTCTTTTTTTTTTTTTTTTCTAACTGAAATCGACGGGATCGCACCATGAACCGGACACACGCACAAACACACACCCATGTATTTGTAATTTTCATTAATATACTCTCTCTCCTCTCTCTTTCTCTCTCTCTCTCTCTCACAGACATGCGCGCGAGCGCGTGTATTTTTGCGCAGTTTCCTTTTACACCTTCGTATTGCGGAGCGAGAGAGATTAAAAATAGTAATAATAAAAAAAAAAATCAAAAAAAATCAACGCACAAGAAACTTGTTTTCGCTGAGACCTCGCTCTCTTGTTTTCTTTCTTTCTTTCGTTCCATTCGTTCTTCCCTCCCCCCCCCCCCCCCTTTTTTTTTTTATACTGTACATTTTAAAATATACAATTTAAATGAAGACTGTGTCACATGGAAATCCCAGTCGTTGAGAGCTCTTTCAGCCTTTGTTGCCTTTGTGGCGTGTTGGAAGTCGCTCCTATTGTTTGTCTTGTGTGGATGTCGGTGGCACGCGTGCGCGCGCCGCACTGCGCGTGCGGCTTTGCCGGCACGTGACTATCTCCGCGTTGCCATGGAGACTGGCCACTCATGTAGAACGTCAAGTTATTTGTGTGTGTGTGTGTGTGTGTGTGAGGTTGTTGCGTTGTTGAAAAAAAAAAGGGGGGGAGGGGAACAAAGAAAAGAAATAAAGGAAAGGTGGTGGTGAGGAGGGGAAGGAGGGTGAATTAGGTAGAAGAAAGATGTTGAGAGAGAGAGAAAGAGGAGGGTGGGGAGGGAGAGAGAGATTGGTTGGTAGGAGCGTAGTTGGGTGGGATGGGGTGGGGGTCTTGTTGCAGGCTCTATGCGAGCGTACACGTCCCAGTCCCCTCATCCGACTTTTGTCTTGCTCTTGTATGTCTGCAAGTCGGAGTGCATGCCTACTGCTCTCTGTCGATCTGTCTCTCTGTCTATCTCTCTGCCTGCTTTCCATCTCTCATCCCTCCCTCTCCCTCATTTCTCCCCCCCCCCCTTCTCTCTCTCGCCTCTCCTTTCCACCCCACCCTCCCCTTCTCTCTCATCCCTCCTCCTTCCCACCCCCGCTATCTCCTTCCTCCTTCCCCCACCACCACCACCTCCCTCTCTCCCCCCACCTCTCTCTCTCCCCACCTCTCTCTCTCTCATTCTTCTTGTCATCTGTCTTCCCATCTTCCTCTCCATTACGCCGACAGCAGTATAATTCCACTGATGGTTCCAGCGTATTTTATGATAACAACAACAACAATGAGAATATTTCTTTAGCTGAAAAATTTCTCGGGTTCAGTTCAAATCTACTTACTATGATTGAAAGAAAAAAACAAACAAAAAAACAACCGACCCCCACCCGCCACACACAAACATAAAATCACCCGTTTTACAAAGAATTGTTGTAGTTTGTGGAACAGTTTTAGCTTGAGAATCTTCAGTGATGATTGGAGTGTGTGGGTGGGGATGGGTGGCCACATTGTGAGACAGGCACAGCGTCATCAGGCAGAGTGGCAGGGGTTGGGCGGAAGGTTGTGTGTGTGTGTGCACGCGCGCGCGCACGTGTGTGTGGGGAGGGGGGGAGAGGAGAGGTAGCATCAGCTCTCAGTGTTGTGGCAAAGGAGGATGGATGGAAGAGGGAGTGGTTCGGTTGTCATGCTTTAATAAAAGAAAAGAAGAAGTGACTTTAGGTCAGTTGTATCGACAAATAACGGACCAAGTGAACATTATTCTCACACACACACACACACACACACACACACACACTGTATATATACCGTGCTAAAAACTGGACACGTATTAAGAAGCTGTCCGTTGTGAGTGAACCATTGTCAACCGCTGACATCAGACTCCCGATCTGAGGCGGAAACTAAAAATGTTCTCGCTAACGGAATGAAAAGTATTGGCCGTTGTGTGTGTGTGTGTGTGTGTGTGCGCGCGCGCGCGCGTGTATTGTTGGTGGGGGTGGGGGGATCGTGCAAGCGGATATCTATTATGATCATCTATCATGCCTCCAAGCCTGTTTTCTTTCTTTCCCGTATGTTCATTGTTGATTTCGTCCCAGATTGCATGTATTAATTTCGTTCCTGTCTGTACTGCGTTGTTGATTTCGCTCCTAATTGCGTTGTTGATTTCGGTTCCTGACCGTGTTTATTTCGTTCCTGGCTGTGTTAATCTCGTTCCTGGCCGTGTTAATATCGTTCCTGGCTATGTTAATATCGTTCCTGGCTATGTTATCTCGTTCCTGTCTGTGCTAATCTCGTTCCTGGCTGTGTTAATATCTCGTTCCTCTGCCGTGTTAATATCGTTCCTGGCTGTGTTAATATCGTTCCTGGCTATGTTAATCTCGTTCCTGTCTGTGTTAATCTCGTTCCTGTCTGCGTTAATCTCGTTCCTGGCTATGTTAATCTCGTTCCTGGCTGTGTTAATATCGTTCCTATCTGTGTTAATATCGTTCCTGGCTTGTGTTAATATCGTTCCTGTCTGTGTTAATATCGTTCCTGGCTATGTTAATCTCGTTCATCTCGTTCCTGACTGTTAATCTCTTGCCTGTGTTGATTTCGTTCCCGACCGTTTTCGTGTTGACTTCGTTCCAGATTGTATACGTTTTGATTTCATTGATTGTACACGTGTTGATTTCATTGATTGTATACGTATTCATTTCATTTTTTATTGTATGTGTGTTGATTTGGTTCCTGATTGTGGTCGTGTTGATTTCATTTCAGACTGTATGCGTGTAGGTTTCGTTCTTGACTGCGTGTCGATTCTGTCCCAGACTGTTTGTCATTGTTGATTTCGTTCCTGTTTGTACTGAATTGCAAATTCCGTTCCTGACCGCATACTTGCTGATTTCGTTTCAGATTGTACGTTGTTGGTTTCGTTCCTGACTCTGTGTGTGTGTGTATATATATATATGTGTGTGTAGAGAGAGAGAGAGAGAGAGAGAGAGAGAGAGAGTGTTGATTTCATCCCTGGCTGTTCTACATTGTTGGTTTCATTTCTGACAGAAAGACAAATTGTCTTCGTTCTGGACTGCATACATGTTGATTTTGTTCCCGTTCCTGACCACGTGTTGATGGAAATGTACACTTTTCTTCCCCTCCACTCCTGTGTGTGACTGACGGAGTGAACGCCCCCCGCCTTGTTGTGAACACTGCTCATTCCGCCTTGAGGGGGAAAATTGTGCTGATTTTGTCACTAGCTGTTTGTTATGCTGGTTTCGTCCCAGCTGTTGTCAGGCATGAAGCTTAGTGATAGCAATGACGATGATCGGGTGATTTATTATGATATGTAGCCCGCCCCGTCTCCTCTTGCAAGCAGTTTCGCGTTGTTTTTATTTTATTTTATATATGTATATATATTTATTTATAGTTGTGTAGAAAACGGAAATATGCGCACACTTAACCTGTTTTGCCCCCGAACCACTCTCTTCCAACCATCTTCATTCCCTGCCCTTTCTGAACATCCATCCGTGGACGCACGAGCGGCTTTCTGTTTGCGGGGATGCTGTATTTTCCAATGTGTGATAGGGAAAAACCTAACCTACCCTTTTTTTTTTTTCCTGAGGTTCACAGACACAGGGGTTAAAAACAACAACCCAAAACAAATAATTAGATAAAACGGTTTTTTTTTTGTTTAATTTTTTTTTTTTTTTAATGCTTATCTGGTTGCCGTTGATGCTCGCTTGAAAGCCACAATTCCTTCATGATCATAGGACTCGGTTCTACAAGTGTGGCACATCGTCAAAATTCATTCCAGTTCAAAAATACTTCGTTGTCTGCTTCAAGCATTTGAAACAGACACTTTTCTTATGGCGCCATTCAAATGCTTGTCAACAAATATCAAAGCAAAAGAGAGAGAGAAGGGGAGGGGGGGGGGGGGGGGGGGGCAGAAAAACAACAACAACTGACCACACCCTTTCCTGACCACCGCACCACCCTGGTGCACAGTGGTTAAGTGGCGTACTGCTTTCAGTACGGTGCGATGCCCCAGAATGACCCCGACCCTAAAGTTAACACCACGGAAAGGCATGAAACGATTAGCTCGGTAAGACTCTTACAACTAGCCCTTGCCTTGACATGATTAAAAAAATAACTGTTATGGAGAGGGGGGTTGGGGGGGGGGGGATAAAAAACAACAACCCTGCAATAACTCCGAGCGGGGTGGGGGGCATTCTTGGCGGGAGTCAACACTGTGCGTGGAGTCCTTTCCAGGCACTGCACCGCCACTGAAAAAATGTCCCACCCTTTTTCTTCCTTGGATGCTGCTGCTGCTGGTGGATTTGAACCCGACACCTGCAGCTCAAACCCCTTGACGTGCTAACCATTTAGCTGTAAACTTATCACACTCTCCGATAGCATCACTTGAAATAAACCAAGCGCGCGCGCGCGCGCGCGCACACACACACACACACACACACACACACACACACACACATTCATTGTTATTTTTTTTTAAAAAACAAACACACACACATACACACACACACAACAACAACAACAACAACAGAACAACAACAACAAAAAACACGGATGTTAGCAATGAAATAAAAATAAAAAATAAAAAGTTTCAGCAACCGCGTGCGAACGAAGCAGTAAACATAAATTGACGTCACAGTTCAGGCCAGTGCCAGCTCAAGTTGTGATTTGTTGACGTAAGTGACTGAGGAAAATCCAAGGCAGGGGATGGGTGGAGGCATGGTGGCAGTGGGGGAGTGGGGGGGGGGGGATGACTAAGTGGTATGGGGTGGTGGTGGTGGGGGATTGTGGGGGGGGGGGGGGGTAGAGGATGGTGAGGGGATAGGAGGTCGTTGGGCTGGTGGTGAGGGGTCGGGTTACCAGAACCGCAGGAATTTTTTCAGGCTCTGTCAGAAGTGGTGGTGGAGGTGGAGGTTATTGTTTGTTGCTTTGTAGGGGGGTGGGTGGGGGGGGGGGGGGGGAGTGGTATTGATTTTTTTTCTCTCTTTCGCGATCTCTCCTTTCATCAGTCTTTTACTAATGTCAGTTTCCTCCTTCCAGTCTTTCTTCAGTGGCAGTCGGGCCGGTCTGTGTGTCAGCCCTTATTGTTCTCCTTCCAGGGGTCTCTGTCTCTGTCTCTGTCTCTCTGTGGGAGGCTTGTCAGGCTTTACAGGCCAGGGCAGGATGTAAACAAGGCTGTTACTTTGTGCATTTTGTGTGTCTGTGTGTGTGTGTGTGAGAGAGAGAGAGAGAGTGAGTGAGTGTGTGTGTGTGTGTTTTCTAAATAGAAATGAGTATGTTCTTGGTAGATGTGTGTTTTTCTGCAAGTTTTTCTGTCTCTCTACATCTCCCCCCCCCCCTCTCTCTCTCTAGTCCTGGTTGATAAGTGTGTTTGTTATGTAAGTAAAAAGGATTCACCACAAGCTCCTAAGTAGGCTAACATTTTATTATCTAACAGCACTTTAGAACTTATGACATTTTTTATGTTACAGAAAAAAAAATTGGGTCAAGTCTGCTTTTTTTTTTTTTTTTTTTTTCCCCCTGTTAAAGTATGGTGTACCCCAAGGCTGTGTTCTAGGACCAAAATTATCCTCAGTTTACTGAACAACACTTTGTGAAAATATTTTGGATGATACAGCTCCACATGCCAGCCTTTCCGATAGAAAAGAAGTATCTCTATTGTTACAAGAGAATATTAATCAGTATGCAATCAAAACTGAACCATATGTATCTTCATAGTTAGGAAGCCAAACACATGATGATCACCACTTAGTAGAAGAGTCAAAACACTTCTGATAACTTTGTTCCTCTTTACACAAATGATGTAATGATCAAAGAACTTGACGCTCTTGGAGTAGTGTTTGACAATATACCATGGTCAGATCAAATTTGGTGTTGTGTAAAACTGTTTAAAAAAAATTGTGGTGGCTGAACAAAGTAAAACATTTCCTAGATGTTCATTCACAAAAAAAATGTTCTTTGATGCATAGATAACCTCATGTCAAATATGACTGTATTCACTCTATGATATTCTGCAAATGAGAATATTCTCAAGACACTGTCTAGTCTTCACAGATATGCAGTGGAATAAATAAGTTTCCTGAAATCTTCCACATTGACATCAGATGACTATTGTCAGTTGGATACTGTCTCATTCAAATGGAACCTAAAATACAAGAAAGCAATTTTATGTTCAAAATCTTATTTGGTTGTGCCCCACCCTTAATTGTAAGTAAATTTCAAACTAACTGCAAGATGTCCGTAAGATGATGTTACCCTGTCCAAGAATTGATCTTTTAAAATCTTGTTATACATACTCTGATGATTTACTGTGGAATAATGATTCAGCCATTCTCAATGTCAAAACTAGGATTAATGTGTTAAAAGTAATGTACCATTCAGAACTCGTGAAAATATGTGCAGACACGATATGTTCTGTGCGTGTGTGTGTGTGTGTGAGCGCGCGTGCACATATGTGTGTGTGTGTGTGTGTGTGTGTGAACTATTTATGCGTTTATATTTATTTGTGTTGATATATTTTTATGTATTTTGACATGATTTGATATTTACCTTTGTAGTGTGGCGCTTTTTTGTATTGCTTGTTTGTCATACATACTCTGATGGTTTATTGTGGAATGATGATTCAGCCATTTTCAGTGTCAAAACTAGGATTAATGTGTTAAAAGTAATGTACTATTCAGAACTCCAGAAAAAATGTGTAGACACAATATGTTGTGTGTGTGTGTGTGTGTGTGTGCGTGCGCGCGCGTGTGCATGTGTGTGCAGGTGCGTGTGTGTGAACTATTTATACGTTTATATTTATTTGTGTTGATGTATTTTTTATGTATTTTGACATGATTTGATATTTACGTGTGTAATGTTATGCTTTTTTGTATTGCTTGTTTGTCATGGAATGAAAACAAGCCGGATGACTAATGTGATTAGTACTCCCCCACCCCCCACACACACCCGGAATTGAAAAATGTGATTACTCCCCTCCCCCCCCCCCCCGGAACCCCTACATCTCCCTCACCTCCTCATTTTCTGTCTGGTTATAATATATATGTTTGTCTTTTTATGTGCATGCACAGGGAATCGTTTGCATGCATGTAAATGCAATAAACTACTCTCTCTTGCTTTCAGAGTATCTCTGTCTGCCCATTTTGTCTCTGACTCTCTCTCTCTCTGTCTCTCTCTCTCTCACAAACACACACATTCTGTCATCTCTCAGGTACAGACTCTATACAAGTTTTCTTTTTTATATATATACATTTTTTTAACCGTAATTAAGATGCCAGCTGTTGTTTTTTGACTGTCTCAATTGAAACAAAACGGGAATACATTTCAGGGATTGTAAATGAACAGCAAAATTACACACAGACACGCACACGCACACACACACACACACACACACACAGAGTGACACCAATGTGCTTGGACTGATGAAAACATGATCAGCAGAGCATCATAGTGATGAGATGTGATGTTGTAACATGTGTGACACTGGCAGGTGTTGTTTTTCTTTTTTCTTTTTTTTTTTTCTTAATCCACTGAGTTTCATCCAACAAGTTGCAGACATTTGTGCGATACATGTAGAATATGTGTGATTTAAGGGAGCCGTAACCTAGAGGTTTTGGTTTTTGTT
>NC_134902.1:30034724-30079724 GCF_041734735.1 Babylonia areolata | reverse complement strand
TGGCATGCTTGTATCAAAGCAACCAAGTCACTTTTTTTTTTCTTTTAGTTGAGTAGTGAAGCACTTTACAAACAAAAAAAAAAAAACAACACAAAATTAACAATGAAATGACTTTTTAGATTGCAGTACTTGTGTATCTTGTTGCTGATATAGTTGCTTGTATAGATCTGTACATGATACTGGGGAGAAAGAGAAAGACGACAGAATTGTTTCCATGCTACTACTGTGCTATTTAATGTTTGTTTGCATTGACTTTTTTTTCAGTGTGGCATATTTTTTTTCTACAAATTCTAAACGAGTGCGTCATGCTTTATATCATAAAAATCTTATGTGCACTGCATCTGCGAAGGAAGATGATCATTTTGGCCAGAAAGATTGCTATGTGGGATGGGACAGCCTGTAAGAATTTATGGGCAAGACTTTTTTCTTTTTTTTTTCTTTTTTATTCAGCGTTCGAGAAATTTACGGTACTTAGAAAATGACAGAAGTAAATACTGTTCATATGAATTTTACACAGAGATATGTTACAGGATGGTGGTGGTGGAGACAGAAAATAGTGGTTAGTAGGTTATGGGTTGGGGGGTGGGGGAGTGGACTGATTTTAAATTTGGTTGAGGGGAAGGTGAAAAGTTATATACAGAAAAGAAAGACACAAGTTCCAAAAAGAAGAAGAAGAAAAAAAAATCAGTTAGTTTAGTTGTTTTTTTGTCCTGTTTGAAAAATGTTCTAAGGTTAAACAAATATCAAGAGAGAAAGAAAGAAAAGAAAAGAAAGAAGAAAAAAAAAAAGAAAATAAAGGTTTCCACCACAGGAGATTAGAAAGACAAGACAAAACACAAGAGATTTGCAGGCCTTCTGGAGGTTTCTTTTGGTCATGTTTACAGATAAACCCAGCTGCCGTGTTGTGTTGTCTCACTGTGAGGGAACAAACGTGCGTTCTGCCACATCTGTTGTGTCTCTGTCTCCCTCCCCTCTCTCTGTCTCTCTCCCTGTCTGTGTCTCGGACACAGTTGCAGGCATGAGCACATGGGCACGCACACACACAGACACACACACACACACACACACTCACGCACACACTCATAAACTCACCCCACCCCACACACATGCACACACACACATACACCGAGTTACAAAAGAAAGAAGATTTAGTGCTGGCACAGACACACAAAGATTAGATTGGCTCTCCCCAAAACCTGAAATCCATAAGTTTCCGATGATATACATTGCATTCTGATTGATACTTTCTAAGTAATTTTAGTTCCATTTCATTGATGAAGTTGTTTTGTCGTATTTGTAATTTGTGCTGATGGAGATTTTTTTTATGGGGGAAGGGGGTGGGGGGAACACAGAAGGGACTGAGTCAGGTGCTTGTTTTATGAATGACTTTTTTTTTTTTTCCAGTTTATTATAAGCTTTTTTGTGGTTTGAATCTGTTAGATGTATGTCATGAAAAAAATAAGAAAGATGATTGTCATGTGATCTTGAGCCATGTTGATTTTCTGAAGAAACCTCAAGATGTTTTTCAACGAGCAGTTGGTTGTTAGTAATGTTACTGGCCATGTCAAACAGTTTTGCAAGAAATGCCTTATCAGAAATTCTGACACCAATACCCATCCCCTGCTCTTCATTCCCCCCTCCCCCCACCCCCCACTCCACCAACACACCTTCATCCCCCATTGACCTCGTCCTGTCTCCCATCAGCAGTCCCCACCCCCCACCCCCCCACCTCAATTTTTCATGGCATGGTCCCAATATTTCATTGTCAAGATCTTTCATGTTCTTAGGTGACCGTCACATACTTGACAGGTTTGTCATACTATTCGACATGGTTGATTGAGTTTTGTGAAACTTCTCCTTTTTTTTGTTTTTTTTTTTGTTCTTTTTTATCCTTTTTTTTTCTTTTCATTTTTTGCTCTTTGCCCTTTTATTTCTTACTTATTTAAATGTAGGCCACCCAAGTCCTTGGGCAACATTGATAAACCCCAAGTTGTTTGGTAACATTGATAGACCCTAAGTCACTGGGCAAAATTGATGGACTCCTGAGTCACTGGGCAACATTGATGACCCCTAAGTCATTAAACAACATTGATCGACCCCATAGTCATTGGGCAATATTGATGGAATCTTTAGGCAACATTGATGGACCCCGAAGTGGTTGGGCAACATCGATGGACCCCAAGTGATTGGGCAACATTGATGGACCCCCAAGTGGTTGGGCAATATTGATGGAGTCTTTGGGCAACATTGATGGACCCCCAAGTGGTTGGGCAACATTGATGGACCCCTAAGTGGTTGGGCAACATTAATGGAGTCTTTGGGCAACATTGATGGACCCCCAAGTGGTTGGGCAACATTGATGGAGTCTTTGGGCAACATTGATGGACCCCCAAGTGGTTGGGCAACATTGATAGAGTCTTTGGGCAACATTGATGGACCCCCAAGTGGTTGGGCAACATTGATGGACCCCCAAGTGGTTGGGCAACATTGATGGACCCCCAAGTGGTTGGGCAATATTGATGGAGTCTTTGGGCAACATTGATGGACCCCCAAGTGGTTGGGCAACATTGATGGACCCCCAAGTGGTTGGGCAATATTGATGGAATCTTTGGGCAACATTGATGGACCCCCAAGTGGTTGGGCAACATTGATGGACCCCCAAGTCATTGGGCAATATTGATGGAGTCTTTGGGCAACATTGATGGACCCCCAAGTCATTGGGCAATATTGAGGTTGAGTCTCAGTGCTGTAACAGGACTTGTTGGATGAGAAGACATTCTTTTCCACCTTTTTGATTTTTTGCTCTTTTCTTTCTTTCTTTTACTTTGTTGTTGATTCAGCAGCAACAACAGCCTCTTGTCTTGTTTGTAATTTTGATTGTGTGTGTGTGTGTGTGTGTGTGTGTGTGTGTGTGAGTTTCTGTCAACAAGCAACAAATGTGTACATAAACTGAGATGGGTAGTTTTTTATTCTGTGGTGTTTGCTTGTTGATTGTTTGTCATGATGTTGATATTTATCACCTGATCCAGAATATCTGAGGAAGAGAAAAATGTTGTCATGTGTGTTGATAAACTCATGGCTGTGTTTTGTGTTGCGATGGCGGGGCTGGGGGAAGGAGGGGGTGGGGGGGATGTACAGGAATTGCATTTTTTTTCTCTGTGTGCGTGTGTGTGCATTCCATACATGTACGTACGACTGAGCATTCCAGGCATTGTTTATACAGTGCTGTAAATGTGACTTTGTGGATAAAAAACACACAAAACATTCGGTACTTGTATGCCATCTGTCTTGTTTGTGAACTGTGTAATTGTAGATTACAGACCCCTTATCTTGTATGCACCTTTAGTGTTCCTCGTTGTGATTGGTTGTAAAGATCTGAGTTGTATGCCAGTGCGTATCTTTGTGCTATCTAGCAATCTCATGACTCGACTAGACTTGAACAATGTACACTCTGCTGGACTCGAACATTGTACATGCAATATGCAAAATGAGCTCATTGGACACAAGAGTGCTATATAGATAGGTTTTGTGACATTATTGCCAAGAATTTTGGGGGTCCTTTCTTTGTTCTTTTCCTCTTCATCTGATGTTAAGATAAATTAAACCGGAGGAAAATGATGAATGGAATCTTAGAGTCTCATTAAAGCTTTAATCAGTAGAGCTGGTCTTGGCGTTTCACATGTGTAATGTGTTGGTGTCTAATAAGGTGGTGTGAAATGACAAGAAGAGATACAGTCACTTTCCACTTTTTACAAGGGCACTTATCTTCTATCTAGCACTGCAAAGAAGGCACATAACTCTACATGTAGCTCACAAAATAAGCTCATCAGTGACACAGCGCTATTTAGCTAGGTAATGTGGCGTTATTGTGTGTTTAACTATTTAATGTTTCTCATCAGCTTTTGATGAAGTGATTAAACGGTAGGGATAAAGATGCTTGGAAATGTCCCTGCCTTCGATCTTTAGCTTGTATTCAGCTTTTGCTGTATGTCGTGTGAGCAGGTAAGAGCCAAATAACTACCTTAAAAAAAAGATATTTTTATTTTATTTTTTAAAGTTGTTTACTATTGAAAGTATCAAGCTTCATTCAGGTGTGATTTTACATGTGGTGGTGTTCCATACGTGAGGGAATATGTGTGGCTTGTGTAAATGTACATGTCCATTCAGATGACAGCACTTGAAACACGTAATGACACATAAACAGCACTGGCAAAAGCGACTAGTATCATCTGTGGTAGAATAGTTTAGAAATAGTTGATATACAGTAGCAGGTGGATGGGCTTACTCACAATGTTCAGTTGTTTCTGTCTGTGCATATGTTGGGAACTGAAAAAAAAGGCTGTTGAATTGCTTGGAGGAATGTATATTGTAAAATCTATGTGTGTGTATGTGCCTGTGTACATGATTGTTGAGTAAATAATTCAGTTCCATGTTTTGTATATGTATTCACAGATGGACATTCCAGACATATTATTTTCAAAGAAGGACAGCTACAACCTTGCACACTCAACAGTTAACAGTTTAACACATTTACGTAAAAGCTGGATTGCAAAACAGTGCTTGATATTTCCTTGTCTCTGGGTATTTTGGGGTTATTGTTATTGTTTGTTTTCTTTTCTTTAGTTTTATTTCTTGACTGTAGTCAGATGTGGACGTTGTTGCTATGAATAATGATTAGAGCACTACAGTGATGGTTGTAATCAGTGGGAATGAAAATCAGGGAAGATGAAAGCTGTACATTATGGAGGTGGTGTGGCTGAAAATGGTCACAGCATGATGGGTTCAGTGGAATTCATGTTCTCATTTCTTGTTAGTTGTGTGTGTGTGCGGTGTTCTTTTGTTCTAATTCCTGGATCTCAGGCTTTGATGAAATAATGTCTGCAGCTGGAACTGGGGGTATCTTGAGCCAAATGATTGATTTCGGTCCTTTTTGTTTGGTGACTGCTTGTTATTGTAACCATTTATTTATTTATTCATGAAAATAACCTCGGTTACGTCTCCCTCCCCTCTGCCTTTTCTGACTCAACCCTTCCAAATATGGGTGAATGAGAATTAAGGATATTTTGGCATCAGAATGTTACAAGGATTTTTATATCACAATGTTGCATTTTTGAAGGGTTTTGGCATCAAAGAGTTGGCTTTTTGCAGCGTGTCATGTATCAGTATCCCTGTTTACCTCGGATGTTGCTGGTTTCGTAGGACATGGTCTTCATCAATCTCCCCACCCACACACCTCCCCTGTCCCCACACCCACAGACAATTGCAAAGCATTCCACCCCCGAAAGCGGAGTATGGCTGCCTATATGGCGGGGTAAAAATGGTCATACACGTAAAAGCCCACTCATGTGCATACGAGTGAACGTGGGAGTTGCAGCCCACGAGCGCAGAAGAAGAAGAAGCAAAGCATTCCAACCTTACTTATACTTTAATGGACTCCTAAAGAGTAGTTTGCTGTGAGTAATTACACATGATGACATTGACCGATTGAACGAACCATTCCTGACATGGCTGGCATTAGAAAGATCAATGCCAGTAAGCAGTCCCTGGAATGAAGCACATTAGTCAGTATGATAAGTGTCGGAGTGATACACCCTGTGTAGTTTAACCCCTCTGAGCTTACTTTGCACAGTTATGGACAGGGCGTTTTGACTGATCCAGGGGTGGTTTTCACCTGAAGCAGATCTTTTGTCTGTCTTGCGGAAAGAAGAAAAATGTCGCTTCTCTTGGGGAAAGAGAGGCCTGGGTTCAGGAGATGGACGCTTGCATTTGTTTGTATTTTGATTTGTTCAGCATTCCATGACTTGGTTGCCAGCCAACAAATTTATTTATCAACATCTTTATTTATTTGGCCAAGACATGTGCAATATTTTGATCTTTTGGTGTTTTTTACCATAATGTGTCTACACTTTTTGGTTTTGGTTTTGTTTTCTTTCTATTTTGTTGTTGTTGTTGTCCTCTTGTTTATTTATTTGCGCATGCCAAAGTGTGGCATTCTAGATCATGATGGCAGTGATTTGTGTATTTAATGAAGTGAGAAAGGGTATGAGAGAGTAAGAGAATGACACTATGGTATGCCATTGTTTCCAGTAAGGTCCGTTTCCTCCACTTTGCTGCATTCATGTTGGGATATTTTTGTGCATGTTTGTGTGTATGTGCGTGGTGCAGATCTCTTGCCTTTAGATAAATGAGCTGTCTGCATCTGATTGATACTGTAGATCTGAAGAGCAAACCAGAATGAATCTGACTTTCTATTGAAAGTTTTCAGAAACAATTTAAAAAAAAAGAAGTATAACTGTTATTTAATTTTTCTTTTTAAGAGACACTGCAGATTTTCAAGTTGTGTAAGAGTGATCATCAAAGTGTATTTTAATTTCCATCGTTTATGAAATTGTAGAGTTTATGAAAATCCATAGATTTTCGTTTCAGTATGGAAACCTTTTTTGTTTGGTTTTGGTTTTGGTTTTATAGAAAATTTTGTTACGTTTATTTATTTATAGTCTGTTCATCTAAGATGATGATATTAGAATTATATATATATATATATATATATATAATTTTTTTTTTTTTTTTTTTTTTTTTTTTTTAATAGAAAGTGGAAGTCTGATGCACAGACCCTGCAGTGAGCAGGCACAGTTTTGCTTGTGGCCTCAGACTGGTTTTCAGCTGTGGGGTGAATCATTATATAATGTCACTGACAGTTCAGTTGTCATGGCTCATTAACCCCTTGACTGCTGAATCTTGGTAAAATGAGTTCAGTGTGGCATCAGTTTGAAAGGCGGTCAGTGATGTCATGGATTTTGCTGAACATAAGTAATGCACCCCCAGGAGAAAGTAGTCCAAATAGAGAACAGTGACTGACATCGTCCTGGACTGTACGCTCCCATTTGACGTCAGTGGGGTGACAGCTCTTTGCTGATGAGGATACACTCTGGGGCAGAGTTGGTTAGGTGCTGGTCTTTTGATCTGGTGTTCACCTCTGATCAGGGTTGGAGGCCCTGTCTTAGCAAAAGTGGTTTTTCCTTGGGAGGAAAGTCACTTAAAACTCTAAATTTCCTCTTTCCACCCAGGTGAGAATGGGTACCTGGGTTGGGGAAGGTTAAAAAGTCGGAAGGAGAGGATTGGCCCCTACCTTTCTGTACTGAGCCTTAGAGCAGTCAAAGGGTTAATCTGTCACAAACTGTTGAGACATATCCACAATCAGTCAACAACATGTTTTGTGTGGCATTTCTTTCTTCACTTACACTGTAACACAGCTTCCTGCTTTTGGGAAGCTTTTTGTGTGTGTGTGTGTGTGTGTGTGCTGAGGTGTCCTCAAGTATCTTATGGAAAATCAGCGCAAGTGATCTTTTGTTGTTGTTGGTTATATGTTCTTTGGTTTTATTTGTTTGTAATATTTTTGGTGTGTGTGTGGTCTTTTCCTTTGTGTTATTGTCTGGATTCTAGTCTAGCTGTCTGCTGTTTTTGATGAATTAAGTTTTGCATGTTTAGAATAACACATTTTCCTTCGATCTTGATCATCATGCACTCAAGGGGATCAGTCCGTGAGTTCACATATGCATTGGCTGTTTTTGTACCAGTTCCTAGTAAGAATTTTTGTTAGCTGTGTCATCATCATTTACGCACGACATAACTTATGAATTTCTTGGGCCAGTGTAATCTTGCATCCTAGTTCAAGAGTCATGGTCCTTTACAAAAGACTAAGCTGTAAATGAATTCCCATAGCATTGGAGAAACCATTGGGTCATACACCTCTCAGTTAGCTGTTGGTCCAGCTGTAAGCTTGTGTCAGTTTCTGATGTAAGCTTAGCAGTGAGCATGTGAACAGGAATCTGCACCCATGTGCATCCCCAGGGATGTTCCCTTTTTTTTTCTTTTTTTTTTCCCCTCTTATTTGAGAAAAAAAATATGGAGACTAGAAAATGATTTGTATGTGAATTAACAAATAGTAAAAGTATTGAAGATTAGAAAATGATTTGTATGTGAATTAACAAATAATAAAAATATTGTGAACTTTTAAAAAATGGAATTTTGCAGAAAGTCCCAAAAACTTGATTATCAACGGATCATTCCAAATGATAGTAGATTTTTATTGATGTATGTTATGTTTATTTGTTGTTGTTTTTAATGTATAAACCCTTGAGGAATGTCGCAGACAACAATACAGGTTTGGTTTAGTCACCAATGTTTTTATTTTCAGCATGCAGTAGATTTGAAAAGAAAGTTGTGTGATCACTTAGCATGAATCATATCATTCCAAATGTTGTCTTCAGTGTCAATTGCTGGCATTTTGTGTGTTTGTTACTGACTGTTCTTTATTCGTTTATCTATTTATTCATTTATTTGTGTGATCACTTTGCATGAATCATATCATTCCAAATGTTGTCTTCAGTGTCGATTGCTGGCATTTTGTTTTTGTTGCTGACTGTTCTTCATTTATTTATTTAGGGTGGTGATGCGCAGGGTGGGGACAAATTGATCCATGGACAGAAGTATCTACAGAAAGACCCCCATGACAGGATAAACAAATAGATCATATGGTCAGAAGTATCTATACAAAGGTCCCTTGGTTAGTGGTGTCTATACAATACATAGACACCATGGTCAGATGTGTATATATATATATATATAGAGAGAGAGAGAGATCCCTGTGGGCAGAAGAATATATAGTCTCCCCACACCTCATGCCAATGCTCTCCCCTGTTGCCTTCTTTACCCCCCCCCCCCCCACCTCTCCCCCACCCCAACTCCTGTCACAGCATCAGGAGCTGATGATCCAGATTTGCTGGAGAGGAAGTTTTGTGGTAGCCTGTGTGTTTCCAAAGTAACAGTGTTGTTTGGTTGATTAACCAGTGACAATCAGTTCTGGCTCTCAACAGATCCAACAGTGTTGAAAAGTCTGTATGTCAGCACAATATCCACTTCTGTTCTTTTTCTTCTTTTCTTGTTTGTTGTTGGGTACTCCGTTACACTTGATCTCTGTATGTGTGTGCATCATAAATGTGTGCATAATTATGTGTATGTGTGTGTGGATGGGTATTACTATACATGCGTTAATTGTATATGTATGTGTTCATGCACATGCGCTGTTGTAAAATTTAATTGTTTGACTTGTTATAAACAGTGGAGTTACTTTTGTTGCATTACATGTGAATTTTTCTGAGGATCTGTAATCGAACTGGAAAGTTATTATTATTAGGTATACTCAGACATATCTTTTGCCAGAATAAAACAGATTTTGATTTTTTCTTTTTCTTTTTTGTTTATTTGTTGAGGAGGTGGGGTGGGGGCTAAGTTTAGAGTTGATGATGGTTAGTTATGGTGTTGAATTTTTTTTAATGTGACACACAGATGACCGAAGGGAAACAAGTGGCTCCTTAGTTTGCTAGGAATATGACAGGTTTTCTCCCCTTATTGACCTCTGTGTGTGTGTGTGTGTGTGTGTGTGTGTTAACACCAGGTTGGAGTACTTGATTGAAAGGAGAAAGAGAAGAATGGGGCATTCATGCAGAAAGGAACTAATGATGTGAAAGATATGTATCATTTACTATCCTGTGTTTGAAGATATATATATATATATATCATTCACAGTCCTCCTATGTTTATCTTTGATTTGTTGATTTACTGACAAATGAATTTAATTTATCACATGTCCTTGTGTGTTTAGATTTATTTACTGATGATTGAATTTAATTCATCACATGTGCTTGAATGTGTAGATTTTATTTATTACCATATGGATTTAATTTATCACATGTTTGTGTGTGTGTGTGTGTGTGTGTTTACATATAATATTTATTTGTTTTTAAGTTTCACAATCATTCCTTTGTAATTCTTACTTGTTGTTGACTGTTGTTGGAAATAGAGTGATCTGAATCTATTATATCAATCCAGTCTCCTAGGTTATCGACATATCAAACACATCAGTAGTGTTGTATTGGATTCAGTTGTTTTAACCATTTATTAATTGTTGGGATTGACAGTGAACACAGTAATGCTTTTACTTTTTAAAAAGCTGTAGCAGGTTGTAACCTTTTTTTTTCTTTTTTTTTTTTAGAACTTATTTCAGTTGCTCAATGTGCCATTTTTGGTTCATCTTGTGTATATATATCTTTATATGTATATATATATATATCACAGGGTCCAGTGTCATTTGCATAATTTTGTGACGTTTGTGCAATAAAATGTGTCTCAAATGAAAGATAATGGTTTTTTTGGGTTTTTTTTTAGTTGTGCTTTTATTGTTCTTGTTATCACCTAGAGTTGTTTTTTTTTCTCCTCTTCAGAAGATATTAGGGGGAGGCAGTGGTGTGAAATAGATGATACAGTGTTGATGAAAATCACCTTCTGGATGTGACGGATGCCAGCCACAACTAAGTGGGTTGGGGGGAAGAAACCCAGGCCGTATCCCATGACTACCAGAAGTGATAATATTGGTGATGTGCTCAGCAGCCCCATGACCAAAGTAGGCTGTAGGACTAGTGAACATATTTATATA
This sequence comes from Babylonia areolata, assembly GCF_041734735.1. Classification (NCBI taxonomy): domain Eukaryota; kingdom Metazoa; phylum Mollusca; class Gastropoda; order Neogastropoda; family Buccinidae; genus Babylonia; species Babylonia areolata. The sequence goes on along the minus strand of NC_134902.1, from coordinate 30,069,229 downwards.
ACAGTTTTGTACATTGTTGTGAAAAGGAAAAATCTGGGACTCAATCAGTGTGTATGTCTGTTGATTGACATAAAATAGTGCAATGTTTCAAATATGATATAGACTTACGTGGTACAAACTAATGGTAAAAAAACTTTCTATATTTTTGGCGAATCGCTCGGAATGATCAGATCCTCTGAACATGTATGCAGTGCTGTTTATCTTTTAGAGTAAGTGAACATTTGTGTGACCGAAAGTTTGAAAATTTTTATTTCTGATCAAATACAATGTGTACATGTACGACATTTGAAATGCTTTGTTCTCTCTCTGTGTGTTTCATATAAATAATGAACACAATTGATTGAAGAGAAAATTGTAAGTGCTGCAAATGATTCATTATTATAGTTGTTACCGTTTGTATCAGCACATTAATGATAGCACATGTTGGCAAATGATCTGAAAGTGTTTTATGACTGCCTGAAATAGTTTGTGTTTATTGTCAAGAAATCATATTTTACAAAAGGTTTTTTTTTTAAATGCCAGTGTATACACATATGATACAGACACACGAACACACGTACATGCATGTATGTGTGTGCACATGCTTGCGTACACACACACACACACACACACAAAACACATTTATTCTTGCATGTATGGGGTTTCAATGGCAGAAAAGGGGGTGGTGAGAGTCTTTTATTAGTTTCAAACTATCCAACAAAAGCATGTATATCCTATGGATACATTTCATGTATTCTGGTTTGATTTGAAATGTCCATTTGCTTTTGCTGTTTTAGAGATAAATGACTGGACAGGTTCTAAATTTCTTTCCTTTTATGTATTTATTTATTCATTTAGGAATCTGGCATTTGTTTTTTTGCAGAGTGTATTTCACAATAATTACGGGGGGCTTGAAGTAACGATAGACCTTGCCCGTGTGAAACAGGCTAATGCAAACATTTTTGTATTTTATGCAACTGACAAAAATGTTGAATTATTTTGTTTTATTTTATTCATGTGTTTATTTTTTGGAGGGGGCAGGGGGGACTTCTTTCAGTAAACCTGAAGTCCTGTTAATCATTTCATAATTGAGTTTCAGTTGATGTTGGCCATTATTGAGTAGTTTTCATGTTATATTTATTTCATACATTGTCTTTTGTTTCTCTGTGTGTGTGTGGTGTGTGTGTGTGTGTGTGTGTGTGTGTGTGTGTGTGTGACAGAGAGAGGGAGATGGGAGGGAGGAGAGATAGAGTGTGTGTGTATGTCTTTGAGAGAAAGAGAGCAAGAGGGTGTGAGAGAGAGAGAGAGAGATTGAGGGAGTGTGTGTGTGTGTTTGAGAGAGAGAGAGTGTGTGTGCATGTGTAATGATAGGATCTGACACTGAAGGACAGCATGTGATTTTGTTTTCCTAATAATTGAGGAAAAAACAAAAACAGCAAAAAAAACCAAACAAATAAAACCAAAAAAGAAACAACCCAAATGCATTCACCTGATACATACAGCACAACTTGTATGACAAACAAGATTTTTTTTTTCTTTCCCCAGAACAACCTTATTTTTCTCTCTCCCCCCTCCCCCCACCCCCACCCCAGGCCCCCAGCCCCCATCTTCAATGGCTGGCTGTGTCAGGCTGCGACTGATACCTGACCCTGTTTGCCTGGTGGTAATGGAGGAAATCAGGGTCGTCAGCCAGAGGAATGGACCACACCCTCATTCACCTCTTCACATCACGCACTGCAAACAGGAAAAGATAGTCAACTGGTTGGGGAAAAAAAAAATTGTGGGAATACAAGAAAAGGGAAACGTTATCAACTATTTAAGAGGAAGAAAAGGAGGGAAAAAAAGAGATTATTATACAAAGTCAACCATTAAAAAAAAGTTTTTTTCAAAGTAGGAAAAATTAGCACATTCTTAATGATTTAGAAAAAGAAACCTCACATTATATCTAGAGTTAGTCTGCAATTTTTTTAAATTTTTTTTAATTCAGTATCTATTGTAAGAAACATCAGATTTCACCCATTTGACAGTGGCTTACATAACCACATTTTGTCGTCCCCTGCAATGTCGTGACTCGTTTGGCGCAGCAGTAGGCAGACTAATGGAAAGCGAAGTGATGACTGGAGAGTGCATGTAAAAGTGGGACAGGAGACTGTAAGGCTTCCTGCAGACTGAGTTCCAGAACTGCCTCTGAAATGTTAGAAATAGCTGACACGCAGTAGAGAGACAATGCACATATGGTTGCCATGGAGATGATGTTGTGTTTTACACGTTTGAAATGCATCACAGAGCGCATTTTGGTTAGACGCTCGTAAATCCTTGAAGGTCTGGGTTTGAATCCCAGTCTTCTTAATGTGCATATTGGTTAGACACTGGTACTTCATCTTTGAAGGCCTGTATTTGAATCCCAGTCTTCTTGTGCATATTGGTTTGTCACTCGTACATCATCTTTGAAGGTCTTGGATTGAATCCCAGTATGTTGTCAGGGTAGAGGGTTGTGGAGGGATTGTGTGAGCTTTTTTTATGTCCCAAGTCATCACTTGTGTAGACCTACTTGAACCAAATGCAGTTGTAGAAGATAAAAATACCAAGTACCAATCCTGTCATAAAATGTGCCCAAGGTCTGATGAAGACACGAAAATATCAGCACCAGCGGTCATCCCTTCAAATGAAATGTGGAACAAATATCCAGATATATCAAAAGAAACAGTGCAATTGTGGGTGGGGGAGGGGGGAGGGAAGATGTATTGAATATTTATTAATTTGAATATTGTGTTTATAAAGCCAAGGAGCTTGCTACTGCTTCTGTTACAGCACTATATAAAAATGAATAATAATTAAATTATTAGAGAGTACAAAATCAAAGAAAAAAGACCCGGAGAAAGCATTTCCATTAGCACCCACTAGCAGAGTACTGTGTAAGCAACTGGGACTTCAATGTGGGGACTTGAAAGGGGAAGAGAGGGGTGAGAGAGCATGTGTGTGTGTGAGGTGGGGGGGGGGGAGAGTGTTGATGAAAGAGATGGGCAGGTCAGGACAGTATCAAGTGTCATAGCAGCACCTGCAGTCACCTGTGGGGACTGAGGTGTGCCGCTTCTTGTGTGCAATCTTTTGCCCAACCTTTTTGAGTCGGAGCAAGTAAAAAAAGATATATATATTATATACATATACACATAGTCAAACTGTAACAGTATACTGTGCTGTCTATTGTCAGAATTGAGATGCAGGATTTTAAAAATGGAGGACAGTCATCACTGTTTTTTTTGTATGTTGTTTTTGCTCTCTCTCTCTCTCTCTCTCTCTCTCTCTCTTTTAAAATAATGTTTCCTTGTTTGTGGTGGATATTACTTATGTCATGAGTAATCGTACCATGTTTCTACATGCATGTAATTGGTTTGCAGTCTTTTTAGGATATGGAGTTGGAAACTTAAATCATGTGCAGCTTTAAATTGTATACATGCGTGTAGACAAGTATGCACATACAAAAATTTGTATATGATCATATGTGTATGTATGTTTGCATTTATTTATTGGTTGGTTGGTCTATGTGTTGCTTTTGCAGCTAGATTGACCAGTTGTTTCCCATTCCAACTTTTTTAGTTCTTGTTCAGCACTGACTTTCCTACATCATAAATGTCTGCTAGACTAATACAACTTCACTGTTGGTAGCAGACCATCTTGAGATGTCAACATTCCAAGGGTGTGTTAAATTTGTTGTTATTTTTCAATGGAATTTCAGCCCCAAAAGATTTACTTCCCACAGCAGGGTTGGCTAGTGCTTGCTACACAAAGATTGAAGTTGAATAGAAAATAAACACATCTTGCTGCAGATGCTGAGTGTGTATGTGTGAAATATTCAACACTCCCACACCCCAACTTTTGATTTGCTTTTCTTTTATTTAATTTATTCATTTAGAGTGTGTGTGTGTGTGTGTGTGTGTGTGTGTGTGTGTTAATCTTGTTCAGATGAAACACATGATGTTTTGTAAAAGAAAATTAAAAAATTCTTTGCTCTACAGTAAAGTCTGCGCACACAAGAAAGAAAGCTTGGCATCCGTTGAAGGGAGTTAGTGCAGAAGTTTCAGTGTAACTTCTGCCTCCCGTTCATTTTTTTTTTCAATGGTTATTTTATGTTATTATTTGTATGAAGCACAGTCAATATCTCCTTTGAAACACTGAGAAGGGGTAGCCAGCCTCCCTTTTTGGGGGTATAATTAAACAAATGTTTGTGTGTGTTAGAAAAAAAAGAGTGTTTACATTTTGTGACAATGCCTGTAGATTGGTGCGAAGAAACAGTGACAACATGCAGGCATTTTCAGTAACCTTGTATACATATGGGTGTGTATGTGCAACAGCTTGGAGCTGATTTTTTTTTTTATTGACGCCACACACACACACACACACACACACACACACACATATATATTCACTCTCACTCTCACTCTCTTTCTCTCTCTCTCTCTCACATACACACACACCCACACCCACACCCACACACACACATGATTGGTATGATCCTAGTTACATATCACTGTTATGTTTCCTTTGCTTTTGATTACACATATTATGTTACTCCAGTCATTGTTGGTGATTTTTGTTCCATGTAAGCTGTATTAAGAGACCTTGTTCAAGGTAAGAAGAAAAGTAATGAGGAAGTCTTGTGAACAGAATCAAGCATGTGGAAATGGAAATGTCAATTTAAGATATAACAACAAAAACTGGCAGCTATATGTAGCATTGCTTTTTTTTTTTTTCTTTTTTTTTCAGCAAGTTACCCAAAGTCTGGAAAAAAACAAAAAACAACCCCAAACACAGGAACTGAATGACTCTATTTCCTTCAAGTTTGTAAAGATTTAATTTTTTTTAATTCACAGACCTAACCCTGCTCCCCCTTTCCACTCCCCCCACCTCCCAACCGCCTTCCCCTTCTCTGCCCCTCTTCTACTGAAACTGAAATATAAAAAAAAAAAAAATGACATTGAAATGTGCAGTCATGTTGCCTGAATGATTGAAAGGAAGGAGGGCAGATGAATTTGAAGCAAATTTGGATTAGATTAAGAAGAAGAAAAGAAGGAAAAAAAGAATTCCATGCTGATTTTTCAGTTGTATAGGTGATTTGAACCAGCGCTTATGACTAATGAGTCATCTGTTGTTGATTCATAGTGAAAGAGCCCACAATTTGGACGATCTTAGATTGAGTCACTGGTTCAGCACTAAGGAGATGTGCGACCAGTTTCTCAGACCATTAGACGCAAACTATGGTAAGCTGCCAGATGATAAAGAATAATAGTATTGAAGAAGAAAGAAAAGGTATACTGATATTAGTAGTAATAACAATAAAACAATAAATTCAGTTTGTATGTGATATAAAAATAAAAAAAATTTAAAGAAGAAAGGATGGTAATAATAACAATAATAAAAATAATTATTATATTCAGTTTGTACATTACTTCAGACAAAATGATGTGATGGGCTTTTCAGAGTTGAATTTACACATGAACATGTACATGTGTGGTAGCTAATTCTGTGTTGTCTGCTGGCTTTTTAGATGACATTATTTCAGTGCTTCACATGCTTGCATATTTGTCCAGTTAGTCTGTTCTGTGTTTACTTTTTTTTCTCCATTTGGCTGTTATTGTTTGTTTCATTGTTGATATGTAGGACAGGTAAAAGTAACATTTACTTTAAGTAGAACAAGGTTTCAAAGATAAAGAATTGTAGAATTAGTTAACAGAGGGAAATTGTGCAATATGAAATGAATTTTGCGTACTCTCTCACTAATGGTGCAGACTCTTTTGTATTTTCTTGTTGTTGTTGTTTTTTCTTTCTCTTTCTTTCTTTATAATGTATTTCTTTAAAAAAAATTAGAATTAAAAAAAGTGGTTTTTTTTGTTGTTGTTTGTTTTTTGTTATGACTGTAGTGTGGTCTGATATTTAATTTCTTGTCAAGACTTCGGTTTCAGTATTTACCTGTTGAAAACATATTTCCATTGTTGTCAATTAACCCATATTAATTGTTTTGGATCCTCCCCTCCTCCTTCCCCATCCAGCTGTCCTCTCCTTTTGGAAGACTTGGGGAAAGGGAAGGGAAAGGAGGGTGAACGTTTCACTAGCTACAGCTTATCTCCCTTCGTTTTGTGGGATATCTGCCACCATCTAATATTGCCTCCCCCTCCAAGATGGCCACTGCTATGACGTTCAGATTTTTTTTTTTTTTTCTTTAGATGTCTTCATTGTTCTTTTCAGGAATTGTATCTGGTGCTTAGAGATGGTGTAGTTCCTGTGAAATATTGGAGTCATCTTGTCAGTTGATGCTGTTATCTCCTCTGATTGTTTTGTGATTCTCTGTTGGAATCTTGCTGTCTGTGAATCTCTTATTTGTGAAACTTATCTTCTCTCTCTCTCTCTTTCTCTCTCAGTCCCTCTTTTTTTTCTTGCTTTCCTTTTTTTTGGGGGGTGTCATCTTTGTTTTCATTGGTCTCTTCCATTTGTATAGCTCTTGGTTGGATAAGAATTACTGCCCTGAAAATGTCTTTTGTTTGTTAAATATATTTTATACCTGAACGGATCTTTAAAAAAAAATTTTTTTTTTAATCCAACTCTCTTGATTACCAGAGGGATCTTTTCTTGTACGCAAAGGATCTGAGCTGTCTGACAATGAAAAATGTCTTTGATAATGATTATGATGATGATGATGATACATGTATCTAATGTTGGTTGATGTGCTTTAGAAACAAAACCACTTGTTAGCAGATCTGTGTTTGTTTGTTTCTGGTCTCGCTTTCGGCTACTTGTGTGTGTTTAGCTGCCACCTTGCTGTGTGTGTGTGTGTGTGTGTGTGTGTGTGTGTGTGTGTACACTGAGCCAAGGGGGACAACTGTTGTGTGGTGGCCATGTGCAACCAAGGCATGCACGCAGGGCAGTGGACAGTGTGAAACGTGGCGGGGACAGTTAAGAAGGAGGAGAAGCAGCTGTGCTCCAATTATTCAGGGTGTGTGTGTGGGGGGGGATGGGGGCTTTGACCCACAGTGCCCCACTTTCCGTCTTGTGGCAGTTGTAGATAAATATATATACATAAATATATATATAGTAATGGAGCCGGCTGCTTCGCTTTTTGGCTTTTCGCTTGTGTATCGTTGCTTGCTTATTGTTAAGATTTTATTTTTTCTTTTCTTTTCTCTCTCTGTTACTCTATCTCTTTTAAAAATTTGTTTTATTTATTTTTTTCTTGTGTTGATTCTTTTCTTTATATTTTCCAGGCAGGGAGTTGGGGGTGGGTTTCTCTCATTTTATTATTTCTAGTCTCAAAAACAGTTTTGCTCAGAAAATTTGGTTATATATTTTTTCAGCGAAATATTAAATCCGAAAGTGATGCAGTTGGTTTTTTTTTCCCCTGCAAACTCTTGATTCCTACTCCAGTCAGTATAGTTAGGTATTCCCTTCTCCTTCCCTCTGCTGAGTGGCATTCAAAGAGGTAGTATGAAAAAAACAACAGAACTTAAAAAAAAATTTTTTTTAAAACCAGGTCAAGTCTATTGCAGATTGCATTATATTACTTTTTACCTCTTCATCTTTTTTTCATTTTTTTTTTTTTCATACACATATGAATTTTAGACTTAATTATTTTGCCAATAGTTCCCTTTTTTTTTTTTGTTTTGTTTTTGATTCGGGTTGTTTTACATGCACTGACCATTCTTTCATGTAGGATTTCTGTTAATTGTGACCGGCTGTTTGGCCATTAGCAACCCTGAGTGAAGGAGAGAGGGTTTCTCTCTCTCTCTCTCTCTCTCTCTCAGACCCTGACATGAATTTCGCTCCTTCATTGCAGAAGAGCGTAAGACCTGAACTGCACTGGGGAAAAAATGTGTACTGTAAGGCATGGAGAAGGTTTTGAGGAGAAATGGGATTTAAAAAGAAGGGGTGGGGGTTGGGGGGTAGGGGAGTTTTGCAGTGCTTTTAGAGGAACCCATTCCCATCACCCCTGTCAAAGTGAAAGACTGCGACATGATGGAGGTAAAAACAAATCGTTTGTACAATACATCCATTATTGATGTTTAGCCGTTGGGAAGCAGAATCTGGAAATTATGATCGCAGTTGTATATTTGTCTTCACCTTTCAACCTCAATACAAAGGAACATTAACTCTTGAGTCTTACAATTCTTAGTTATAAGATAACTCATCCAACAGCCCCCCAAACCCTCCATCCCCTTCTCATACCATCTCAGTTCTTCTCCCATTCCTTCCCTTGTCCTGTTTTCCCAATTCCTGACACCCCACACCCACCCCTCCACCCCCTACCCCCTCCTTATTGCAGAGTATTTTGAACTGAGGAGATTGTACAGTGCTTCATTCAATCTGGAGGAAGTACTTGTCTTCAAGTAAACAAATAAATAAATGAAAAAATAGAAAAGAAAAATTCAGTCTGCATCACATCTTCTTCATTTCCTCATAAAGAAAAGAAGAATTTATAGGAAAGAAATATGAAGAGGGATGCAATGATTTATTTTTTCAGCATTCTTTTAGAGAGGGTGAAAAAATAGAAGAAGAAAAACTGTACAATATCACTTTTAGTGGCAGGAAGTATCTATATACAGACGTGAAAAGTCATGTTTGGATCCAGCACAACTTTTGACACTTGCAGCAGGGTATTGGTGAAGTGTATTTTTCAGTTGCTCTCTCTCTCTCTCTCTCTTTTTTCTTCTTTCTTATGTCTTCCTGATCTTTTGTTTTTGTTTTCCTGTTTTCACTTTTAGTTCTTTTTTTCTTTTCTTTTCTTTTTCCTGTTATATATTGTCGAGTTTGACTTAGAAGAGTCAATAATTATATATATATATATATTATATGTCTGCTATCAAGTTGTTTAAAAGTAAGTTGGAAACAAAAGTTTAATGATAGCAGCACTTGTACACAAATTTTTTTTCATATGAAATGTCTTCTTTTTTTTTAAGTGTATTGTAGAAGACTGTAAAAAGAGTGCTGTGGTTCATGTGTATCGTGTCGTTTCTTTTCATCTCTCACTCATATGCAACTGGATTAGACAATGTACAAGACAAAGAGGAATAAATCTAGGCACAGAAAATGATTACTGCACTTGTGTGTTTTATTATTTTAGTTTTTTGTTCGTGGAAAATGGTTTGTGTGTGTGTGAGCAGTCCATATATACATCTCTGTCTCTCTTTGCAAATCAACACAAACACACACCCACACACAAATGATCTCTCTCTCATGCACACACACACACACACATGCACACGTACACACACACATACGCACGCACACTTGATCTATTGTCAGAATTCACACACACACACACACACACACACAGATCAAATCACACAGTTAAATGAGTGTGTTAACTCAAATTGTTTACTTTTTTGGCACAAATGAAGTCGTCTCGCATATTGCTGCAGCGGCTAAATCATGGCATGAAAAGCTTAAAGGTCCCACAGCCTTTTGCAGCATTAGGAGCAGTGAATTCATGTTTACTCTGTCAAGGGCTCAGCATAGGAAGGTGGGGTCCAGTCCACTCCTGCTGCTTTTAACTCTCTCCATATGAACGGCGAAAGAGACGACGTTAACAGCGTTTCACCCCGATTACCATCATCAAAATATTGCAAGCAGAAGGCTCTTATACTGAAGAGGTAAATGTTGACAAAGAATACCACAGTTCTGATGACGGAAGCTAAAGGTTGGGTCATTCAGACACCCACTGGACATCAGAGGGGTCTGTGTACTGGCCGTACTGAGTGAGTTAAACCTTCCCCCAACTGAAGTCAGATACCTATTCACATCTAGGTGGAACAAGGAAAATCCAGAGGACACAACACCACGCCAAAATGGGGCCTAAAACTCAAACAGATTCTGCCATGGCACAGTCAAAAGCTGGCTGCAGCCTTCCTGAACTCTGCATTGGTAATTTACCTTGTTATATATGGAGGACCATTTTTCAATCTGGTTCACAGATCTTTTCTTTTAACTCGTGTTTGATTAAACAACAAACAGAGGCAGCAACTGAGACAGTAAACAGAGATTCCGTCTTCAACATGCACTTACCACATGTATAAGAACCCACGGTGACAAAAGTTCTGTGGAAATATTCATTTTGACAGTGAAGTTTGGAGTTTTAGGACCCAAAAAAAGTAAAACACAACACAATACATAGGCACACAACAGCTGAGTGGTTAGAGCACTGGTCTTTTGATTTGAAACTCATGTGTTCATTCCCATCATAGGCATCCGGTGGACTAAGGTGGTGATCTGTTTTTCCTATTTCCCTGCAACATCTTGACTCTCTTTGATTATATGTATACACATGAAAAAGATCAAATATGCATGTTAACAATTATATAATTTTTGTCAGTGATTGGCAGTTTATGGAAACACAAAGAAATGCACACTTCGAACACAGTGTGATAAAAAAACAGTAAGATCATAATAAATGGCCTTGCACATCAAAGCGCAGTCATGCACCTAACTTAGTGAATGTGGGACATGCCGTCCATGAAGAATATGATTACTGGTAATGTAACACACAAGAACCATAAAAAAGCACCATCTCAGTTTATAATATCAACATGTTTACAAGCTTCCTTGTTTAAGGACAGCAATTTCAGTTATTGTGTATGACATATTATTTTATCAAAATCATAGCTCAAAATAATTTTTTTATACTTTGTCAAGCCTGAGCAATTGATTGTCTTTTCAGCAATGGGTACCACAGTGGAGTAGTGTCCTCATGGTCACATATCTGCCCAGGAAGTGAGATAGCCTGTGCACACAGGATGGATTCCTGCACTCTCCAGTTTTGTTGTTTTTTGTTGTTTTCTTTCTCTCTGCTTCACCTTGAGTGGTAGTCTGGATGCTAGTCCTTCGGATGAGACGATAAACCAAGGATCCATTTGTAACATACACTTAACACACATAAAAGAACTCACATTAACAAACGGGTTGTCCCTAGCAAAATTCTGTTGAAAAAAAAAAAAACACTGACAGAAAAACAAATACACCTGCAGGCAGAAAGAAATGAAAAAAAAAAAAGAAGGAAAAAAAAAGGTAGCGCTCTCACTGGAAAGAGACAGTCAAATGTGTTGTTACAAAAGAGTAATACAATACAATGCAGTCAATACAGATATGATGATGATGATGATGATGTCGATACTTAAATAGCGCCTGTTCTCTGTCAGAGACCAAGCTCTAAGCGCTTTACAAACACAGAGTCATTTGCACAACAGGCTGCCTACCTAAGTAAAGCCGACTGACAGCTGCCATTAGGCGTTCATCATTTGTCTCCTGTGTTATTCAGTCAGATTTCAATCACGCACACAGACATGTAACATTTTACGTGAATGACCATTTCTGTTTATTTACCCCGCCATGTAGCAGCCATACTCCGTTTTCAGGGGGAAGCATGTTGGGTATGTTCTTGTTTCCATTACCCACCGAACACTGACATGGGTTACACTTTACAGGATGTTCTTTTCATGTGTATTTTGATCTTCTGCGTGAGTATACACACAAAGAGGGTTCAGGCACTAACAGGACTGCACATATGTTGACCTGGAGATCGGAAAAATCTCTACCGTTTACCCACCAGGCACCGTTATCAAGATTTGAACCCAGGACCCTCTGATTGAAAGTCCAACACTTTAACCACTCTGCTATTGTGTCCTTCACTGCTCGGCTATTGCGCAAGACAATACAATCACTGCCCGGCTGCTGCCTGTACAATACAATACAATACAAAACAATACATTTCATTAGTTTTCCATACCTGATGTGCAGTCAGACCAATGCTTGACATCGTTTAAGACCTTTATACAAAAACGTTTTATTTATTCATCTATTCATTCATTTATCTAAAATAATTCTGTATAATATCATTTGCTTTCTTGATTGCCTTCTGTATGTGGGGACTATGATGAAGTTTCAGAGCTGAATCAAATAACATCAATGCCTTTTCTCCATCGCAAACTCAGAAACATGAATTTTTTGTTGTTGTTGTTCGGTTTGATATTATTGCTTTAACTGAAGTGTTACCAAAAAAAAAAACCTCCAAGGATAAAATTGAAAATTTTGTACTTCCTGGTTATACAGGTTTTATAAACAACAAGGGAAGAGGTGTCAGTCTGTTCGTGCGGGAGGGGTGGGAGGTGTCCAGGATTGCAGAAATTGAAAGGATCTTTTCTCCTTCGATTTTTTGTAAAATATCATTACCTGGTAGTAACGAGCACATCATTTTCGGAGCAGTGTACAGATCTCCCAACTCGGATTCTGAGGATCATGCTAGTGTAATTAAACTAATAAACCATGTATTTCACAGTTTTAAAAACAAGGTTATTGTCTCTGGAGATTTTAATTATCCAGAAGTTGGCTGGCAAAATGTGGTAAGTTGTAAACTGAATGAGGACCATCTAGCTACGAAATTTTTGGATTGTGTACAACAAAATTACATTGTACAAATGACTTCCGAGCCCACTCATTATAGATGTTTACAAAAACCCAATGTGCTAGATCTATTATTTACTAACTCATATGAAAATGTCTACACTTTGGATTACTGGCCCTCTCCAGGGAAGAGCCACCATTCTGCCCTCTACTTTGATGTTCAGATCAGGTGGGAACATCCATCTGGTCACTCCGTAAAATATCAACTGGATGCAGGAGATTACGAAGGCATGAAGCATTACGTAGGTGAGATTAACTGGGACGACCTTTTGACAAATGAGACATCTGTGGATGAAACCTGGGAACTTATTCATAATGTAATAATAAAGTCCATGAACAAATCTATTCACACACACACACACACACACACACACACACACAAATCATTCAAACAAGGACCCTCCAATAAACAAAGACGAGACGCCATTCCCCAGTCACTTTTAGATAAAATTCATCAAAAGCGCAGAGCCTTTAAAAAATACAAGAAATATTCCACAAATGAGAACTATAAAATGTATGCACGTGCTAGAAACCAAGTAACATGGGAGTCAAGAAAAAACGTGAAAGCTAAGGAAACTAAATTAGCTAAAGAATCTAAGCATAATCCAAAAGGATTCTTCCGTTATGATGCAAGTAAAATTCTGCCAAGAGAATCAATTGCTAATCTATTAAAGGAAGATGGTACCTTAACACAAAATGACCCAGAAAAAGCAACTGTGCTAAACAGCTTTTTTGCTAGTGTTTTTACCGAGGAGAGCAACGTAAATGTTCCAGAGTTTTCATGCAAGACAGAGGTTACAGAAATTTCCAACGTGGAGGTCACAATTGAACAGATGAAAAAAGCTCTAAAGAGCCTAAACCCATCAATGTCCCCAGGACCTGACGAGATTCACCCACGAGTATTAAAAGAGCTTAATGAAGTTATTGCTCACCCACTTAAGATCTTGTTTGATAGAACACAAGAAAAGGGTGTAATACCAAAAGCTTGGAAAGAAGCAGAAGTGCAACCTATTTTTAAGAAAGGTAACAAGAATTCTGCAGGTAACTATCGTCCAGTCAGCCTAACATCAGTTGTCTGTAAAGTTTTTGAGGGTTTTATTCGAGACGCTCTTTGCCAACATTTAACCAAACATGATCTGTTATCTAGAGAACAGTTTGGATTTACCAGGGGGCGCTCGTGTGTTACACAACTACTTGTTACATTACAAGATTGGTTAGTCATTCTAGATGAGAGGGTACCAGTCGACGCAGTCTACCTTGATCTAAGGAAAGCTTTCGATACAGTTCCCCATCATAGACTCATAAATAAGCTGGGCTGGAGGCTATGGAATAAAAGGTAAGCTACTATCGTGGATCAGAGACTTTCTAAATGGAAGATCACAGTTTGTAAGTGTAAATAGTAGTAAATCATCGAAGGTTAAGGTAACTAGTGGTGTACCACAAGGTAGTGTTCTTGGCCCAACCTTGTTCATATACTTTATAAATGATACGCCTGGTGAGGTAGACTGTAAAGTAAAAATCTTTGCAGACGACACCAAGGCTTACTCTGCCATTCGAAATATAGAAGACAGAGATCACTTACAAATGTGTATACATAATCTAGTTATGGACAAATACTTGGCTACTGCAATTTAACAGCGAGAAATGCAAAGTTCTGCACCTTGGAAAGAATAATCCACAGTATCAGTACACGATACAGGAAAAGGGGGTAACTCGAACAATGGATAGTACAATTGCCGAAAAAGATTTAGGGGTCACGATGGATCCAGAACTAAGCTTTGAGGCACATATAAATAATATAGTGAAAAAGGGAAATCAAATTTCTGGTCTTCTTGTGAGAACTATAACTAATAAATCTCCCGAAATTATGATTCCATTGTTCAAAACTGTGGTTAGACCCAATATCGAATATGGAAACTCAGTATGGTGCCCTTACCTTAAAAAGCGCATAAATATGATTGAAGGTGAGTTCAACGCAGATTTACCAAGTGTATAACTAGTAGTAGTACTCGAGATCTTAGTTATGAGGAGCGCCTGGCTCTTTTTAATTTGCCTAGCCTAGAGTTTAGAAGATTAAGAGGTGATCTCATTGAAGTATACAAGATTATGCACAATATTTATGATCTTTGCAGCACCTCTTCCTTGTTTACTATGGCTAACTACGATAAAACCCGAGGGCACAACTTCAAAATAAATAATTTCGTAACTAACCAGTTCCGCAAGTTTTTTACCAACCGTATCATAAACCTGTGGAATAACCTTTCCTATGACACCATCAATGCACCATCTGTAAACGCCTTCAAAAATCGCATTGACAAAATGTTTAAGGACCATGTATTTTCCACAGAGTTAAATCTTTATTGAGCTGTAGATAAATGTAGTATACACTATGCCTGATTTAAACAAGGGTCTGTTCACAGCAAGTGATCCAAAAGCGCATAAATGGACAATGATTTTAGCCTATAGCCAAACATTCAGTTATGTGATTCTGTGGTTTGTGTGTGTGTTCAAGTTTTTAAAAACCAGGGATTGAAAAAACAAACAAGAACAGCTGGATATTAAGATATAAACAAATTGTTCTGCAGTAGTGTGAATCAGTGACTGAGTTCTAAAAACAATTCTGAAACAGAGATTCTAAATATATGATTTGATATATTAGGATAAAAAAGAGAAAAAAACATGTTCCCAGACGGGGAATCGAACCCCGGCCGTCGCGGTGAGAGCGCGAAATCCTAACCACTAGACCACCTGGGAAGCCGCTTATTCACTTACATTAAATTGTTATAAAATTATTTAATTGATATCCAAAATTAAAAAAAGAAAACCTTATTTATTATGAAGTTTCATACATATATTTTCATTGTTTAGGTTGGGAGATTATGAGTTTGAAAGATGACTTTTTTTCATTGTGATTATCTCGCCTGATTTCTGTTTTCATGACACGACGTATGTGAATGCAAACAACATTGTAAACTGATCACCCGTGTAGACGTGGAAGTGTTGCTCAGAATTTCCGAACATTTTTCTATTGCTCAGACGTTGTTTTTCGTGATTTGCAGAGTTGTGTTTGGCATTTTATGTTGTTGTTTTTTTTTTTTCTTTTTCGGATACTTAACTTACTTCCTGTGTCAATTGCTTCCTGTGTCACTTCCGGTCGTCAGAGCAGAAAATTGTGAGCGCAGTCTTTGTTGTGCAAAGAAACATTGTTCTTTCTGGACACAAAGGTAAGAACTGATAAATCAAAAATGATTCATGGATATTTTATTCATTTCAAGTTTTTCTGATTCGTTATCTTCTTTTATTTCACTGCACGATTTCATTATCTGAAGAAGTGTTTCCAAGCATCAGAAACGCTGACTTCGAAGACATCGTCGCAAATTGCTGAAGTGACCTGTGTCCTCTTTTTACGAATGTTTAGGGCAGCTTATAGTAGTCTTATCTTTAAGTGAGATACTCTTCTCTGACATTTCTGTCAACATTTCACACTTGCATGCGAAGGAGTAGCCCTGACCCAAATCTTCAGTACGAAGGGTAACCCAGACCAGTCTGTTCTATAAATAAATATGGATTTGCATTCAGTGGACATCCATTATTTCCGTCCACCAAGCACAGTTATGAATACACTGAACAGACAAAATCGCTGAGCTTGTAGAATGCCGATTATGACCAACAGTAACGGAACGGTGCATACTATAGTAATGATAATGATAGTAGTAGAAGTTGTAGTAATAATGTCACACTCATGCATCCTAAATTCCTGGAGCTGAATTTAGGATGCTAAAGTGCGACTTTGCCTGGATGGACACTATGATTTTCAGAAAATACTGCTCAAAGTCCTTTACATTTCATCTCTCCCCTCTCCTATACACCCTCCATTTCACAGAGAAACACATGCTGGAATACACTCGCATGCAATACCTTCATTGAACATTGAAAACCACCCATCTACCCTTGATGCACTTTAGAAAACATGTCCCTGCAACACAAACACACACAAATGCACGGACACTTGCAAGCACCCTTCTACAAGCAAATGGCAAACAGCAACCGATTCCCCACACAAAAACATATATTTGGAACCAGATCATACCACACACAACTGTGAACAGCAGTGAATTATTGTTGCTGGAAGAGATGTGTTTTCAGAGCAGGCTTTAAAGTATTTTGTGGGACAGAAAGTTGCAATATTCTGGCAATTTGTTCCACAATCTCATACAAGGTCTGGTCCAGGGAAGGAAAGAACAAAATAACTGATCAGCTATGGTCTCTCACTTTTGAGCCTTTTTTTAGTTTTACACACACACACACACACAAAATGTGGTGAAAAGAAATGGCTTTGTTTGAAGTTTTGAACTGAATTGAGTAAAACAGTTACAAGTATGTTTTAATTCAAATAAATCTAAAGAGTTGCTTATTCACTTATTGAACTCATGGACTGTGCACTGGGATTGTTTGAAGGTATCTGTTGGTCAGCTTGGTGTTGCTATACAGTATACTGCATTATTAGTGACTTGACATTTTTATCATTTTTCATTATTGATTCTTCTGATTGTCTTTAAATGTCATCTTTATTTCTGGTTAGTTTGCTATTTATTATTGTAGTTTCTGTCATACAACACATAATGACATTGTGTTAATATAATTTTTATTTCTGTCTTGTTTGTTATTCAACTTACTGACTTATTGTTATTCAGTGATTGATTGTGATTGACATTGTGTTGATATCATCTTTATTTCTGATCTGTCTGTTACTTATTGACTTATTCAGTGATTGAGTCTGCTGGTTGTCTGTTACTGGTATTAGTGTCATCTTTATTTCTGAATTATATGTTTTTGAGATCTTCCGCTTGTCTGTTACAGTGTTAGTGTTACAGTTAATGCCATCCTTATTTGTGTCTGTCTGTTACTATTGGTAACTTTGTGTCATATTTGATTTCTTACTTGCCTGTGACTGTGAGTGTATTGTGGTGTCTGATGGAACAGGAGGGGAACAGGAAGAAGATGAACCGTCAGCCCAGCAGCAGCAGCAGCTTCCCGAAGAACCGTGGAGTGGTGCAGGGTGTGCCAGGCACAGGGTCCTCTCAGTCGCAGGACCAGGAGATGCCTGCACCCAACTGTTAGTGCTTGTGGCTGTCTCTGTCCTTCTGACTGTCTTAGTGCCAGTTGGTCAGTTTGTCTCAGTGTCTGCAGCTCTCTTTAAACAAGGGGGAGGTGTGTGTGGAGAGGGGGTGGGGGTGGGGGGGGAGTAGGTGGAAAGTGGGGGTCCAAACAATAGGTTAGTCCAAAAGTGGCAAAACTAGTGATAGTCTTGTCCAAATGATATACTGATCTCATTTTGAAATCCATTTTTGTTTCATTTTATTTGGTTTTTTCCTTACACATATGTTACATCTGTTTCTCTGAAATTATCAACCATGACAATGTCCGTCATCATTTAAATGCCAGTGACACTCAACTTCAGAAAAGGGATACCCCTGAAAATTTGCCTTCTCTTGCTAGGAACATCCATCTGTACACTTGACATTCAAAACTGGATGACTCTTAATAAGTTACAAATACAACTGAACATGGACAAAACTAGATCAGTGATAATACTTTTAATAGCAAGGAATTTAGGAAGTAAACAAAACGTTTCTCTCTTCACAATTGACTCAGTCAAACTTGGCGTTACATCCTTCCTTCTTTCCAGCTCAGTCAAAAACCTTGGTGTTGTCCTTGACAACACACTGTCTGTGCAAAAATCATCAGTCAGACCCGTAAGTCCTGCTATTGTCAATTACAGTGTATCATTTTCATCAGGAAATATATGTCCACTATTGCAACATCTCTCTTGCCTCGACTACAGTAACTCTGTTGTCTGGTTTGCCTGCTTCATCCATTCATTCCCTTCAGCACACACAAAACTTTGCTGCCCAGTTTGTCCTCTGAAAGAAAAGATCTGAGCACAATGTTCCTCTCTTGCAACACCTCTGTTGGCTGCATGTCTCACAAAATAAAGTACAACTACAAGATCCGCACTCTGTGCAAAAAATGTACTAATAAATCTTCCCCTTCATATCTTCATAGCTGCCTTCACCTCTGCACCCTGTGTCACTCTCTTTGATCATCATCAGATCCACTGCTTCCACGTTCAAAAAACACTCCACAATTTGGTGCTCTTCTGAATCTTGCACTTGGAATGAATGCCGTCTTTCGGTTTGTCAGATATCTTCACTCTGCTCTTTCAAGTCTGGCCTTTAAAAACCTACTTCTTCTCAAAATAACTCACCCTCCATACTTCATCTGTGCCCTGCCTTTTCCATGCTAACAGTTTCTCCAGCATTCTATTTAGGTGTATTTATAAGTTTTGTTTTTCATCTCTGTGAATTAGAGTTATGCATTTGTGTGAATAACTGGTGTGTAAGCGCTTTGATTTGTCTCTGCTCCAGATGCAGTGCTCTGATACTCATTATGATTTATATTATTATTATTAATGCAGTATTTTGACTAAAGGTGATGAAGATAGGCAGAAAGCCTGTTAATTGTTGATTGATTCACATGTACACACTGGGATACAATTTATTTTCTTTTGTTTTATATTGATTCTGTGGTATATATATGCTACTTTAGTTCTTAATCATATTTATTTATCAATAAATCTGAAATAGAGAAAAAAGGCTTTTGATGTACTCACAAAGAATAAATGACTTATGATGCGATACATTAATTTTATCATCACAGCATTATTAGGGTCGATCATGTATGTTGTTGTTTCTACAGTACAGAATTAATCAATTATTAGGACTGACCATCATGTTGTCTAACGTTACTAGGGCTTACCATCATGTTGTTTCTGTGTTGTAGCATTAATTGGGCTGACCATCATGTTGTTGTTTCTACATTGTAGTATTTATTGGGCTGACCATCATTTTGTTGTTTGTATGTTGCAGCATTAATCGGGCTGACCATCATGTTGTTGTTTCTACATTGTAGCATTTATTGGGCCGACCATCATTTTGTTGTTTGTATGTTGCAGCATTAATTGGGCTGACCATAATGTTGTTGTTTCTCCAGGGCCTGCAGCCGCAGCTGCAGCCTCTGACCTGGCTAGCTACTTTGAGTGCCCTGTCTGCTTCGACTATGCCCTGCCACCCATCATGCAGTGCCAGAGTGGTCACATTGTCTGCCAGTCGTGTCGGCAGAAACTGGCGTCCTGCCCCACATGCCGTGGCCCCCTGGGTAAGAGACTTGATAGGGAACTTTGTGCTCAGCTCCATGACTTGAATGGGCGCAACAGTGCAGTGGTTAAAATGTTGAACTTTCTCCCTGAGGGTCTTAGGTTAGAGTCTTGATTGTGGCATCTGGTGGATTAAGAATGGATCTCTGAGATCGACACTAGTGCAGACCTGCTAGTACCTGAAACCCCTCTAAGCATGTTAAGGACCCTGTAATCCATGTCAAGGGTTCAGTGGGTTATGAAAACAATAACATACCCAGCATGCATACTCCCCAAAATGAAGCATGCCTGCCTACATGGCATAGTCGTCTTCTTCATTCATGGGCTGCAACTCCCACGATAGCTGGTATGTACATGAGTGGGCTTATGTGTGTATGACCGTTTTTACCCAATATGTAAATATGGTCATACATATGGAGGCTCATTCACACATGTATATGAATAAATGAGGGTTTGCAGCACTCAAACACAGACGAAGAAGCTCCAGTTCTTGATTTCTGCAGAGTTTGGTAGACAAGGCTATTCTGTCCTGACCTGAAAAAGATCCTTTCTCACTGTAGTGGCTTAATTGAGACATCTGATATATCAGCTGCAGTGTGATTGATTGAAATCTGATCTACTTTCTCTCTGTCTCACCCCCTCAGTCTCTCTCATACATTCTTGTTCTCTCACTCTCACGCACATTGCATGCATGCATGCATGCACACTTGCACACATTCACAATGGCATGCACTCACTGTTCACATTGGCTGTTCCTGCATGCAGGCAACATCCGTAACCTGGCGATGGAGAAGGTGGCAGCCACAGTGATGTTTCCCTGTCGCTTCTCCAGTAACGGCTGTCCACAGACCATGCTGCATTCTGACAAATG
Source organism: Babylonia areolata (assembly GCF_041734735.1). Taxonomy (NCBI): domain Eukaryota; kingdom Metazoa; phylum Mollusca; class Gastropoda; order Neogastropoda; family Buccinidae; genus Babylonia; species Babylonia areolata. The sequence continues at coordinate 30,048,722 of NC_134902.1, read as the reverse complement.
TGAACACGAAGAAACCTGCGAGTTCAGGTAGGGATGAGAGGGGTGTGTGTGCAAGAAAGAGAGAGAGAGTGTGTGTGTGTGGTGTGTGTGCGTGTATTCAGGGGTGTGTGCTGCTCAGATGAATGGTTTTTTTTTTTTTTTTAGTGTTTGCTGCTTGACTAACACCTACCTGTTATTTACTAGTTTATCTTATGTTTTAACCCCTTCCTGTTAGCTAATCGATCATTACCTTACCATAACTGCCCCATTATCAGCTTCCTGTTATTGCAGAGTTATCTCTTTCTTGAATGACTTTGGCCTGTGCAAAGCAAATAAAGTGTAAAGTGCAATTTAGTGATCTGAATAGTATCTGGATGAAAATAGATGTATTCATGGAGGTTGTGTAGCATGCTTGTGTCTGTGCACTATAATATGTATGTACATGTGTGTGTGTGTGTGTGTGTGTGTTCATAGGCCGTACACATGCCCATGCCCAGGGGCGTCATGCAAGTGGCAGGGGTCGCTGGAGCAGGTAATGCCCCATCTGATCCAGTCCCACAAGAGCATCACCACATTGCAAGGTACTGCGCCACCAGTGGTCTTGGTCATGATGTTGACAACAGTGAGAGTTGGGGCGTGGGGGGAAGGAACAGCGATAATTGAGATAAAAATGATGATAATGATAACGTATTCAGGGCCAGGCATTAGAATGGTCTGCGGATCCACTAATTTCAGAGGATTGGTAGACCGCTGACTGTGGTTTTGGCTTGGGAAGCCACAGATTCAATTTTTTTATGGAGCGCAATCTTATTCTGAAATGGTATTCTTAAATGGTATATTCTGTTTTTGCTTGTCTATATGGTATTCTTGTACGGCTTTTTCTGTTTTTGCACACTTCCACAAACAAATGTCGGTGCCATCTTTATCAGTATTAAATCGCTATCATGTCTTCCATCATCCGCTGAGACTTATACGCATATCAGTATTCCCGATTATGCGCATATGTGCATGAATGATGCTTAGATTTCAATTTTGTCGCATGATAGTGGTACATGCGTTTATAATGATGCTCACTTTTTCTTGAAGAAAAAAAAACTGCTTCTAAACTGGCAAGTACTGGCAGATTGCGCTAGCTGACAACAAGCCTGCTTTACAGAGTTACGTCCCGTACTGGAGACGGATACATTTACCCAGTGCACAGAACGTGTTTGCTCAGACGTCAACCATACAAATGTTGAAAATGTCGCTGATGCCCTGGCTAGAGCATGAATGTGCGCATGTCAGCTAAAAGCTGCAGACAGCAGATATTCTGAACAAAGAATTGTCAAAACATGTGATCCAGTTGAAATATCAGCTGCAGGGCCTTCGACCTCGGCAAATGCTGGCTGATAAACTGACTGAGAATGAAGATACTGTGAAGGCTGAACGGAAAGGTGTCAAATGCAAGTTTAATGACAGATACTGAGATAGCTGGAGGAGTTTAACTGGTGTTAATTTAGCTCTGGGATACCTTTCTGCACAATCGGCATCCGAGGTTCACAGTCAAAAATGCTTTCGGCAAGTGGCCACTTGGTTAAAAAAAACAACAACAAACACCCAGAGGGGTTGATTTAGACTGACCCTCAAAATTTGTGAAATGACCCCCCAAAAAATGAGACAGACGGTCATATTGACCCTAAAAATTTTAGGTGCATGGGGAACACTGGCATATAATGACAGTGGTGGTAGCAGTGACTGGCAGTGGTCATGGTGCTAAAAAATACTCACTTTTGGTGAAAAGGGAAAAGAGGAGAAGGAGCGCTGTGGCCTGTGGATTAAGAAGATCGACATGCCGGGGAAAGCAAGATTCATTCTGTACATGATGATTTTGTTTGTGGATTGTGAGGTGTGACAGCGCGTGTGTGTATGAGTGAAATATTTGGCATGAGTGTAACATTTCACAGACAATTTTAACCAATTACAATTAGTAAAATGCACTCAGGAAAGGCCTATAAGTACTGTCAGATTTTAAAATTTCTCTTCTCTTCTTCCTGGTGGTTATTGGCTGTAGTTTCGTTTTCTCCGCATAGGCGGATAGTAGTTTACACAGGACAGGAATGTCAGACCCCTGCCGGAGTCTGCACTAGTTGGGTCACGGTAAGTATGTTATTTAAACATAATTTTAGAAAATTTCCTTTCATCTTTAGAGGGGCTTCACTGACCTCCCAACAGGATGTTGCCCCATTACCCCACTGGGGCCTGAGCAGTCACTGAACCCCAGCCTTCTTCAGAGGATTAGACTCTGGGGTATTCTGGTGCCTGCAGGGCTTTTTCAAAAACAGAGTTCAGTGCACTTTACATACATGTACAAAAAACAACAACCCTAATACATAATGAATGAAGGTGACATGGAAGTAGTTTAGGGGTGAATTAATCTGTTTGAAAAAATGAAAAGAAAAAAAAAAGATTCCAAATTGACACATAATCGAGTATTACTGCAAACTGTGGGTTGCTTTCGTTTGCTCCGCATAGGCGGATAGTAGTTTGCACAGGACAGGAATGTCAGACCCCTGCCGGAGTCTGCATTAGTTGGGTCACAGTAAGTATGTTATTTAAATGTAATTTTAGATAGAAAATTTCCTTTTTGAAAGAAATCATTCCCAGGTCACCTGGCCTGGCTTACCTTGGTTTATGGTCTCCTCCAAATGACTAGGTGCACAGTTTGATTTTCCAGTCAAACTTTGGGGAGAAAGGGTGAGACCGGGATTCAAACCCAGACCCTCACACACTCTATTGGCAGGTGAGCATCTTAACCATTCTGCCACCTTCATCCTGTGCAGGGGAGGACATCGTGTTCCTGGCGACAGATGTGAACCTGTCCGGGGCGGTGGACTGGGTGATGATGCAGTCGTGCTTTGGCCACAACTTCATGCTGGTGCTGGAGAAGCAGGAAAAGATGGATGGCCTGCAGATGTTTTACGCCATCGTGCAGCTCATTGGCACGCACAAACAGGCAGAGAACTTCATCTACAGGTCAGTGTGACAATTCAGATGACAATGATAATGATGATAATAATGTTGATTATGTTCTGTGCCATCATGCAGCTATGTGACTGTCATTATTATCATCATCATTTTCATTATTGTGTTTTATTAGTATCTGTCACAACAGATTTTCTCTGTGTGAAATTCAGGCTGCTCTCCCCAGGGAGAGTTTTCACTACAGCAGCACCCCCCCCCCCCTTTTTTTTGTCTTCCTTTTTTCTCCCTGTTTTCCTATCAAAGTGGATTCTATACAGAATTTTGCCAGGGGCAACCACTTTGTTGCTGTGGGTTCCTAAGTGTGCTAAGTGCATGCTACACACAGGACTTGGTTTATCATTTCATCTAAATAACTAGTGTCCAGCCACCACTCAAGGTCTATTGGAGGAGGAGAAAATATTGCTGAGTATGGGATTCAATCTTGTGCACTCTCACTTCCAAGGTGCATTACCACAAGGTCATTGTTATCATAGTTGTTTTCACTGAGCAGAATGTTCACCACTTACAGACCGTAACAAGAGGAAAGTTAGGTTAAACTGATCCCTGTGCGTTGCTTTCTGCTTCAGACTGGAACTGAATGGCCACAGACGACGGCTGACGTGGGAGGCAGCACCCCGCAGCATTCACGATGGCATCCAGTCAGCCATCGTGGCCAGTGACTGCCTCGTCTTTGACACCAACATCGCTCAGCTCTTCGCTGACCACGGCAACCTGGGCATCAACGTCACTATCTCCGTGTGTGAGAGGTAGACATCTGCCTGGGAAAGGTGACAGAGATCTCCTACTACTCCTCAGCCATGTCTGCCATAGACTGTTTGCAAGAGACTCTTGGCCACCTCACTGTCCTGTTTCTGTAGAAACAGTATTTGTGAGAGATAGACACCTGCTGAAGGGATGTTGTGGAGATATCCTCCTCCACACCACCCCCACTCTCACCCCTCAACTGTCCATATGCCATAAGCTGGTGAGTCGTTTGCAAGAGACTGTTGGCATCCTCACTCTCACTCTCCTGTTTCCACAGGGACAGTATTTGTGAGAGGGTGACATCTGCTGAGGGGACATTAACGAGATCTCCCCCTACCCCTCAACCATCCGTGTCAGCCATAGACTTACGACATGTCTGTGAGAGAATGCTGGTGTCCTCACTGTCCTGTTTCCATAGTGACAGTATATGCTGGTGGGACAGTAGTAGCAGGGATTCAGTCAGCCAGTTGTCAGTGTTTACATTGTGTGGTGAAGTGCAGAGACGGGAATCAGGCCTGACCTGTGTGTGTCTGTGTGTGTGTGCCCAGGTGTGTAGTGAGGACCCTACTCCGTGACTTGGGACAGTGGTGAAAAGATGGTACTGATAATTCAGTCAGTGTGAATTTACAGAGGAATTTAGTGGAGGTGAAATTGCAAGAGTGAACTCATATTTTGGGTGTAATGTTTCGGTTTTAAATCATTTTTCGGAATAAGATCAGAACAATAGTTTGGTAGATAAAACTACATGTGTCAACTCTGGTACAGGAAGGAGCTTTTTGGTGGTTAACGTGTTTTTGGAAAGCCAAGGAATAAGTCGAGCTGAATGGTACATAAATGGACCAGGAACTTCCCTTTTTGTTTTGTTTTTCTTTCCAGTGGAAGTTTCTTGTCTGTTCCTCTGTACTGTCTGTTTACCCTGTCTGCCAGCGAATGGAAATATCAAGCAGCTGTGGGTGAGGTTATGCCTCTTACAGGAGCAGGATTTACTCTTCTTGATTTTTTGTGTTTGTTTTTATCTTTTATTTTACTCTGGGTGAGGTTATGCTTTTTACAGGAGCAAGATTTACTCTTCTTGTTTTTTTGTGTTTTGTTTTTATCATTTATTTTACTCTGGGTGAGGTTATACCTCTTTCAGGAGCGGGATTTGCTCTTCTTGATTTGTTTGTGTTTTGTTTTCTTTATGGTACTATCAGAGTGCATGTTGGAAAAGCTTCAGAGGCAGGTCTAGAATAGTCTTGGAATTTTGATAAAATCCTTGACCAGTACCATTCAGCAAAGAGCTTAATGCATTAAAAAAAAAAAAAAAACACGGAAAAAAGTGGATGAAAATTGAACATCAGTTGTGGGATATCCAACTGTCTCGTCAGCAGTGTAACAGGTAAATTTTTGATTCAGTTTGGTGTTTGCTATAGAAAAACATGGTCTGGAAAAACATGGAATTTTGTTTGGTCACATCTTGTTGCAGAATCGGTTAAGCATTGGATTTCTGTTCCAGTGTTAGCCATTGATAGGGTTCAAGGCCCCATTTTGGCATGGTGTAGTGTCATTGGGAAAGGCACTTTACTCCGATTTCCCCACTCTACCCAGGTGTGAATGGGTACCAGACTTCGGTTGGGGAAGGTCAAAACAATGGATGGAGAGAGGATTGGGCCTCACCTTCCCCTGCCAAGCCCTAGAAACAGTGAATGTGCATTTACTGCCCAGATGGCTGTAAAAAGGCAATGGGACTTTTACCTTTGATTTCTGTGGGAACCCTGGTGGTCCTGGAAGCCTTCTTGGTCCAGCTGATCTGGATCTGGCCTGCCCTTCCTCCCTTGGCCCCCTTCTCTGCCTCATTGGAGCCCTTGGATTGTACTTGGTATGGTCAGGGGTCCTCTCTCTTCACACACAGAAGCGAGTCTTCTCAGTGAGGAGGCTTTCTAGACCCTGAGAGAACCATGTCCCCCTCTGAAGGAAGAAAAAAAAAAAGTATGAATGAAAGAGGCAGCTAGAGTTGGGTGGAGCGGATGGAAGCAGACAGCATACGAGTCTGGGAGGCAGAATTTTGTTATGTACAGTTTGTAATGATTATTATACTGCCAACATTTGTTGAATATCCGAAAATTACTTATGTGGGTACTCAGAAACTGTTAAAAAGAAAAAAGGAAAAAAAAAAGATGAAAAATGAGGAAGTATATCAAATCGAAGATGAAAGAAGATTAAATAGGGGGAAATGAAAACGTTTGAAAGAGGAACATTCTCTCCACTTCTTCTCCCCAAATTAGAAATTTTGGAGTGATGTAGATGGACAGTTGTGTAAGTTCAGTGTGAAGATGTTTGTTCCGATGTTTGTTAAACCCCCCCCAGAAATTTGGAAAAAAAAAAAAAAAAAAATCGGGGTGTAGAGAGTAGGTTGGAGGGGGTTTGGTGGGAAATCGTTTGTGGAAGAAAAATGTGATACACCCATAAGCTGAAATTACAGAGGAATGTTAGGAGGAGGAGATTTTTTTTTTTTTGCCAGAGGAAAACTTGAAATCACAGATGGGAGAGAGCTCTTCTGTTTGTGTAACTTCTGTAAGAAAAGAGGACTGCTTTGAAATTTCATTGGCGATAACATCTTTTTAAAGCATAAAGTAATGATGGGTTAGCGTTGTAGATGAAGCCTGAGGTTGAGGGCCCAGTGTCAGATCGTATCATGTCAATATGAATGCCATTAGGCCTGTAATGCCTATTGCCCGCTGAAATTGGGAAGTGAGAGCCCCCATAATTGTATTGAGAGATGTTTATAATCTAATTGCGCAAGGCTTATTAATGATGCAAGGCTTAATTTCTGCCCCAAATACTGTGCCTGTACCTGTACCTATTGTTGAGAGAACCCGAGGTAGAGGGCCCTTTCGATTGAGATTGTGCCATAATTTTAGCTCGACTGGCCAAACGAGCTAAGTAAGTTTGTGACCTGATACAAGTCTTCATCAGATACAAAACATGAGTGTCAAAGAATCGATAGACAGACAGAAATACGAAAAAATTAGCCGTATGAAGAGCACAGGATCAGGAGTCAAGATGGCTGCCGGAAAAAGAGGGCGCTAGTTAGGGATGCACAGGGGAAGTAACCTACTTTGAGAGGTTTTCGGCCGTAGCTGCTTTCGTTTTCTATGCATAGGCGGGTAGTAGTTTGCACAGGACAGGAATCAGACCCCTGCCGGAGTCTGCACAAGTGGGTCACAGTAAGTATGTTACTTAAACATAATTTTAGGAAGAAAATTTCCTATAAGAGATATTCCTTCTATAAATAGGGTGACACGTTTTGTACTGGGAAATCTTCAGAAGATGGAGATTTCAGTGGGTATGCTTTAATTCTAGGAATGTTGGAAAGCTTGGAAAAAGGGGAATAGACAGGTAAGCAAGACCTACATACTGTTTTCATTGAGCATACAGTACCGTGCATTTTGGCACCATTGTGTGCCCTGCCCCAAAAGCAAAACTACGCACTTCACTTCTTTGCATTGCCCCAAAAGCAAAACTACGCACTTCACTTCTTTGCATTGTGTGTGTGCATATTGGAGAGATTATGAATTGAGCTGTTGATGTACTTGTTGTGAAAAAGAGTTTTTAATGTGGTCGTCATTCAACTGTTGATACACCTGTTAACAAGTAAGCAGTAAATCACAAGTGAATATGTGTATTAGCTGTGGGGACACTTTGCTCTGAACAGCTTTTTGCATTTAAACGTACATTCTGTATCAAAAGATGAAGAAGCTATTTTAGAATGTGAAAAGTGAGTCTTTGGGGCAAAAACTGAGAAAGTGTTAAGGACAAGGTCACTGTTCAACAGAAACATAGCTTTTTTCCATCAACAAGAAATCGTAGATTTAGTCACAACACTGTTGGACATCTACTTACTTTTGTTTTGTGGAGAGAAGCTGTTTGCATCATGGAATTCCTCACACATCAGAGCCCTGCCCCCATTTCCTGCCCTGACTGTTGTGTGGGCGGAGGGGAATTGTGAGGTGTGGGCAGAGGGGGTATTGGGGATGATGGACAGATGAATGCAGGATCATTATTCCTGCATGCCAACGACTGACTGGGTATAGGTGTGTGAGATGTTTACTCTGGTTTGAGACGTAAGGTAATCAATCAAATCAAAAGTACTGAATTAATCCACATTGGGGTTACGTAGACGAAGTGGTTACATGAACATTCACTGGTCTTAATTTGGTTTTTGGAGAACTTGTGGTGCGTGAGATGTGGACTTTTGTTAGAAACATAGAATAATCGATCAAATCATATTATTATTTATTAATCCACATAGGGGTGGAGGTTGCATGAAAATTCACTTGTCTAATTTTGGTGTGTGGAGAAAGAGTGATGGTATGTGTGAAACATTTGAATTCCAAAGAAAATGCTTGAAAGTGCATTTGTGTGACTCTGTGAGTGGGTGTAGTGATGGACAAATAGAAGCAGCAGTGGTTATATAAATTTCAGTGATGTAAAAATGGCTGGTGCCATGCTTATGACCTTATGTTAAACAACATTTTTTGTTAAGTATTGACGCAACTAAATGAATACATGGCACTGTCTGCAATATTTGGGTATTTTGTGAGATAAGGCATGCCAAATCATGTCTATTTACTTCTGATGAAGTTATCGCACCTTGAAAATAGCTTGCTTCAAACCACAATGCCTCCCACTTGGGAATGACCACTGATTTGACTCCCGACAGGTTGTTAATGTCTTGTCTGATTTCTGTTGCATTTTTAGGACTTCTGCACTGCTGTGTATTTGCTGTACTTCAGAGTGAGGAATTTGCCATTTCTGGATTGAGGACTATTTGGAAATCTCTTGCCAGAAATGTTAGTTTGACAGTGGTGAACCTGATTTGTATTTGTTGTTTAGCGCAAAACTGCACTTGTCCAAGAGACCTAAACTTGAGGTTTCATATTGTGAAGGGAGGAGACTGGGATTTGCAAAAGGATATTATCACAAAACTAGAATGAATGCACAAGGCAAAAGTTAATGTTCAGAAACAATAGCTGAATAGGTTGGTAGTTAAGGGACACCCCTGAATCTAGGGCTGTAAAGTGGAATTGAAAGCCTTTGAGGATTGTCACAGGCTGCAGTGAGACCAGGAATAAATGGTCTCAGCATTTTTGTTTAAACCTGGCAAGATTTGACGGCTATTCACTGCTGATTGTCATCTTTGCCAGCCATCATTGCCAGGCAGGTAGCAGAAGTGAGGACAGTGTGGGCACTTGATTTGTGTGTGTACCCCCGAAAGCGGAGTATGACTGCCTACATGGTGGGGTAAAAACGGTCATACACGTAAAAGCCCGCTCGTGTGCATATGAGTGAACGTGGGAGTTGCAGCCCACGAACGCAGAAGAAGAAGAAGAAGATTTGTGTGTGTGAAATAAAAGTTGTGTTTCTTAGACACAAGAACAATAAAAGTAAAGTTTCTTACAAGGATTCAGGGAAATAAAAGTTGTTTCTAGATATAAGGAAAAGAAAATTTCATAGTAGCTAGGAAAATGAAACCTTGTTCAAAGTCAAGTTTCTTTGACAAGGAAAGGAAAATAATGGTTGAGAATCAAGGAAAATAAAAGTTAATGTTGTTGTTGTTTATTTAGACACCAGGAGAAGGATAGTCAAGTTTTATGACAAGGAAATTAAAAGTAAAGTTTCTTGGATACAAGGATTCAGGAGAAGATAAGTCCAGTTTCTAAGACACAAGGGAAAGAACAGTCCAGTTACTCAGACACAAGGACAATAAAATTTGCCATGAAAAATAAGAGGCAAGTGAGTGTTCACTGCTTCAGTGTGACACACTTATTCTCCTTATCTATCTTCCATGAAACTGAAAGGGAAACCATATAAAACTGCACCAAGTGAGACTAGAAACATTTGACCTGAATTATATGTATCAAACAGCTGTATGTATGACCAGGACTGCATTGGCTGACCCATTTAACAGTGCTGTATGCGACCAGGACTATCTTAATTGACACATGTTAAACAGTATTATATAAGTGTGTCTAGGAATTTATCCTGATAAACAGTTATGAGGGGTTTTTGTTGTTGTTTTTCACAGCCTTTTCCTCATATTCCAGCGTCCTCTCACCAAGTGAGTGACCCAGGAGAATGTTTGATGGCTGCTTGTGGATCACTCTGCCAGATCCTTCATCAGTGCTAATCTGTACTGAGTTGGGTTGCATGAGTGATCATAGCACCGCTTAGTTTGCTTTGTGGTAAGATTTGTCTTGAGCCTGTGGTATTAACATAAACTAAAGAAAAATCTTAACACTGGGCAAACTTTGTGCTTCTAAGATAGTTGATGAAACCTAGCCCTGGTATCAAATGCACTGACGTTTGATAGGTTTGTAGTTTTATTTTCTTATTGTGCTGTGTGCACTGATGAATCAGACGTCATGTTGGTGGGAGGGGTTGTAACTGGGTATAACAAATAGATAGGAATTCATTGAGAAGTTTCAAAAGGGGTAGGGGGTGTAACTGGGAAAAAACAAATGAATCGGAAGGCATTGATAGATAATAAGAAAAGTTGAATAAACAACCTTATTCATTTGGCGAGAATTTTTTTGGTTTTGTTTTGATCAACAAATGTCCGGCAAAAAACAGTGATGAAATTGTGTCAGTTGTGTCAATGCTTCAAGATTGAATGAACAAGCAGGTGAGAAAACGTTCCCATGATTATTTTTTGTTTGTGATTATTGTCTCAATGTCTGATTATTGTCTGATGTAATGATAAATGAGGATTCAGATTGTTCACGTGCATTGTCTGTTGTTTGCTGTTCTTGGTATCTTTGGATTTTTTTTTGTTTTTGTTTTTTTGCTTGAGTCAGAGGTACGGCAGAGTCAGAGCAGAGATTTGGAGGTAGTGTTATCTTGTCTGGTTACACTTACCATTCGATTGATTTTTTCACCTTCTTCTTTGTCTTTTCTTATGCTCTTCTCTCTCTCTCTTCTCTCTGTCACTCTATGTGTGTGGGTGCATGCAAATGTTGTTTTGTTGTTTCTATTTTCTTTTTGTCAGCTGTAGATATCGATTGTCATGGCATTGTTATGTAAAAGTGTATATAACAGTACATACATTATATATATATATTGAACTCAGAAAAAAATATAGTATTATTATTATCCCCTTGTTTCCATGAGTGTTGGTTCAAGTGTGCATTGCGTGAAAGCCTGTTGTTTGTCATCTCTGTGTGTGTGTGTATGTGTGTGAGAATGTGTGCATGTGCATGCAACTTTCAACACTGATAATGTAATGTTTTGTCAGTATTGACCAGTGACAATGGTATGTGGAAGAAGGCAGTGTTGCCTATGGCATGGTTTTGGCCATTTGCAGGGCAGATGTTCACTCCACGTTCAAGAACTAGTTCCATCCTCTGTGCATCAGCTTTGACCTCTGTTCATCATCAACACAATTTACTGAAGATGAAATTTGCACTTAATTCAACATCTTTTGCTGAGATCTTGTCCTTTGTTTATGAGCTGTAACACCCACATTTACTTGTATCAGATCTTATTTATATGTCACATACTTCATTGGAAGCTGTTCTGCAGTTTTGGGGATGTGCATAGTGGTTATGTTAGTGTTTAAAATCCACTATGCAGTAAGTTGTGACTTACATGGATTAAGGATCTTTAACATGCGTTTATTGTCTGCTGCACACATATGATGAAAAGGGAGATTGCACGAAAGAACATTCAACCATCCATAATTGTGTAGCATGCATGCGGTGAGAGTGATTATTGTTTCAGAATGGCCACACACACACACACACACCACAAAGAATTAGGAAATGCAGAAAATTATCTGATAAAGAAAGTTGATAAGGGTTCTTCCTGAAGATTTCAGTGTTAGGATGTGCGCAACAGCTGAGTGGTTATAATTTTTGTTTTGGTATTTCTATTTTCTGGCGCTGAATCTTATGAGTAGACCGTGTTTCTTTTCGTTTGTTTTTTTTTTTTTTTTTTTTACAACACTTATGCGCATTCATTATTATTAGATAGAAAACTGAAAAACCAAACCAAACAATAAAACTATAAATGGAAGAGGGAGGAGCTATTTTAGATAATAATTTTAAAGTGCATACTTTGGAAGAGCTGAGTTATGAGATGTGACGAAGTGACAGTTGTGGGTGCTCGTTCCAAGTGAATTATAGAGATCCAGAAACAGAGAAGGAGCGGCGGTCGATTGTAGAGTGTTTGATTCTGGCAGTGCGTAAACAGAGTGGGTCTAAAGCTTATTGTACAGTGCCAAATTGTTTCGCAGAAGGACGTCTCCGTGTCTATCGACTCGGACCTTGTGTTCCAGTTGGGCAAAGTGGAGAAAGGGTGGTTACTGATACGAGATTTTCAATCAAAGGGAAGTAAATCCCACTTTGTAGGAGTCGCCATTTAATTTTGATAAATTTCTTTACATCTTTAAACTTTCACGTTTTTGTTGATGATATTTTTTCTTCTTTCTTCCTTTCTTTATTTGTTCATTTCATTCCTCATTAAAAAAAATAATCTCTTCTTTTTGACTCACTTGTGTAAACAAAGTGAGTATGTTTTAACCCTGTGTTCAGTTGTCTCTGTGTGTGTGTGTGTCTGTGTGTCCGTGGTAAAACTTTAACATTGCCATTTTCTCTGCAAATACTTCGTCAGTTGACACCAAATTTGGCATAAAAATAGGAAAAATTAAGTTCTTTCCAGTCATCTTGTTTAAAAACATATTGTACCTCTGGGATGGGCACAAAAATTTTTTAAAAAAGAAGCCAAATTATATGCAAACTGAATTTACTGTTATATTTTTTTATTCTCTAAACTTGGCACTTTGATCGGATATTCTGACACAACAACAAGAGCAGTCATTTCTATCATTTTTTGTTCAAACAGGAACTTCTTTTGCTAAGCATGGAATATATATGTATTTTGCATTTCTTTGGTGCAGATAGTAAAAAAGGTAAATTAATCTGTAATTAATGCTAGGGGGCTTAATTTGCTTTAAACTGATCTTTCTCATCTTAAACATTACATTTTGAAATTATATTCAATACATAAAAAAACTTGTTTTACTCTCAGTGTACAGAGCTTTCACTATGTTCATTTGCCCAAGTGGTCTTTTTTTGGAAAATACTAAAATCAATACGACGAGTGGACTTTATAGATCTATTGGCTGAGCCCTGAAGGTCATGGGCAAAAATCAGTTGCGTACACATATTTATGCATATTCAAAGCGCGTGCTCATATTCTTCGCGAACCCAACGACGCCATGTTGTTTCAAGTTGTTTACCTGCCCGTTCAATCCTATATTCAATCTATCACGATAACATGTGATGGAAAGCTGGAGAAGGAGACCGTTAAATATTTATTCAGAGAAAGATTTGTGAACGCCTCATCACTTACTGGATTATGCCACAAACTGCCATAAAAATAGCCACAGAATCAGTCGGAATTTACAGTTAAAAATAATGAATACCCTTGAATTATCAGTGAAACGTAAAAATTTCCATGATTCTTGACTTTTCTCAAAGTGAAGTCCTCTTCACTTCATACTTCACTTGGCAGCTCTACATATTAGTAGTTTGACTTGGACAAAATACTCAATTTTCATATCAACTTTAAAACTAGAATGAACATAAAAGAGAAATTGAATCGACCATGTCAAACGGGTGTAACTAAACTTGTACATCTATCTAGATCCAGAGAAAACGGCTAAATGTTGCAGTGTATTTGGCGGCGATAGCCACGTCTCCTTTACCGTGGACTTAAAATTTTTTTTTTTAATTGCCCTTAAAGATTTTTTGAATGCCCAAGATACACCAGAATAATATGATTTAAACAGCGTTCTCACAGCGAATACCGCAATCGATTTGTCGCTCTTTTAAAAAAAGCATGTTTAAATATTATTATTTTGGAACATCAGCTGAGGAGCCACGACAGTGTAATGGGTAAGACAGATCCTTCTCACCCGAACACGCGGGGTTCGAATCTGCCGTTATGACTTTTTCTTCTTCTTTTTCTTTTAACCCGAAGCTTTATAATAACAAATACAGAACACATTTTAACGATTAGATTTTTATTTTTATTTATTTTATTTTTTTAAAGTGTATCACATGTGAGTCTTGAAGGCCTTGACTCTCTTGTTCTTTTCTTTCTTAATCATACCAGGAAGACTGCCGACTTAACAATGCCACACTAGCTCAAGGTCAGCCGGGAAACTCGATCCTTCACGCAATTTACAGCCCCTCACAGCCGGAACAAAGAGAG
>NC_134902.1:30019724-30024724 GCF_041734735.1 Babylonia areolata | reverse complement strand
ATTCCTTACAATCCTTTCATTACAAGAAGCCATAAGTAAGCTTAACCGTAGTTGACTTGGATACCTATAGAATTTTGATGGAATATGAGAGAGAGAGAGAGAGAGAGAGAGAGAGAGAGAGAGAGAGAGAGAGAGAGAGAGAGAGACTGGACACTGTTCACTGGAATTATTTATTGTCATTGCCAAGAAAGGTCTTTTGACAAGGGGGCAACAACATAAATTCACATATTTTTGCTTCAAAAACTCTTTGTTTTCACAACCATTCAGTCAATTTAAACCAAGAAAACATGCAATCATTGGAAACACTAAAGTCACATCCTGACAAAAACTCAAGGAAATGGAACTAAAGAAAAACAAAAATATGATACTATATCAAAATGACAAAATGAATGGGGACTGACTCGACCATCCACTCAAGAATATATCAAAACTAATTCAGACTGACTCAACAATACACTCATGTATGTAATGCTATGTTTTCAGTTCTGTTTTGTCTAAATAAGACAGCAACTTCTGCACTGATTATAATTAAGTACCTTCGAAGCTGTTAATACCATTTTGACTTATGTACCTTTGTCTTATTGTTTGTGCGTCTGCAATGAATTTCATAATGAATTATGATTTCATTATCAGATGATAAAACAGTAACAACATCATGACTTTTAGCCACGTCAGTTTTAAAGAATATACATCTTTCTCGCACAGTATTATAAACTTCACACTGAAAAAGAAAATGTTTTTCGTCATCCACCTGGTATCCACAGAGAGGACATGGTGATTGTGAGGAAGTCCCAGGTTCAAACCATCTCCTGTCTGCATTAAAAACCCAGAGTTCTTAGCCTAAATCTTGCATAATTTATTCTATGCCACTTATCTCTAATGATTCTGAGGTATGCTTCAGGCTGAAATATACTTTTAAATCAAAAGAACCAACAATATTTGTCTTTACTTTCCATGTCAGAATGCCAGTTTTGTTTGAAGGAACAAATGAGTCTGTCTATGAATTCTGCAATAAACTGTTGTTCGTTTCCTACACCCTGGGACAACCACACAATTCAAAAACCATGTTCAGTTAGAACCTTCTTCTTTCTACAACACCAGTTGTCTTTTCCTAACTCCATTTGCAAAAGCATCATATCATAGGCCTGTTTGCACAGACGTATTTGTGGAAGCGTTAACAATTTTATCCAATATTTAATACATTTGACAAACGTTCTTGTGTACAGAAGGTATCTTCCAGTTTCCCCATAAAGAACCGCATTGGAGGAATGAATTGGAACATTTAGAAAGCATTTAATTGCAAAAGTATGTATTCTCTCAATATGTGAATTAACCCTTAGTTCCCAGATTTCAGCTGCATAAGGAAGTAAAGGTTCTATTTGTACGTCGAACATTTTCCAAAATAGACAACAATCAATGGAGTTCAGTTTTCTAACTGTTTTCAAAATTTCGATGACGCCTTTTTTTTTACCTTTTCTGCAAAATTCTTCCCATGCATTATTCGAACTTAATTTTGTTGAAAAAATCATTCCAAAATACTTATATGAATTAACAACCCTAACTTCTGTATTTCCGTATAACCATTTTTCAAGCGTTGATAGATGACCATCGATTCTAAAAACCATAATATTCGTTTTATCCAGATTCACAGTCAAACCTAATCGATCGCCTTCTTCTTTTAAGGCATTTAACTGGTTTTGCAAACCTTTAACTGTCCCCGACAAAAGAATGACATCGTCAGGAAAAAGCAACAGAAATATCTCAGTAGCTCCTGGTATTAGCTGGATACCATGCCGACCTCTTTTGGAAAGTTCTACAGCTAATTCATTTATATATATATATATATATATATATATATATATATATATATATATATATATATATATATAAAGAAAACATTTGCGGGCTTAAAAGACATCTTTGTTTAACACCAGCTGAACATTCAAAGTAATTTGAGTATACACCTTTTACACGCACACATGCAAGTACTGAGTTGTAGACACCTCTCAGCGCCATATACAGTTTTCCATTCACACCACTTTTACGCAGGACATTCCACAGGGCATTACAATTCACAGAATCGAAAGCCTTCCTGAAATCAACAAAAGCGACATACAGTTTTGTGTTACAAAGCAGAAAATTTTGCACCATTGAATACAATGTAAATATGTGATCAATAGTACTGTAAATTGCTCTAAAACCTGCTTGCTCTTCAGTTATTTTTTTCTTCTTTTTCAGCCCATTTAGTTAGTCTCCTATTTAAGGGGTGGGTGTGAACTTTGCTTAGAACACTTGTGAGCCATACTCCACGATAGTTATCGGGGTTGTTAACATCACCTTTTTATGTATAGGAATAATTATTGATTTTGCCCATTCTACAGGAAATGTACCATTTTCAAACATCTGGTTAAATACCTGAATAAGGAAGTCGATCATAAGGGAATTTGCATGCTTCAGCATTTCTCCAATAATTTTGTCTGGACCTGCACTTTTTCCTGACTTAGTGTCTAATACTAGAAATGATCTCTTCCTTAGTGATAGGGTCGTTAAGCAATGGCTCACACTCATCCTCTGTCTTCACTAAATTGTTTTCTTCTTGCATTAAATCATTATCAAAGTCATTAAGAACCTTAAAGAAATGATCATGCCACTGTTGCATAGAAATATCATTATACACAAACACTTTTCTGTTCACAGATCTTATCACTGACCAGGATGTCTTTGAGTCACTAATCGAATATCTTAATTTTAATTCTATTCTTTTCAAACTCTTGCTCTTTTGATTTTCTTAATCTTACATACTCTTTTCGGGCTGCAGCATATGCTTGTCTTTTATCTGTCTTGTCCGTTTGTATTTTACACCTCTGAAATCTTTTAAGTAACCTTTTAACTTCTTGTTTCTTACACTTAAATTCATCATCAAACCAATCATTACATATCTTGCTTCCTTTTCCTGCTATTCGAATCATGCATGCAGCAGCTCCACACAAGGCAGTAACAAATTGGTTTAAACTACCGTTCAAGCTAGTATCTAATAATCGAAATGTTTTCCGAATATCATCATAGAATTCATCACCGTCTAGCTCGTTTTTAAAGACATTGACATTTTCATCAGACTGTACAATTTTTTCTTCACCCTGATGCATTATATTCATGCTGTGATTATGAGGAATATTTTTCCAAGTTGCCTCAACTGGCAAGTGCCATGAATCCACGCAGTCACCAATATGCACATCGAATTTCGATAACAAATCAACAGAAACCAGAAGATAATCTATTACACTACATCCATTAGGAGACACAAAAGTATAGTCTCCCTTTTTATCACTCTCACAAAAATCATTCAAGACAATCATATCAAACAGGAAACACAGGTCTAACAATGTTTTACCAAAATTATTTATAGTTTCATCTTTAGAATATCGTCCACCACTTTCTTCATCCACACTGTCATCCAGGTCATCCATATAATTTGTCATAATTTCAAGTTCAGATTGTTTGTTACCAGTTCTGGCATTCAGATCTCCAGTGATCATTAAATGTACTTCATCCTTTTCAAAATGTTGCAGTAATGTTTCTTCTAATATCAAGACACCGTCTTTGTTTTATCATTATACACAGGGCTTCCTTCTGGAGCGACATAGCAAGCAACTAAAACAACATCCTTATCTAAACCAAATACATATTTATTTACTCTGATAGCAATAGTGTTAGCACACTCTAATTTTATGTCTTTCACACAATCAACTAAGCTCTTTCTCACTAACAACAGCTCACCACCTGAGCGTCGACCATGATAGGACAGCTTCTTGGCTGGAGCATAAAACTTCACATAATCAGTAAACACACCACTGAAATCAAACGATGAATCAAGAAAACATTCAGTGAGACAAACAAAATCAAATTTATTTACATAATTTATAAAGGAAACGTCTTTCAATTTGTTATATAAGTTTTCCACGTTGTAATTGAGGAAAGACCAATGTTTTGGATGGTCGGGCATGTCCTATGGCTTTTTGACATGACTAGAACGCGTGTTCCTGTCACTGACAGCACCACCTCTTCCCCTGCCACGAGCTGAACCTGCGGGTGACTTGCGTGGCGGGTTCCCCAGGTAAGAGTGCATCCCCGCCTGTCCTGTCCCCGAACCTCCACGAGTTGCACGCACGTCACCAAAGGAGTGACACTCAGCGTCATAAATCGGGGAATTCCCGCCAGCTCTGATTGGCTCGTGTCGTTCACGTGCTGAACTCACCCCGACGTCCGTGACTGAGGGAGGCACCATCTCCACCCCCGCCGCTGTCGTCACGCTGCCGCTGGTCCTGGTTTGCACGTGCACGAGCACGAGAAGGTGGGGAGGAGGGAGAGGGTTCCCCACTCACACCGCACGGAGCGTTCTGCCAAACGGTGTCACCTGCCTTCGTCACCACCCTCTCACTGTCAAGCGGAGGGGAACCCCTGCCTTGATTGGACCAATCAGACACACCCTTTTCCTCTTGGGGTGGAGTGTGATGTTTGTGTATTGGCCTGTTTGTCTCGGGACATTGTAGCACCATTACCCCCACTCCCTACGACCTGCGCGTATGATCGATTATCTGGGAATCTAGGTTCGATCACGAGCTGACCCGTCTGTGAAAATAGGCCCTCTTTCCCTCACTTCTAGCCTTTGCTACGATCTGGGCCTGTGCTTTGGTCATATCATTGGCCACCCTCACCCCACCTTCCTGCAGTTTCTGTCTTGTCTCTGTATTAGTTAGCACTGTCATTTTGTCCCTCTACCTTGTAAACCGCACGATCATGGGTCGTGGCTGTCCCTGTCGTGCTTGTCCCGTGCGGTGTGCTCGTATGATGTCGTCAGGAGTCCAGCGTTTCTGTCCGTCAACAGTGTTGAGCACGTCTACTACTGCACTTGCACATGAGTCAAAAGTCTCAGTGGGCTCAAGGTGGAGAATCCCATAAAACCGCAAGTTGTCACGTCGTGAAGTCTTCTAGTCTGTCTG
>NC_134902.1:30009724-30014724 GCF_041734735.1 Babylonia areolata | reverse complement strand
TTGAAGAGACGAAATAGAAAGGGCAGACTGTGGGTGGATGACAAAGAAGAAGAATGAGGAAGAGGGAACAGAAAAATACTTACGTAGGAATCAAAGATAAAAAAAAAAAGTTCACTAACTGATGATACAACGCCTGCTCGCGGCCACACACACACACACACACACACACACACACACACACACACACACACACACACTCACTCACTCACTCACTCACTATCCAATGTCTCCAAAATACAAAATAGCCGCATTCACATTCTCTATCAGGATGACTTCGAATTCCCCCGGTGCACAGAATTTGAATACAAAGAAGAAAAAAAAAAGCTTTCTGAGTGGCCACTTTGTGGTATTGTCAGTGCCTCGTCTGATAGGTCCCCTCTCACACACGACTCTCCTCCCCTAGAAGTTGTTGACCACAAAAGCGGCCGAAGAGGAAAAAGTCACCAGAAGGACACACGGCCGAGGAGTGCCCGTAGCGTTCTCAATTTTGTAGGGAGGTGCTGACGTTGCAGATCCTCCTGATAGGGGAGGAAAGGGTGTTGTAGAAAGTGGGACGGGGGGTAAGGAATGTAGGTAGGGGTGGTTTTAAGGTGGCAGAAAGGGAAGACAGAATCCGAGAATCTAAGAATCCAAGGACTTCATCCCCCTGAACGCAGCCAGTTATTCAGACAGCCAGGACTTCACCCCTCTTCAGACAGCCAGGACTTCACCCCTCTTCAGACAGCCAGGACTGCACTCCTCTTCAGACAGCCAGGACTGCACCCCTCTTCAGACAGCCAGGACCACCCCTCTTCAAACAGCCAGGACCACCCCTCCAGACAGCCAGGACTGCACTCCTCTTCCGACAGCCAGGACTGCACTCCTCTTCAGACAGCCAGGACCACCCCTCTTCAAACAGCCAGGACCACCCCTCTTCAGACAGCCAGGACCACCCCTCTTCAGACAGCCAGGACCACCCCTCTTCAGACAGCCAGGACCACCCCTCCAGACAGCCAGGACTTCACCCCTCTTCAGACAGCCAGGACCACCCCTCTTCAGACAGCCAGGACCACCCCTCTTCAAACAGCCAGGACCACCCCTCTTTAGACAGCCAGGACCACACCTCTTCAGACAGCTAGGACTTCACCCCTCTTCAGACAGCCAGGACCACCCCTCTTCAGACAGCCAGGACCACACCTCTTCAGACAGCTAGGACTTCACCCCTCTTCAGACAGCCAGGACCACCCCTCTTCAAACAGCCAGGACCACCCCTCTTCAAACAGTCAGGACTTCACCCCTCTTCAGACAGCCAGGACCACCCCTCTTCAGACAGCTAGGACTTCACCCCTCTTCAGACAGCCAGGACTTCACCCCTCGTGGAACTTCACCCCACTTTACGCCAGACAGACCTCCCACCCGGACAGACATCCAGGACAGCTCCTCGAACAAGGCAACCATGACCTACAAGCCATGAACATCTCAACGGCGTCGGCCTTTCGGTTGTAATACTCGTCTGTCCCAGTTGCAAGGCAGAATGTGAAAGACGCTAAAACCAGGCAGGGGTTATTGAAACTGGGCTGAAATGTAAAACGTAAGCCGCGCCGCCGCCTCAGCTGAATTTTGATTAGATTTTTTTTTATTGTTGATCTGGTTATTTATTTTGTGTGTGTGTTTTTTTTGTTTTTGACTCACTTGTGTAAACAAAGTGAGTCGATGTTTTAACCCGATGTTCGGTTGTCTGTGTGTGTGTGTGTGTGTGTGTGTGTGTGTGTGTGTGTGTGTGTGTGTGTGTTCTGTGTGTGCGTCTGTGTGTCCGTGGTAAACTTTAACATTGACATTTTATCTGCAAATACTTTGTCAGCTGACACCAAATTAGGCATAAAAATAGGAAAAATTCAGTTCTTTCCAGTCATCTTGTTCAAAACAATATTGCACCTCTGGGATGGGACCAAAAAATAAAAAAAGAAGCCAAATTATATGCAAACTGCATTTACTGTTATATTTATATTTTTTTAATTCTCTAAACTTGGCACTTTGATTTGATATTCTGACACAACAAGAGCAGTCATTATTATCAATTTTTGTTCAAACAGGAACTTCTTTTGCTAAGCATGGAAGTTTTATTTATTTTGCAAACGTTTTGGTGCGGTTAGTAAAAAAGGGAAATTAATCTGTAATTAATGCTAGGGGACTAAATTTGCTTTAAACTGATCTTTCTCATCTTAACCATTACATTTTGAAATTATACTCCATACATAAAACGCTTGTGTGTTTTACTCTCAGTGTACAGGGCTTTCACTATGTTCATTCGCCCAAGTGGTCTTTTTCAGAAAATACTAAAACCAATACAACGAGTGGACTTTATAGCTCTATTGGCTGAGCCCTGAAGGTCATGGGCAAAAATCAATTGTGTACACATATTTATACACATTCAAAGCGCGTGCTCATATTCTTCGTGAACGCGAACGACGCCATTTTGTTTCAAGTTGTTGACCTGCCCGTTCAATCCTATATTCAATGGACAAAACTCGATAACATGTGATGGAAAGTTGGAGAAGGAGACCGTTAAATATTTAATCAGAGAAAGATTTGTGAACGCCTCATCACTTACTGGATTATGCCCCAAACTGCCATAAAAATAGCCACAGAATCAGTCGGAATTCACAGTTAAAAATTGTAAACCATGCGAGTTAATACCCTTGAATTGATGAAACGAAAAAATTTCCAGTCTTGACTTTTCTCAAAATAAAGACCTTTTCACTTCATACGACGTTTAGAAGTACTTGTACTTGGCTCTACATGTTATTAGTTTAACAAAATACTAAATTTTCATATCAACTATAAAACTATAAAACTAGAATGAACATAAAAGAGAAATTGAATCGACCGTGTCATACTACATTCCCGGCGGGTGTAACTAAACTTGTACATTTATCTAGATCTAGAGAAAACGGCTAAATGTTGCAGTGTGATTGCGGCGATAGCCAGTCTCCTTTACCGCGGACTTAAAAAGAATTTTTAATTGCCCTTAAAGAATTTTTGAATGCCCAAGATACACCAGAATAATATGGTTTAAACAGCGTTCTCACTGCGAATACCGCAATTGATTTATCGCCCTTTAAAAAAGTATGTCCAAATATTAAATTTTAGAACGTCAGTTAAGGAGCCATGATAGTGTAATGGGTAAGACAGTTTCTTCTCACCCGAACACGCGGGGTTCGAATCTGGGTAGGACTTTTTTAAATTTTTTTATAACCCGAAGCTTTATAATAATGTGACCAAGCGAGATAAGCTTTATCTAATCTATACTGTCAGTGTACTTTCACCAAGTCAGCATCGCTTCAGTCACTTTAACTGCACCATTTAAATATATTAGGAATGTCATTTGATGTCAGTGTTTGGTCTTCACACATACGCAATACCAAGTGATAGTCTTTCCATGTAACATGTATACATGTGCTTTACAATTCACTTGTGCCGACATGTTGTGCTTATGACATTTGTTTATGTCATTCCAGCCACTGTCTTCTTATTTGTCTTCTCGTTTTATGTCTTCTTCTCTTTCGTCTTCACGTTTAGTTCTTCTCATTACTTCTTCTCAGTCTTCTCTTCTTAGTTTTCTCTTTTTATGTTCTTCTAACTATTGTAAATAAAACAATAGAAAACCCCATTTGTGACTGGCCTCTATATGTTCCTGGCCTGTGCGTGGGATCTTGTCTATCCTTCAATTAATCATATTTAGTTAAGTCTTTTGTGCCGCACCCTTGAATAACCACTCGGTACATGCTACAATAACAAATACAGAACACATTTTAACGATTAGATTTTTTTAAAAAGTGTATCACAGGTGAGTCTTGAAGGACTTGCCTCTCTTGTTTAATCTTTTTGGTTGAAGGGTGGGGTGGTGGTGGTTGTGTGTGTGTGTGTGTGTGTGTGTGTGTGTGTGTGTGTGAGAGAGAGAGAGAGAGAGAGAGAGAAATGCGGTGTGCATGCAGGTGTGTGTGTGTGTGTGTGTGTGTGTGTGAGAGAGAGAGAGAGAGAAATGCGGTGTGCATGCAGGTGTGTGTGTGTGTGTGTGTGTGTGTGTGTGTCTGTGTCTGTGTACCTGTGTGTGTGTGTGTGTGTGTGTGAGGGGAAAACAAAGAATAAAAGAGAAAAGATACAAGATAACAAAAAAAATAAATAAATAAAATAAAATAATAATAAATAAAAAAAAAGAAAAAGAAAGAAAGGGAAGAGAAAAAAAGTGTCACGGACAACTTTAAGGAATTTGCAATCACTTGCATTTCTTCTTTTTTTTCGATATAATTTTGTCTGTTGTTCGGAAAAAAAATATTTTGTCTGTTATTGCCAGAGGAAAATGATAAAATCGCTAAAACAAGTGTACTTGGTGTTTGGGCAATATTAAGTCTGTACAACACAACAACTAGACAATGGTCCCATTTCCGTGTATGACAATATACTTTTATGCAACTTGCAAAATCCTTTGTTCCCCCTTTTACTGCTTTGTCTGCTTGGTCGTCATACAGAAAGCCAGTGCGGGATGGCATCCAACGAAAATAAAACATTTGCACCTTTCACATATACGGAGAATAACAAAATGCTTAACTTCAGACAATAAAATATTTCTTTGGTTATTCTAAAATAAGAAGCGAACTTTATTTAAAAAAAAGAAAAAAAAAAAAAAGATTGAGAATCGACACAAAACAAGGACATTATTTCGGCTCTATGTACTGATTTACTCGAGCGGGCTTTTTTTTTTTCACTTTAGTTTTCGATAGCGTTTTTACATACATTTTTGTTTATGTGGTGTGTGTGAAAGATGCATGTGTGAAATGCTCCAGTGCTCCCAGGGAGCATTTGATATTTATAAACCTCTTGTCCAGCCATGCCTTACCTTGCCTTGCCTTGCCTTGCATTGCAAACTGAAACAACAGACGTTCCAATGTTCACACCTCGGAAGCTTGTTGGGTCACGTCGGGTTTGTATTGCCCCCTCCATGTGGAAGCTTTCGCGGCCTG
>NC_134902.1:29969724-30004724 GCF_041734735.1 Babylonia areolata | reverse complement strand
CTGCTGCTGTTTCTGCTGCTGCTGATGACGGTGATGCTCGAGTACACATGGATGGGTGTCTGTTGTGGTTGGTGTTGCAGTGTGGGGGTACGGGTTCCTGTTCGTGACCCTGATCAACGTGTGCTCGCTGTTCGGGGCCTGCGTGCTGCCCTGTGTCCACTCGGCAGTCTACAAAGTCCTGCTGCTCTTCATGGTGGCCCTCGCCGTGGGCACGCTGGTGGGCAGCGGGCTGCTCGTGCTGATCCCTGAGGTGTGGTGGGGGCAAGTTTGTGAATGATGATGATGATGATGATGATGATGTAAAATGTTAGGGTAATGATGTGTGTATGTGTGTAATGATGGTGATGGTGATGATTATGATTAAAGTAGTAGTTATGGTAGTAGTAGTAGTAGTAGTAGTAGTAATAATAACAATGGTAATAATTATACTTAGAGAAGAAGAAGAAGAAGAAGAAGAAGATGATGATGATGATGATGATGATGATGATTTAAAAAAAGAAAAAAGTGAAGAATAATAATAAGAAAAAGACGAAGAAGAAGACGAAGAAAAAGACGACGACGACGACGACGACGACGAAGAAGAAGAAACTATACAGCGCTGAATCTCATGCAGACAAAGCGCATTCATTCCCAGCTTTCACATGCATGCAAAACTCTGAGCCAAAGGGATTAAAGACGAAAGTTATATACAGAATATGCTGACACTTCCATACACATGCACATATATTTTTCAAAGTTTCGCCGCCGACATTCAGCTTCCTCATACGCAAGATATTCCTGAACCCTTGTCTGAGGAAGATGAATCTCACCAGAAAGTTGCAAGTACAATTTGTTTTGAGGCATGAAAAGACTTTGGTTGTTGTTGTTGTTGTTATTATATCTATGCAACCCAGTTTAGCTGTACACATAAAACTTTCCCTACCTACTGTCAGTACACCTAAACCTTTCCTTACCTTCTATCATTACACCTAAACCTTTCCTTAACTACTATCAGTACACCTAGACCTTTCCCTACCCACTGTCAGTACACCTACACCTTTCCCTACCTACTATCACTACACCTAAACCTTTCCTTACCTACTGTCAGTACACCTAAACCTTTTCCTACCTACTGTCAGTGCACCTACACCTTTCCATACCTACTGTCAGTACACCCAAACCTTTCCCTACCTACTGTCAGTACACCTAAACCTTTCCCTACCTACTGTCAGTACACCTAAACCTTTCCCTACCTACTGTCAGTACACCTAAACCTTTCCTTACCTACTGTCAGTACACCTAAATCTTTCCCTACCTACTCTCAGTACACTTACACCTTTCCCTACCTACTGTCAGTAAACCTAAACCTTTCCCTACCTACTGTCAGTACACTTACATCTTTCCCTACCTACCGTCAGTAAACCTAAACCTTTCCCTACCTACTGTCAGTACACTTACACCTTTCCCTACCCACTGTCAGTAAACCTAAACCTTTCCCTACCTACTGTCAGTACACTTACACCTTTCCCTACCTACCGTCAGTAAACCTAAACCTTTCCCTACCTACTGTCAGTACACTTACACCTTTCCCTACCCACTGTCAGTAAACCTAAACCTTTCCCTACCTACTGTCAGTACACCTAAACATTTCCCTACCTACTGTCACTGTCAGTACACCTAAACCTTTCCCTGCCTACTGTCAGTACACCTAAACCTTTCCCTACCTACTGTCAGTACACCCAAACCTTTCCTTACCTACTGTCAGTACACCTAAACCTTTCCCTACCTACTGTCAGTACACCTAAACCTTTTCCTACCTACTGTCAGTGCACCTACACCTTTCCATACCTACTATCAATACACCCAAACCTTTCCCTACCTACTGTCAGTACACCTAAACCTTTCCCTACCTACTGTCAGTACACCTAAACCTTTCCCTACCTACTGTCAGTACACCTAAACCTTTCCTTACCTACTGTCAGTACACCTAAATCTTTCCCTACCTACTGTCAGTACACTTACACCTTTCCCTACCTACCGTCAGTAAACCTAAACCTTTCCCTACCTACTGTCAGTACACTTACACCTTTCCCTACCTACCGTCAGTAAACCTAAACCTTTCCCTACCTACTGTCAGTACACTTACACCTTTCCCTACCCACTGTCAGTAAACCTAAACCTTTCCCTACCTACTGTCAGTACACTTACACCTTTCCCTACCTACCGTCAGTAAACCTAAACCTTTCCCTACCTACTGTCAGTACACTTACACCTTTCCCTACCCACTGTCAGTAAACCTAAACCTTTCCCTACCTACTGTCAGTACACCTAAATCTTTCCCTACCTACTGTCAGTACACCTAAACCTTTCCCTACCTACTGTCACTGTCAGTACACCTAAACCTTTCCCTACCTACTGTCAGTACACCTAAACCTTTCCCTACCTACTGTCAGTACACCCAAACCTTTCCTTACCTACTGTCAGTACACCTAAACCTTTCCCTACCTACTGTCAGTACACCTAAACCTTTCCCTACCTACTGTCAGTGCACCTACACCTTTCCATACCTACTGTCAATACACCCAAACCTTTCCCTACCTACTGTCAGTACACCTAAACCTTTCCCTACCTACTGTCATACACCTAAACCTTTCCTACCTACTGTCATGTCACCTAAACCTTTCCTTACTACTGCAGTACACAAATCTTTCCTACTACTGTCAGTGATACACTTTGCCTATCTACGTCATATAGAAACGTTTCCCTGACTACTGTCAGTGAGCACTTGACCCTTTTCTCTCTACTACGATCTGGTATAACCTAACTGTCCTACTGCTGTCTGTCACTGTGACGATGCTGCTCTTTCCCTACCTGCCTGTGATGAACATGCCTTTTCTCTATGTCATGACACACTGCTTTTCTACCTAGATGACTAAACCTTTGCGCTGACTCTGTCAGTACCTTCCGTTTCCTGATCTGACGTCTGTGCTGTAACTGCTGTTCCCTACCGATACTGTCAGTACACATAATGTTCCTGTACTGTCGTATGCAGCTGGAACGGTTCTTTCACCTATCAAACTGTCTCGTGTCAGGTACACCTAAACCTTGTCCACTACGGTCAGTACACCAAAGTCCTCTTGTCAGTTCACTTGAACCTTCGCCTACTACTGTCAGTACGCGCTAACGGCTATCCCTACTTGGTGCAGTTACATATAACTTTCATATGTATGTAAAAGTAGGTAACTATGTGTATTTCTACTATTACTGATCTATGATAAGCTAGATTTGTTAGTATAGTCAGTATACTAACTAATACTTTATTATACTTGAGGAGACGAAACAAAAAGACTATTCTGATGATGTATGATTTTAAAAAAAGAAAAACTTAGTAATATAAGGACAGAAAACAAGAAAACTTTCCGACACACGACGACGAGACACAGAAGAAGAACTTCACGCTACTGTCATGCAACTAAAGCGCTTTCATTCAGCTTACATGCAAAAACTCTAGCCAAAGATTAAAAGTTTACAATATTGACACTCATACACTCCATTTTTACTGTTCCCGCGACATTCGTTCCTCATACCAGATATAATCTTTCCCTACCTACTGTCAGTACACCTAGACCTTTCCTTACCTACTGTCAGTACACCTAAACCTTTCCCTACCCACTGTCAGTACACCTAAATCTTTCCCTACCTACTGTCAGTTCAGTACACCTAAACCTTTCCCTGCCTACTGTCAGTACACCCAAACCTTTCCTTACCTACTGTCAGTACACCTAAACCTTTTCCTACCCACTGTCAGTACACCTACACCTTTCCCTACCTACTATCAATACACCTAGACCTTTCCTTACCTACTGTCAGTACACCTAAACCTTTCCCTACCCACTGTCAGTACACCTACACCTTTCCCTAACTACTGTCGGTACACTTACACCTTTCCCTACCCACTGTCAGTACACCTACACCTTTCCCTACCTACTGTCAATACACCTACACCTTTCCCTACCCACTGTCAGTACACCTAAACCTTTCCCTACCCACTGTCAGTACACCTACACCTTTCCCTACCTACTGTCAGTACACCTAAACCTTTCCCTACCTACTGTCAGTACACCTACACCTTTCCCTACCTACTGTCAGTGCACCTACACCTTTCCCTACCTACTGTCAGTACACCTAAACCTTTCCCTACCTACTGTCAGTACACCTAAACCTTTCCCTACCTACTGTCAGTACACCTAAACCTTTCCCTACCCACTGTCAGTACACCCAAACCTTTCCTTACCTACTGTCAGTACACCTAAACATTTCCCTACCTACTGTCAGTACACCCAAACCTTTCCTTACCTACTGTCAGTACACCTAAACCTTTTCCTACCTACTGTCAGTACACCTACACCTTTCCCTACCTACTGTCATTACGCCTAAACCTTTCCTTACCTACTGTCAGTACACCTAAACCTTTTCCTACCTACTGTCAGTGCACCTACACCTTTTCCTACCTACTGTCAGTACACCTAAACCTTTCCTTACCTACTGTCAGTACACCTAAACCTTTCCTTACCTACTGTCAGTACACTTACACCTTTCCCTACCCACTGTCAGTACACCTACACCTTTCCCTACCTACTGTCAGTACACCTAAACCTTTCCTTACCTACTGTCAGTACACCTAAACCTTTCCCTACCTACTGTCAGTACACCCAAACCTTTCCTTACCTACTGTCAGTACACCCAAACCTTTCCTACCTACTGTCAGTGCACCTACACCTTTCCCTACCTACTGTCAGTACACCTAAACCTTTCCCTACCTACTGTCAGTACACCTAAACCTTTCCTTACCTACTGTCAGTACACCTAAACCTTTCCCTACCTACTGTCAGTACACCTAAACCTTTCCTTACCTACTGTCAGTACACCTAGACCTTTCCTTACCTACTGTCAGTACACCTAAACCTTTCCTTACCTACTGTCAGTACACCTAAACCTTTCCTTACCTACTGTCAGTACACCTAAACCTTTCCTTACCTACTGTCAGTACACTTACACTTTCCCTACCCACTGTCAGTACACCGAAACCTTTCCCTACATACTATCAGTACACCTAAACCTTTCCCTACCTACTATCAGTACACCTAAACCTTTCCCTACCTACTATCAGTACACCTAAACCTTTCCCTACATAGTATCAGTACACCAAAACCTTTCCCTACCTACTATCAGTACACCTAAACCTTTTCCTACCTACCGGTTTTGGCAGGCCCTTCAGCTGACGGAAGAAGTATCCGAGGGGTTCGTATGGAAGATGACCACAGTGATGGGGGGTGTCTACCTCTTCTTCCTGGTGGAGAGGATCATGAGGATGATCAACAACTGGCGAGAGGTCAGTACGCCACGCACGCACGCTCACAAACACACACACATGAACAAATACACAGAGACACAGACACACACAGAGACACACACATGAACAAACACACGGAGACACAGACACACACAGAGACACACAGGGACACACACACAGCCACACACACAGACACAGACACACACACACACACACACGCACACACAGACACACACACACACGCCAACACACACACACACACGCACAGACACACACACACACACACACATACACACACACACACACACATGCGCACGCCTAACCGACCAACGCACCTCTCCACAACGTGTTTCGCCCACAGAATGTGAGGTTTCAACGTACGGGAACGAAAGGAGCCGTCTAAAAACAACTTCCATGGAGCGTTTCTCGGAGCTGTCTAAGGGAGATGATCGATGAATCTACTTTCTCAAGAGATACCATCGATTGTCTCGCGTAGAACATTTGAATATTTATTTATTATTATTATTATTATTATTTGTGATTTTATATTGTGTGTATAGCGCATCCGTGTGTGCGCATGCGTGTACGCGTCCGTGCTTGAGTACGTGCATGCGTACGGGGAAGCGTGCGTTCGTAGTGTACGATTTTATTTCGCAACATACATACATGAGACACGCGTGAATAGAGGAATGGTCCAGGGGAGACGATCCATACTATCTTGCACTGGACCGTGATCAGTCTGTCGGATGAGACGACAAACAGAAGTGCCATGCACTGAGCGCAAGTTTCAGTTTCAGTTTCAGTAGCTCAAGGAGGCGGCACTGCGTTCGGACAAATCCATATACGCTACACCACATCTGCCAAGCAGATGCCTGACCAGCAGCGTAACCCAACGCGCTTAGTCAGGCCTTGAGGAAAAAAAAAGAAGAAAAAAAGAACTGCTACTACTAATAATAATATGTATAAGGCGCAAAAACTTGATGAAGTCAACTATAGGCGTAAAAAAAAAAGAAAAAAAAAGATA
Source organism: Babylonia areolata (assembly GCF_041734735.1). Taxonomy (NCBI): domain Eukaryota; kingdom Metazoa; phylum Mollusca; class Gastropoda; order Neogastropoda; family Buccinidae; genus Babylonia; species Babylonia areolata. The sequence goes on along the minus strand of NC_134902.1, from coordinate 29,998,368 downwards.
CATAAATAAATAACTAAATAATTAACTAACTAACTAACTAAATGATAATAATATAATTAAAATAAATAAATAAATAAATAGCAAGTGAAAATATCCATGGCAACAAAAGGGTTATACCTGGCAAAGTTCTGTAGAAAGCTAGATTTGGTTAGGAAAACAGGTACACTTGCATAAAAGAAAAATGGGAGACAGGGTGGTCAGTGGTGTGGGGTGGGTGGTGGTGGGGGTAATGGCAGTCAGTGCACCTGTAACGACGCGCCCTCCCCGTGGAAAGCAGACCGAATTGGACACGAAGGAATCTGTTGTGGCAAAAAGCGCCACAACGCAACACAGCACAGCACAGCACAGCACAGCACAACACAACACAGAGGAATTTGTTGTTATTCAAAAGCAACACAACTTCACGCCACGGCACGCAGAACAACACAGCACAGCACAGCACAGCACAGCACAACACAACGCAACGCAACGTAACACAACACAACACAGAGGAATCTGTTGTGATAAAAAGCATCACAACGCAAATCAACGCAACGCAATGAAACGAAACACAGCATGACACAACGTAACACACAACACAACACAACACACAATAGCACATATCATACATATCATATAACACAACCCGCCCCCCCTACCCCTCTGCCCCCATCACCACAGAACACCAAGGACAAGAAAGAGATGGACCAGATGGCCACAGAGGGCACCTACACCAGCTTCTTCCAGAGGCACACCCCGGAGAGCCCCCAAGCCAGGCTGAAGGACACCACCCAGCTGCACGTGCAGGGACTCAGCAACTGTGCCTTCACTGCTGACGAGGAGGGGGGTCGGCGGCCGTCTGGAGACCTCGCCGTGCTGGCTGCTGCTGAGGTGGTCAATGGTTGTGTTCGTCATGGTGGTGGTAGTGGTGGTGGTGGTGGTGACAGTGGTGATGGTGGTTGTGATGGTGGTAATGGTTGTGACAGTGGTGATGGTGGTGGTGGTTGTGACAGTGGTAATGGTGGTTGTGATGGTGGTGGTGGTGGTGACAGTGTTGGTGGTGGTGATGGTTGTGATGGTGGTGGTGGTGGTGACAGTGGTGGTGGTGATAGGTGTGACGGTGGTGGTGATGGTTGTGATGGTGGTTGTGATGGTGGTGGTGGTGGTGATGGTTGTGACAGTGGTGGTGATGGTGGTGGTGGTGACAGTGGTGGTGGTGGTGGTGGTGATGGTTGTGATGATGGTTGTGACGGTGGTGGTGGTGGTTGTGATGGTGGTGGTGGTGGTGACAGTGGTGGTGGTGGTGGTGATGGTTGTGATGGAGGTGATGGTGGTTGTGATGGTGGTGGTGATGATGGTTGTGACGGTGGTGATGGTGGTTGTGGTGATGGTTGTGACAGTGATGATGGTGGTGCTGATGGTGGTTGTGGTTGTGACGGTGGTGGTGATGGTGGTTGTGACAGTGATGATGGTGGTGCTGATGGTGGTTGTGGTTGTGACGGTGGTGGTGATGGTGGTTGTGATGGTGGTGGTGGTGGTGACAGTGGTGGTGGTGGTGGTTGTGATGGAGGTGATGGTGGTGGTTGTGACGGTGGTGGTGGTGGTGATGGTGGTGGTGGTGGTGGTGAGGGTGGTGGCGATGGTAGTAATGGTGATGATGGTGGTGATGGTGATGGTGGTGGTGGTGGTGATAATTAACAAACAATAAAGAGTGGTAACTCTCTCCAAACACAAGGTACACTACTTCAAGTCATTGCTGTTTTTGCTACTGATTCAGCTAGCACACAGGTAAATAAAAGGTACATTGGAACAAACCCAGTGATGGTGGTGTGGTGGTGTTGATGGTGGTGGTGATGGTGGTGGTGATGGTGGTGGTGGTGGTGGTGATGGTATTTATGGTGGTGGTGGTGGTGGTGATGGTAGTGGTGATAGTGGTGGTAATGGTGGTGGTGAGTGGTGATGGTGGTGGTGATGGTGATGGTATTTATGATGGTGGTGGTGGTGATGGTGGTGGTGGTGGTGGTGATGGTAGTGGTGATGGTGGTGATGATGTTGGTGGTGGTGATGGTGGTTGTGGTGGTTTTGATGGTGGTGGTGGTGGTATTGATGATGATATCAATGATGATAATGGTTATGATGATGATAACGATGATAATAATAATCATGCTGATGGTGGTGATGGTGATGCTGACACTAATGATAATCGTGATGACGGTGAGGACGATTTTGATAATGCTGCTAGTACTAATGATGATAATGATAATATAAAGTAACGATGATGATGATGATGATGATGATGATGATGATGTGTGTGTGTGTGTGTGTGTGTGAGAGAGAGAGAGAGAGAGAGAGAGAGAGAGAGAGGAGCGCCATGCGTACATACATACATATATACAGACAGACAAACAGACACACAGACACAGAGAGACACACAGAGAGACACACAGACACACCAACAGACACACAGACACATTCACACACACACACACACACACACACACACACACACAGAGGCACACACACACACACACACACACACACAACACACACATCTTCATCACCAACCGTCCACACTACTAACTACCCCTGCACTCCCAACCACCCTACCATACTGACTTACCCCCACCCCCACGCCAAACCTCCACTCTTCCACCACCGTACCTTTCCCCATCTCCACCTCTTTTCCTGTCTACAGAACGGAGGTGCAAATTCCACCACCACCACCACGACCCCAACTTCCAACGGGGCTATTTCTCCGGGGGTCTCCGCTGACATTGGGGGCCGGAAGAAGATCGCACCGGTAGCCTACATGATCATCTTCGGGGACGCTCTGCACAACATGATCGACGGGCTGTCCATAGGGGCGGCCTTCACGGAGAGCACTCTTCTGGGCATCAGTCTGTCTGTGGCCGTCATGTGTGAAGAGCTGCCCCACGAGCTGGGTATGGCGCTTATCTGTCTTCGCTCTTCTTCTTCCTCTTCTTCTTAATTCAACTCACTCAGTACGGCCAGTTCTCTCATCTCCTCTACACAGACCCCTCGGATGTCCAGTGGGTGTCTGAATGACCCAACCTTTAGCTTCCGTCGTCAGAATTGTGGTATTCTTTGTTAACATTCACCTCTTCAGTATAAGAGCCTTCCGCTTGCAATATTTTGATGATGATAATTGGGGGGAAACGCTGTTAACGTCGTCTCCTTCGCCGTTTGTATGGAGAGAGTTATTAATATAATGTAGAATATATCCATGTATCTATATAGAGCCTTTCAGATGCGCACTGACGCTGTCAAAGAATAAGTTATTTGTTTCTGAATGCTTTAGCTATGACACTGATTGCAGTATCTGAAGAAGTTGTCAGCATATTTTGCTTGTATATCCTTTATTCTTTTGTTCCTTATAAATTTGGTATATGTATTTGGACCCCCTTCAGACGGGGATGTGGCCTAAACTGAATAAAACTTTCGTTTCGTTTCTTCTTCTTCTTCTCCCAGCTCTGTAAAGAATCATTGGGGCACCGCACAGAAGACAATGTTGTATCTGTCTTCCCTATACTTCTTCTTTTTTGACTCATTTAAGAATCATTAGGGCGCCGCACAGAAGACAAGGCTCACCTTATTCCTCCAGGTCTGTCGGTTATGTGCCAAAGCCTGGGACTATGCAAATGTTTTTTCCTGTCCATTCTGCAATGTTGTCAGTCCATCGGTATTTTTCTGTCTTCCCCATACGTCCCCCTCATCTTACAGTTCCCTAGAGGATTGTTATAGTAAGGCCATTGGATCTTGTTACGTGGCCTGACCATTGTAGGTTTCTTTTCTTAACTGATGTCAGCAGATCTTCACAAGGTCCTGCTTTTTGGGTTGGCGCACGTGTTTTTCATGGACATGTTGCTATCTAATTAAATGATAAATACAGGTCATGATGTCGAAGTTTTCCATAACTTCGCTATTGGAGGAACAAAATGGCAAACATGACCATTAATGAGTGATTTTTTAAAACTCAAAGCCGCCCTTGTCTCCTTCCTCAGCCAAAATAAATTTGAAAGTAAAACCAAGACGTTTCTTCCCATTCTTTAATGAGAACGAAGACAGCAGGGCTTGGATTAATATTCAGTTTATTATAGCACATCACACGTCATCCACTGCCCTTCTGGCTTGTGGCGCGGTGCCCAGTTTTGATTTGGGGATTTCATTTTTTAGTTTATCATGAGTTCCTTTTAGTCCCCTGACGATCATTATCTCTTCTTACTGGACCCATTGGCTGTGTGTGTGTGTGTGTGTGTGTGTGTGTGTGTGTGTGTGTGTGTGTGTGTGTGTGTGTTTTCACTTATAGTTATTTCGTTTCACAATTCTGTTTCTCCTTCAAACAGATGGTTTTTCAGCGATAGTGGGTGTGGGTGTGGGCGGTGTTTGTGTGTGTGTTTGTGTTTGTGCACGCGCGCACGTGTGTGTGTGTGTGTGTGTGTGTGTGTGTGTAGGGTCGCGAGGTTGAACTGATGAAAGAGAGAGAGAGAGAGAGAGAGAGAGAGAGAGAAGAAAGGGGGAAGAGATCGGTGGGGAGGGAAGAAGGGGGAAAAGGAGAATAGAAAGACACAGAGGGAGAGAGACGGAGGGGGGGGGAGCGTCTGGGGGAGGGGGGAGAGTTCCGTGAGGGTGGGGGAGCGAAAGTGTTTGACATACCGACCTACCGACAGACAGACAGACAGCACCTCCAACTCCCTTCCCCCTATTACCCCATCCATCCACCCACCCAACCACCCACCCACTTTCTCACCCTCTCACCCACCCATTCACCCACCCAACCCAACCTCTCTCTCCCTCCCACCCACCCACCGCCGCTCGCTCACTTTCGCTTTTCGCTTTCCTCATCAAAGGGGACTTCGCCATCTTGCTCAACTCTGGCATGAGCATGCGCAAGGCGTTGATGTACAACTTCCTGTCTTCGTTGAGCTGTTACGCGGGGCTGATCATCGGCATTCAGCTGGGAGAGAACACGGCGGCCAACACGTGGATCTTCGCCATCGCCGGGGGCATGTTCCTCTACATCTCTCTGGCGGACATGGTTAGTCACTGATCCGTGGTGCTACTTGGGGGACTTGCAGGCATACTCGCATGTAGCCTCTGTTCTGTCTCGACATCAACATCATCATCGCCACCATCTTCATCATTATGTTCTCAGGCTGGGTGAGATGATTAGCCACTGATGGCATTTGGGACTCTTACCGGTGGACTGTGCCGTGCGTCCATTGATAATGCGATTGGTGATAACTGATAATGGATAATTTCAAATAATTGGTAATGTGATTGCTAATACTTGCTCAGTCAAAACTCACCCACTTGTATCTCATGTGTGTGTGTGTGTGTGTGTATGTGTGTGTGTGTGTGTGTGTGTGTGTGTGTGTGTGTGTGTGTGTGTGTGTGTGATTTACACTTTATTTTGAGGTTTGCACATGTCGAACAAGGAATTTCTGTACCTATGTGTGGACTGTGAACCAGTCTTGAGTCTTGAATAATTGATAATGGGATTGCAGATACGCGTAAATTACTCAGCTTTATTTCATTTTGCACTTGATTTTAATGTTTGCTAATGCTAATGCCGAACAATGAATTTCTGTACTGCATATGGATTTTAAACCAGTTTTGAGTCTTGAATGATTGGCAATGTCATTGCAAATAACTGATAATGTTATTGCAAATAATTAATGATGTGATCACAAATAACTGATGATGTGATTGTTATCAATTTATAATGTGATTCTTAATTATTGATAATGTGATTGCAAATAACCGATTATATGATTTTTTTTATCAATTGATAATGTGATTGTTAATAATCAATTATGTGATTGCAAATGACTGATAACGTGATTGCACACAACCGATAATGAGACTACTAATAATTCAACTGCTGATGATTCATAATGTGATTGGAAATAACTGATAATGTAATTGCCGATAATCGATAATGTGATAACTTTTTTTTTTTTCTTCTTCATGTTCCCCCACAAGCTGCCCGAAATGAACAGCGCTGCCGAGTCCAAGGATGGTCAGGAGTTCGGAGAGATCAAGACGTTTGTGGTGCAGAACTTCGGTCTGCTGGTCGGCTTCGGCATCATTCTGCTGCTGGCCGTGTATGGAGAAAAAATCAACTTTGAGTGACCGTCAACCGTGCACACTGCACAGACAGACAGACAGACACACACACACACACAGACAGACAGACGGACACACACACACACACACACACACACACACAGACAGACACACACACACACAGAGACAGACACACAGACACACACACACACACACACACACACACACACAACTGCATGTATGTATGTATCTATATACGTACGTACGTGCAAACACACACACACACACACACACACACACACACACACACACACACACGCACATACACACACACACCACACACACACACCACACACACACACACACACACACTATATATATATATATATATATATATATATATATATATATATATATAGTGTGTGTGTGTGTGTGTGTATTGATTGATTGATTGATTGATTGATTGATCATGTTCTTGTTATTATCAACGCGCTTCGTACTATTGTAGGGATGTATAAGATAGTTCTAATGAATTGATCATGTTCTTGGTATTGTCAAATTGTCAATATGCTTCGTATACCACTAAAATGTGAAAATACGTTAAACTAGAGAAAAAAACGATACAAAATTATCAAAATAAATGTTCAAAGATGTATAAAGAGGGCTAAAATAAAATACAGATATGCAATGGAGTGACCTGATTATGTATGCACTGTTTGAAAAAGAACGTTTGTTTGTTTGTTTGTTGTTGTTGTTGTTGTTTTAAAAGGATACGAGTGAGGGACTGTGACGGACTGACGACAGGGAATTCCAGTTTTGTGGTACAACTGAAAAACTGAAAGCCCCCCGCCCCCCCGCCCACTCTCTTTTCTGATCGAACTCTGCTGGTCACAGTTGGGCCTTACGGGTGATAAGAATACAGGTTGACTTGTCCCTAAGCTGTCACACAATGATGCATATGACTATACGTTCACAGAAGAATGACAAAATATACTGTCCCATGCCATGAGACATATTGTTTACTTTTTCTTTTTCTTTTTTTTAGTATTTGAATATAAAATCAATTATATATATATTTATTTATTTATTCATTTATTAACATTTTATTTATTTATTTATTTATCTATTTGTTTGTTCATTACTTATCTATTTATCTTTAACACACAACATAAGATAATCAGACAGGCGATGTGTTTTTCTTGGTAAATTCGTTTTCTTGTATTGAAAAATAATCCTTGTATTACCATAATTTGACGATTTATGGGATGTTCATTGATTACTATAATGTTTGTTCTGTGTATATTGAATCGTACTGATCTTGTAAAATGTAAAATTGAAATGAAATAATCATAATCTAGTATGCAAAGAACCAACCAAACAAACAAACAAGAAAGATAAGCAAACAAAAAACAGTAATGAAAAAAACCCACGCACATATTATTATTATTATTATTATTATTATTATTATTATTATGAGTAGTAGTAGTAGTAGCTTGGGGTTTTGGGTTTCTTCGTTGCCAGATTGTACAGTCTTTAACTTTTTTCTCAGTAGAATTGAAATTAGTGCAAACAAGAAAGCATTTTTCATGTTACAATTAATGTAAGTTAGGCTGACAGGATGTGTCCTGCCGTGAACAATAAATGTATATCAGATTATGAAAATCATTATAAAATTAATGTCCATTAAATGTTACCTCCTTTTAAAAGATCTGCTTTAAGATTCTTTTCTCACTCGTTTGCTGTGGATTTATATTTCAACCACTTTAATATCCACATCAGTCTAAAATGTTTAGTAGAGAGCATAATTTTTATCATTTTAAAGAAATTGCAGAATTAGACGATGTATTTTTTTTTATGAATTGTTTTTAAAACCAATCAAACACACACACACACACCGTCACACACACACACACACACACACACACACACACACACACACACACACACACACACACACACACACAAGGAGAAACAGCAACTCACTTTGTAGACTTGTCGTTCGTTTTTAATGTCTTTACAGAGCAGTGTGTGTGTGTGTGTGTGTGTGTGTGTGTGTGTGTGTGTGTGTGTGTGCGCGCGCGCGAGCGAGTGTATGCGTGCATGTGTGTGTGTGTGTGTGTGTGTGTGTGTGATTCAAGTAACTTTAATATTTTTTTCGGCAATTATTAGCATTCCTTTTATTCAGCTTCACGATTAATGTATTTACAAAAAAAACCTTTCTTGATTTGTTTTGTATGGTTTATAATGTTTACGATGAAAAAAAAGAAGAAGAAAAGGACTGTTTGTGATTTTGCGATTACATTTTGTTCTCAATAAAACAAGGTCTCATTTCGTCGTTGTGTGTGTGTGTGCGTGCGTGCGTGCGCGCGCGCGCGTGTGTGTGCGTGTGTGATCCCGCGCGTTACTGAGTACATGCGCGTGTTCATGTGTGTATATATGTATGTATGTATGTGTGTGTGTGTGAGTGTGTGTGCGGTTGTGTTTGTGTCTGTGTCTGCCGCAACTAAGAGAAGAGGAGAGGGGCTGAGAGTGGACACTGACTCAGTTTCAGTTTCAGTATCAGTAGCTCAAGGAGGCGTCACTGCGTTCGGACAAATCCATATACGCTACACCACATCTGCCAAGCAGATGCCTGACCAGCGGCGTAACCCAACGCGCTTAGTCAGGCCTTGAGACACTGACTGAGAGAGGTGTTGCTTATTATTTAAAGAAACAACAACAACAAAACACACACACACACACACACACACACACACACACACACGGATATGTTGAGTGCAAGTGTCGAGCATGTCGGAGACCAATCTTCACACCTGCCAGGCTAGGCCAGGGAATTTAGATTAAAATTTGCGTTAGGTCAAAATGTCTGCAACAAAACCGATCTTTTTACGATAAAATAGAATAAATCATACTGATCACACTGATATAAAGTTGACCACTATAGGGGGGCGGGAACATAATTAGATTTTGATTTTGAATGTCCAGAATCGAATATTTTTATTGCTTCTGCCTGTGTGAGAGCGCCTTTCACAGAGTCGCAAGGCAAGCACAGGCGAAGGTTACGCAAACCACATCATTTCGTGATAAAACTTCACCAGACAGCAAAAGCCAAAACAAGGTAATTTAAGGGGGTGATTTTCTACTTTGAAATTTGTTTGGAACTTTTGATGCAACAAGTCTTCAACTGAAAGCAGTCTTATTGAACTACATGCGTTGACTTGGTTCGAAATCTTACGCCAGTATCCGAATATAACCGCATCTCGCCATGTGTCAGAAACAGTGATTGTGTCTAAACTTAATCGGATCAGAGATAAATGTACAAACAAACCATAACAACGACGAAATTAACATACACATTTTCTTTTGTTTGTTTTGTTTTTTGTTTTTCTTTTTAACCACGTGGTGCGAATGAACAGATCGGAGATTTCCGTGTAACAAATGTACATTTCACACGCTGTCGGAAACAACACATTCTCTGAATCTGTGTTCAAACACACACGATTGAAGGGTGTTTGACAAACCGATTTACGCTTTCCCGCGATGAATCCGCATGATTTATGTGGAAACAGATCTAATTTTGTTTACATGTATATTTTTATTGGGTCAGTTTACATGCACATAAGTAACACAGAAAAGCGGAACTGAAAATTAATATGCGACGTCGATTGCTTTTAAATAGTTGAATAGACTTTTTTTTTCTTTTTTTTTCTTCCAGAAAATGAGTGTATGTGCTGCAGAACATAGAAGTGTTGACCACCAGTTGCAAGTAAAGAACGTGTAGTGTATTCATGAATGTGCTTGCCTTTGAATGAATAAAAACAAAAACAAAAAAAACCCCAAAAAACACGTCAAGAGGAACGGGTTGTTTACGTCTGTCACGCGGGTTTTTTTGCGTAATATTTCAAACTTAATGTACCATTTTTATTGATGATCAATGTTTTATTATCACAACGAATGAATATAGATCAGGTCTGTATGTACTGGATTTTAATCAGGTTTGTACTTATTTGTTTCTGACCACTTCATGTTCAGACACATTGCCATGTCACAAAATGGCGCCGAAATTTGGGAAGTTTTTAATAATTTTCAACACGTTTAAGACACAAGAACAAACCATATTCTCACAAAATTGTTGCAGACATTTCTCTAATGAATTGCAATCCTGATAACATGTGAAACATTTGAATAATCATTGTAAACACATGATTATACTGAATCAGACTGAGAGACCCCCATTTCCAACAAAGTTCTGGAGACTGACCCATTTTAATTTTCCAGGCAGTCTTTGCTCTTCATGACTATCTGATGCACTTCATTTTGCCACCTTCATACTCCAGCCAGATACATTTTCTTTCCCACGCAAAACTGATGTGTCTACTGCGCCAGGGTTCGTGAGTCACATTTGCAAATACCGCTTCATTTCCAAAGAAAAATATATATTTCATACCGTTCTTTTTACATCAAAACATGATGTTGGTCGATTTTGCCATCATCTGCCTTCCATGCTTTCTGAATTAATTGTCTGGACAGTGCTCCGACAATGTTCATTGAAACAAACCTAGTTAACACGTATTTAGATATTCATATACAACACGTTAATAAGCAGAGCATGAAGTATTTCCAAGTTGTGCATTGCGTAAAATGTCAACATAATTGTTCTTACGAACTAAATGATCTCGTGCTGCCTTCGTAAATTCACCTTTGCAGTCGGTATAATACCGATTTCATTTTTTATGAAATGTCATGACTGGTAAGAAACTGTAAAACATTCATAAAAGCAAATTTGCGTTTTCTACCAATTTAGTATATAATAGATTAAATTAAAAATGTTTGTTTCCTTTTGACCCCAAACAGTTCTCTTATTTTCTGTACGGTATCTGTCATCTGCCGCAGTGACCTACTAACGGAGGTACAGGACAGCATCAGCGCGGCAGCAGTCAGCCTGTACCGCCCTAAACTCTTTCCTCTGGCGACCCCTTATACTGCGCTTGCGTAACCCTGGCTTGCTCTTGCCTTGCGGATCTTTGTAAGGTGCTCTCTCATCAGTGGCCAGAAGTGTGACAAAAAATTATTAAAAACCAAAATCTAATTATGTTCCCGCCCACCTACAGCGGTCAACTTTATATCAGTGTGATCAGTATGATTTATTCTATTTTATCATGACAAGAACGGTTTTGTTGCACACATTTCGACCATTTTTGTATCTGCCCTGGACTAGGCCTGATAAAATGTTTTAGTGGTTATTGCAACAAGCGTTTTGATCATGCTATTTGTTGGGTGTTACCATTCAGTTTCCGGTAATCCCATAGTTCTTCACTTCACAATTTCCTCTCTACGAAAAGATCCAGCAATGGCGCCAGTAAGTGCACGTGCTTGTTCATAGAATATATTAATTTTGTGCTGAAATACCGTCTTTGTTCTTGCTTAGTTACAGGCCTTAGGGTTTTTGATGTGAAGGATAAAACTGTGTACTTCTTTTCGATCTTATTTACACTGTACTGGTTTTTGTCAAACTTCGGCTTTCGTGCTCACGTGGTGTGCTGTCTACAGTGGTCTGAAGATGACTGGATCTTGCTTGTTGCTTTCTCAAACTCAAGTCAGTCGAAGCATATCAACGATTAAATGAGGGAGAGCACCATGAAGAATGGAGAACTGCATGGGAAAAATGAAACAAAAGATTGCAGTCTATACAAATTAACAAAACCACTCGCTACTCCACACTCGTCGCAATCTCCTCTCATTGTGTCTGTCCCACACAAAAATTGAATAACAGCTAACTCATCTACTCACTGTTGCTTACTGATTGACTCGTTTTACTCAGTATTAAATGTAGCAGTTTGTGCTGAAGCTTTTGATTGCATACTAATTCAGTCACTTAATAAGTGTCAGGAGAGCGAAATCTGACTGGTGCTGACGATCATTGTGTATCAGTATCAGTAGCTCAAGGAGGCGTCACTGCGTTCGGTCAAATCCATATACACTACACCACATCTGCCAAGCAGATGTTTGACCAGCATCGTAATCCAACACACTAAACGCGATCATCATGAATAAATATGGTGGGAAGTTTTTCATCACTGCTTATTATCTCTCTTTTTTTGTTTGTTTTGTTTTGTGTGTACAATGTTTGAAACTGTGAATGTTTGTGTGTGTGCACACACATTGTAACTTGAATTAATTGAAATTAATTCAGCATAAGTTAAAGTGAGTTTAAGTCATTAAGTCAGACAATGGCCAACGGTAATAGTAAAAACTAACACAGTAAACACTAAACTGTAAAACAGATGAAAATGAAATGTGAACTCTGATCTGGCTGTGTTTACTAGCTGACAGAAACGTGACTGACCTAGATATAAAGTAAGGACAAGAGTCCTCTTCTGACAGTAACACTTATAAGTAATTCACTAATTGACATACACTTATGAATCGACAGGGTATCCCACTGTCTTTCTCACTCTTGTCTCATGCATGCGTGCACTCACAGTCATACACAGTGGCACACACTTTCACTATACTGATACATATGTATATAGATAGATGTATATAAAGTTGTGTGAAATAAATAAAATAAGAAAAAGAACACAGCTGAATCCATCTGTCAGTCTATTTGACTGATCCATTGACAGTTCTGATTTTGTGTAGGTTCTTTTTCTCAGGCTGAGCGAGTGATGCACTATGACAGTCTGTGGCTAAGATTTCCCAGCCAGCTTTGGATGCTACATCAGTATATGCTTTCAATTTCACTGTTTTAGAGAAGTATAAAAATTTTACTAGTTTAGGTCTCTGCAGTTTGTAGTGTGATGCTTCTGGCCCCACCATCAGCATTGCCTAGCTCAAAACTGGTTGTGAATGATTGTAACGGTTTACAATCACAAAAAGGAATCACAAAAAGTTGATACACACACACACACACACACACACACACACACACACACAGAGGCATACATTCATGTTTACACGCACACAAATAGCACAGTCAGCTTCACTGCTGATGGTGATAAATCACACTTCTCTCCTCCCCTTTTCGCTTTATTATCTCCATCTCCGACCTGGCATTTCTATTCCTGTAATACATATATACTACTTATATAATGAATTATGCCTGCTAACTTGGCATTGCACTATTCGCAGACTTTGCTTTTACTTTTAATATCTTTTAAGTTTCATCTTGAATTTACAATGCTGAATGGGAGAGCAAATACCTGTGAAGTTTTTCAGCAGATAAGTACCATATTTTTTTGTTTTTTTCCAACCCACTTGGCCCCAGGACAGCAAAAATTATATTGGGAATTGTAGCCCTGCCCAGCTAGCTAAGCAGTGATTTGACAGTGTTTTTGTGTTGCCCCATCGTGTTGTATTCTCAGGAAAGGCTTTTTATTCCAATTTTTCCTCATTCCACCCAGGTGTGAATGGGTACCTGAATTCGGTTGGGGAAGGGCCAAATGGTGGAAGGAGAGGTTTGGGCCCTACCTTGTTTTGCCAAACCCAAGACACATTGGATATGAATTCACTGCCCTGATGGCTGTAAATCTTAAAGGCTATTGGCTCTTTCAAGTTTTACCTTTAACTGAATAGCAACTGTTGATGCAGGTCAAGACAACCAAGCGACCGGGCAAGCAGTCGGCCGGCAAAGGGAAGAAGAAGAAGACCACTCTACGCTTCCAGGTTGACTGCACCCACCCTGTAGAAGATGGAATCATGGATGTTGGCGACTTTGTAAGTACAGCTTTTGTCTGTTTTGCTGCATCATTAATGGTTTCCCTGTCCTGAACCTTGGTGAAGTGTCAGGCTTCCAAGTGAAGTGCACTTACTCGTTACTACTTTTTGTGTACTTTTTAGTGGTGTAATTTACTGATTGATTTTGCTGAACACAAGTAATGGATACAATCTCAAGAGATAGAACTGTCAGTAATATAAAGAATGGTGACTGACATCCTGACTTGTAAGGTCAGTTTTACTTCAGCGAGATGACAGTCTTCCCTTCGAGCATATAGTTTCTCATCAGATGTAGTCAAGGGTGGATCACATTTTTTTCAGGAACTGTTTGAAGTAGCACTGCAGCAGGTTCAAGTTGATTTTTTTGTTTTGTTTGTATTTGTTGACAGATTAAGTCTTCTGTTTTAAGTTTAAAATTGAGTTAATTAGGCTGCGGAGCTGCTGTAATTTAGATTGTATGGCAGTATTGTTTCCTGACTGCATCTTAATGATAGATAACAATGTTTTGCCAACAAAATGTGATCATTCAGTCAAACTCTTGCTTTGTGTTTGAATCATAAGTAGAGAACTTATGCATGTAGGCTATGTACCATTTGTAGCTTACATTTCAATCACATTTCAATCTCCACATAGGGAATGGTAACTGAACCTGTGTTCTTGTCATGTTTTTGTTGCATCATGTGTTTGTGACTATTGTTGCTGACCAAGACATCACACTCTGAGGTGGGGCAGCTTGAGAATGAGATACATGACTATTGCCATAGACAAATCTGAAGGAAAATAGGTTGACCAGTGTACAAAGAGTATAAATGTACAAAGCATGAAACTTGAAAGAGAATAAATATACAAATGTATGAGAGTATAAATGTACGGATATATGAAGAGAATAAATGTATGAATGTGTGAAAGAGAATAGTTGCACAAATGTAGGAAAGAGAAGGAGCACACAAACAGTTCAGTTCAGTTCAGATACAAACAGAATGTATGAAAGAGCATAAATATGCAAAGGAAATGTATGAAGAGAATGATGGTAGAAATGTGTGTGGTGTTTGCAGGAAAAGTACCTGCACGCACGCATCAAGGTAGAAGGGAAGACCAGCAACTTTGGCAGTGTGGTGGCCCTGGAGCGCAACAAAAACAAGATCACTCTGACCTCAGAAATCCCCTTTTCCAAACGGTGAGTTGCCCTTCCTTGCTTCCATTTGCGTATCATATCGGCAGGCATGTACACTGTAGGTTGTACTCTGGACATAGACCAACGTTGAGAATGTCCGATAATTTTATTCCTGAAGAGGATAAAACATTAATGTCCCATTATGTTTTTTATTGGTGATGTTACTGTGCAATACATTTGTTACCTCAGACATCATTTGAGACCAACTTTGGTGAAAAGTTATCCTTCTCAAGATTAGTTACCAGTTCAATCAGAACAAGGCCAGCATCATCATGCATGCAACCTCAAGTCAGTTTCAGCCAGTGTCTTTGCGTTTGATTTACCAGGACATATCTTTCATGCATATGCTGGTCAAGAAAGTATCTGCTTTTTCTTTTCAATCCTAGCAGATTTGGCCATGCTTTAAACCATTTTTCGATCTTCCCAAAAATAACATAAACCATTTCTGAGGATCAAAATCTTTAGCTAGATTTTCATGATCAGTGACTAGTTGATGCAATGCCTTGAACGTTCAAGTCATACAGTTTTGAGTAAGAAACCACTGTGATTGTGACAGTGACTACGAATGTCGGTGTTAGGAAACATTTAATGAAGTCTTTCAGTTGGTTGTTGGAAGTCTTCGAATTGGAAAATAATGTTTGTTAATGGGAATGATAGAAATGATAAAGAAACAGAAAAAGAAAATATCTGCTTGACAAATCATTTTTCTCTGTCCCTCTCTCTCGCTCTTTTCCTTTCTTCCTCTTTCCCTTTCTCTGAGTGGTTGTCTTCCCTTTGTTTTGCTTGTTTGAAATAGCAATAAAAATCAGTACATGTACAACTTAAAACTTTATGTAATAATATGATCTTCATAAATGTGCTCTTTTTTTAAATAACTTTTTTACAAGTTGTGCTGTATGCAAAAAAAGGAAAGACTAAAAAAAAGAAAAAGAAAAAAAGAGACTTTTTTTTTTTTTTTTCTTTTTTTTTAAGAAAAGAAAAAAAAAGGATGAGAAATCTCCAGTCTTAGGATCTTGAAAACAAATAGAAATGATGGGAGATTGTTCTTGTGTAAAGTGCTATGCATTCCTGATTTTCTTGCATGAGTATGTATGTTTATTTGTCTGATTCATATGTCAGTTGTCAATTGTTTTACTTTCTTTGTACTTCTGTATCATCTGAATGTAATTCAGTATTATTTTTTGTGTCATATACTGTAGCATGTCAAAGTGATGCAAACTAGGTCTATTGGATAGCCCTGCTTGGCCAAATTTTGCATGGTTAACCGTGAAAAGATGCCCGGCCATATCTGGTCTGCTCTAGCCAATCAGATGCTGTTAAAGGCTATGAGTGATGACTCATTCCTTTTGGCCAGGCTGTACTTCTGTATCATATGCATGTAATTCAATATAACTATTTGTGTTCTTTGTTCTTTGTTCTTTTCTCAAAAAAAGAAGAAAAAAGACTACAGCCTTGTATCAGAGCTGCTGTCTGACACTAGGATAGTCAGCTACAAAGAGTTGTTTCCCTTCACCTTTTCTTGGTCAAGAGTTGGAAGAGACCTTGATTATTGTGACCAGAAGGTTTGTCAGTTTGAGTTATTAAAAAAAGAAAAAAAAGAGGAAAAAAGGTTAATTTTCTGCCTGCCTTTGAGTTTGTGTGTAGCAATGCAGAGGTATGATAGGGATAGGAGTGTGCAGTACTGGAGTGATCATCTGAAGACCGTGTGGGAGACTGAAGATTTATAGTCCCTTGGACTCTGAAGATATTTGTCAGAAGCTCTGTTTCGTGACCTTTTTGTATCATATTGTGAAATATAATACAGTCCTAGATTTAACTTATTCAGCCCTGCACTCGAGCATTGCTCTGGCATCAAAACTTCTCATTCTAACAGTGTTAATGTCTCTGTATATTCACAAACCATACAGAAAGGGAACTAACCTACAGTATTTCTGGATGTTTCTACATGTAATTTGGAGGGAAAACAGCATATTTTCTGCATTTTTTTTCCTGCATCAGAATTGCATGGAAGCCCCCTGAAGCTGTTAACTCGCCAAGGATGAATGGGTTCAGGAAACAATTGGAATTAATGGGAGAATTTTTTCTTTTTCAAAGTGTTGTATATTCCTCACTTTCTAAATTTTGATGTATGTATTTGATTCATTTGTCTGATTGTGTGTGGTGTTGACAGGTACCTGAAGTACCTGACTAAGAAGTACCTGAAGAAGAACAACCTGCGTGACTGGCTGCGAGTGGTGGCCAGCTCCAAGGAGGCCTTCGAGCTCCGCTACTTCCAGATCAACCAGGACGAGGAGGAGGAGGAGGGAGACGATTAAATTATTTACCCTTCCTCTTGGCTGTGGAACTGTTGTCAGTGGGGCACTCGTTTGTGTTGAAATAAATGCAAGTGATGTTACTGTGTGGTTTATTGTCTGGTTTCTGTGTGTGTACATGTGAAGCGATATTGTATGCATGTGTGAGTGTATGTCATGTGTGATGCAGTTTGTTTGTGTGTGAATTATTTTTTTAAGAGCATGAAATGATCTGACCAAGAAATTAGAAATAAAAAATTACACGTAAAACAAATGAACTGAAACTAAAATATTTCAGGGATGAATTAGCAGAATAGGGTTGTGATTTTATTTGTGAAGATAAATACATACACAAACGTCAATGTAAACGAATTTACTTTAAAGTGAAAGTGGACAGGGCTGAATTGCCTAAGTGGTCTTAGCTACGCTAGATCAGTTCAGCTTTCAGTGTTTTTTAGTCTGTGAAAAATTGACTGTTTGCTGATGGTTAAAAAAAGGCACCATATATGCATTACCTCCGCACATAGAACGTGAAAGCCCAACCATGCTCTTTTTCCATCTAGAACACTATTTCATTGTAAACTTATGCTCAACATAGCAAATGTTATATTACCCATGATATGTTATGGTCAGTGATCTAGACTGCAAAAAAATGAAGTAAACAGCATCTTTCTAAAATAAATGCAAAATACAATGCACACATAACTGACAACATATTTGATTTGATTAATAATCACACTTAAATAAGACATGCATTCAAAGAGTATACACATTGTACAGAGACGAATGGGAGCATGCACACACAAAAATATATACAATGATAGATTTTCTCTGATTACAAATTACCAATTAAATAACTCGATAATTGCAAACATACACCACACATACAACACTTAAAACTGGTTAAAATAGCTTGCCGTAAAATAGTGTCATCTATAAATCAAAACAACTGTTCAAATAGGTCCCTGAATTTCTGACAGTGATACTAAAACAGGGCTTGAACCTTCAGTCCTTGTGACCCACTGTCCCTCTCCAACCTCTTCTTCACCCTCAAGAGGTGAAGACTCGCAGGGGCACTACACAGAGGAACTGTTGTGTCAATTTATTTGAAGCATGGTTTTCTGTTAACGCATGGTTTCCCTGTCCATTCTGCAATATGTGGTCAACCCACTGTTGAACACGGATTATTCCTGTCACTCAGGGATGGTCATTCATTGTTTCCAGCCCTCTCAATTCTAAAATCCCCTCCGCATTCCAAGAAAAAAAAAAACAAAACCAAAAAACAACCCCGTCCAAAATACACAACGTGCACACGCACACACAAAATGACAACGAACAACCAATGGCATTAAATAGCAATAATTATTCAAACATCAAAGGAGGAAGGTGGCAGAATTGTTGACGCTCCTCTGCTAATACAGTGAGGGTCTGGGTTCTAATCTTGCTCTCGCCCTTTCTCCTAAATTTGACCGAAGTCCCATGTGCAGCACACACTTGGTGCACAGAAAAAGAACCCGTGCCGTGCAACTGGTGTCATCTGGCAAAATTATGTAGAAGGAATCCACTATGACATGTAGATAAATAATATAAAGCCGAAGTGCGTCGATTCATGCTGCTGGTCGGGCAACTGCCTAGCATATGTAATGTAGCGTGTATGGATTTGTCCGAACACAGTGGTGTCTCCTTGAGGAACTGAGACAACAAATCTGAACCCCATTTTGGGGTAAAGTTTAGAATGTTCCCAGCATCACACAGTGGACAGAGCAGGACTGAGGACTGAGGACAACCCCCTGCAGAACCGGTGGGGCAGGTGCGTGTTGGCTGGCGGCGGTTGGCATTACTGTGCCCCATCCTCCCACAGTTTGTTTGTTTGTTTATTCCCATCAACTCTTTTAAGTCATAGAGAAACAAGGAAACATGACAATAACAGGATGATGGCCACAGAGGAAGAGCGAAGATAATTTAAAAAGAAGAAACAAAAGGGGGGGGGGGGATAATACAAATGGGGAAAAGAATGAAATAAAATAAAAGGCCAAATGTGATCATCAGTCTGATACAATGCAATAGGAATAGCGAAAGCAATACTCCATAGACAAATGCACAGATCACAACTTAGATTTACAATACGACTCTGTATCTGACTAGTTGAGCCTGAACTGGGAACTGAGGGGTTAGTTGGAGCATAGCCATAGCAATGACATGGTGTAACAAAATAAAATACACAATAAGTTGTTATTTTAGCACCCATTTGCCAGTAAAACTGGAATTGGTTTGATATATACAGGAGAGAAAAAGACATAAAAAAAATATGATCATGCAAATACAAATGGATATGTACAGGATGCAGTGTCAAGATTAACACATGTCATTGTTCTAATTCCTATTCAACAAGTACAGTTAAGGCAAAAGTGGTAAATCCAGACTGAGACTGGCTCCTAACGAAATACATTAAAACTTTCTTTAATGAATTTTACAAGATTTAGCAACTTTTTCTTACTACTAATAGACATTAATGTTGCATATTTGTGGAAGTTGGGACGTGCTCTGTAACACTTAGGTAAATACTGATTGCGGAGATTTTGAAATGCAGGACATTCCATGACAAAGTGATATTCGTCTCCCACTCGATTCGTGTCACAAAGATGACACAATCTTGCTTCTTGTGGTATGTTCATGTGTCTTTGTTTTCAGCATTTTGCAAACAGGCCGGTGGCCTCGCAGTAAAACAATATTTCTGAGTTCCAAGTTCTCTTTCTCTGTCCCTCTCTGTCTGTCTGTCTCTCTCGTGGGCTATCCAGGACTGGTTTGTGTCAATCAACGCAAGAAGATATGTTAAATTTCGAGTCACATTTTAATTTTCTTGACCAGGGTTTGATAGACCACTTGGAAAGACACTCAAAGGATCAAACTATAAATAGTTTTGGAAAGTCTCTCTTGAATTTGTGTTTTTTGTTTGATCTGTGTATTTTGAATGAATATTGTGATGGTGACAAGGATGGGGAATTTACTTTTGTGTCACCACAAGGGTGCAGTGTTATTGACTATTTTCTTGTCCCTGAACACTTTTCCCACAACTGTAATATGACTGTAAGTGATTGTATTGAATCCTGGCACTTTCCCATTGAAATGACCTGGCAAAAATGGCATGAGAAAATCTGTTCAGAATCAGGATTAAGGCACTGAAGAAAAAATTGTTTGGTGTGAAGAAAGTGCAGAAATGTTTACAGAGGAATTGAATTCTGAAGAATTTAGAAAATGTCTCGATGTGCTTTCCAAATGTTGAACTTGGATGTGAATAGAAATGTTGATATTTTTGTTGGAGCTATGTATAGTGCGGCTGCATGTATGGTGAGGATGGTAGGCAAAAGAAAGAAAAATAAGGATGAATGGTTTGATTTTGAGTGTGAACAGAAGAAAAAAGATGTGAAGAGATTGTTGAAAACATTTCAAAGGACAAAAACAAAAGAAAAGAAGGATGAATTGAAAGAACAATATGTTAAAGAACGATTAGTTTATGTAAAAATGAAACGAAAAAAAGAAATGTGAATTTGAAGAAGAACAAATAAGAAGATTGAAGAGTTCTATTAAGGACTCCAAGTCTTTATGGTCAACAACTAGGACATTAAATAGAAAGGTAACAATATATAGTGAAATAAGTATAAATCAGTGGTTCGAGCACTTTCGCAATGTTTTCAACATGTTTGATGATGGTTCAGATAATGATAACAATGACATTGGATCAGATGACTCTGAAGAACCATTATTCAATTACCCAATTTCAAGAGAAGAAATTGTTAACAGTATAAGAACTCTTAAAAGTGGGAAAACTGCAGGGCCAGATAGAATCTTAGGGGAAATGTTAAAACATTCCAGTTCACAGGTAACAGACTTTTTAGTTACTTTATTTAATAAGCTGTTTAATGAAGGTGTATTTCCAACAGATTGGGCTAAATCTATTATAATCCCTCTGCATAAGAAAGGTTATACCAATAATCAAGACAATTACCGTGGTGTTGCACTTACAAGTATTCTTGGTAAGGTCTACACAAACATTTTAAACAAACGGCTAACAGAATGGGCAGAAAGAGAAGAAAAAATAATTAAGGAACAAGCAGGATTTAGATCAGGCTATAGTACAGTAGACCATATTTTCACATTATACTCCCTTGTTCAAAAACATCTTCTTAGGAACACTAAATTATATGTAGCTTTTATAGATTTTCGCAAGGCTTTTGATTCTGTCAACAGGAACTTGCTGTGGAGTATATTGCATAAAGAGGGTGTAAATGGTAAATTATACATGGCACTTAGAAGTGTGCTTGCTTGTGTGAGGTACAGATGTGTATATTCTGAAGTGTTTGAATGTCCGCGTGGAGTGAAGCAAGGATGTTTGCTTAGCCCTTTACTGTTTTCATTTTTCATAAATGAACTTGCTAGGGAGGTTGTCCAAAAGGGAAGACATGGTATTCAACTGATTCCTGTTGCTGTTGAGATATTTTTGCTTTTGTTTGTTGATGACATAATTCTTTTGTCGGACACTGTAGTTGGCTTACAAAACCAGATAAATGCATTAAAGGAGGAAGCTGACAGATTGGATCTTTCTGTAAATCTGGACAAAACAAATGTCATGGTTTTTCGTAAAGGAGGACATCTCTCAGTGCATGAAAGATGGTTTTATGGCAACAATGAGATTAGTGTTTCAAACTCTTACAAATATTTAGGTCTTTTATTCACCACAAAGCTGAGTCTTCAGAGCACATGGGTAGAATTCTGTAGAAAAGGGAAAAAAGGAACAATAGAAATTATAAAATCCTTAAAGAAACTAAACTGCATTGACTTTTCAATTTTTTGGAAACTATTAGATTCACAGGTTGTACCAATGTTGTCATATGGGGCAGAGGTATGGGGTTTATGTAACAATAGTGAAATGGAAAAAGTACACACATATGCTATAAAACGTTTTCTTTCAGTACCACTGCATTCATCAAAAAAGAAAAAAAAAAAAAAAAGGAAAAAGATTTATGGTGAAGTTGGTCGTTACCCTTTATTTATCACAACTTGGATAAAATGCATTAAATACTGGCTTAGGCTAACACAGCTTCCTTCTGAAAGATTATGCAGACAAGCGTACAACATGGTGGTAAACCAACTTGAATCTGGAAAGCATAACTGGGCATACGATGTGCAGAATGTTTTGAATGTTCGTTGTTTCGGGATTGTTTGGATGTGTCAAGGAGTTAGTGTTGTGAAATTATTCTTGTCTGAATTTAAAGATAGACTAATTTCTTCATACAAACAGGACTGGCAGTCTCATTTAGAAGATTCGGGAAAATATAGATGGCTTCTTTCGTTTAAGAGTATATTTGAGACGGGAAAATATATTTCAGTTCTGAACAATAAATGGCACAGACTTAGTTTTGCTCGGTTCAGGCAAAGGGTATTGTGGCTGAATGCCAGTAAAAGATGGTACTCCATTGACACATCCGCTCGACCCCCATGCCCTATGTGTGGGGCGCAGATTGAAGACGAAATTCATTTTCTTTTTGTGTGTAACGCCTACAGTGATATCCGTAAAAAATGTGAAGTTTTCAAAGAAAGTGTTTCAGTTGGAAGGGACATCATCCATCTCCTTTTGTCAGATAATGCAAAGATAATTCGGTCACTTGCTAAATTTATCGCCCTTGCTTGGCACTTTCGTAGCAAGAATTGCTCTGACTTGTAAATGCATACACAACAAAAGAATTGCAGTTTCGAAATTTAAAAAACAACAACATAATCATTCTAAAGCTTTAACTGTCATAGCGTTTAGGTTGGATGGTCGACTCAAAGAAGCCGACATTTATATCGTTTTCAAATATGCACAGAGAAAGTGCAAATTAACTGAATATGTATAGGTTTACTTTTCTTTTTACATACTTTTCTTTTCGGTTGAGCACGCCGTGAGTTTGTCGAGCGTGGGTAAAGCCGTTTTCGACATAAGTGTTTTTATTGTCTTTCAACAGACCTTGTGATTTTCTTTGCAGGGTTGTTGCTGCGACTTTGATATATTCATGCTGTTTGTTTTGTTTTATGGTGTTAAACGATTATTTTGATGTGTCCCATGCTAATAGGACTGTAATGTCAATGGCATTAAAACATTTTTCAGTTTCAGTTTTCAAAAGTGAAGCGCACTGCTGTCATCAGCTTGCTGGCCGAGTGTAGGTAACGGCGCTTGGTGAGTACAGGATGGAGATTTTTCCCATCTCCCAGGTCATCATATGTGCAGACCTACCAGAGCCTGAACCCCCCCTTCGTGTGTTTACGCACGCAGAAGATCGAACACGCAACGGTTATTAAAGATCCTATCCTGTAATCCATGTCAGCGTTCGGTGTGATATTGAAACAAAAACATACCCAGCATGCACATTAGAAACGGAGTATGGCTGCCAACATGCTGGGGCTAAATAAGCAAAACGTCTAAACACATAAAAACATTACGTGTCTGTATGAGCGTGTGTGTGTGCGTGACTGAAATCTGATTGAATGACACAGGAAACGAATGGTGAGCACCCAATCACAGGTCTCAGTCGGCTCTTCTGCTTGCGTATACACACTAAGGGGGTTCAGGTCTGCAAATGTGTTAACCTGGAAGATCGGAAAAATACCCGTGCACAAGGCGCCGTTACCGAGATTCGATCCCGGGACCCTCAGATTGAAAGTCTAACACTTTAACCACTCGGCTATGGCGCCCGTCACCGCGCTCATCAACGTGACAGTGTTTGTAAACTCAGGAGAGAGGTGTTTGGCAACGTTGGCCAGCCAGTCCCAAACCTCTGGTCCAAACTCACCAGCATAACAGGGGTTGTTGGCAGAGCTCTAAAAATAGGTGGATAGCGCATGCCTTCTTCGAGCCCCTTTGCTAACTGAAACCAGCGGAAGTGTTCAATCAGCCATTTTGCAACTCGTGTCAGTTTTGCGCGAAGCGGTAATTTCATATATGTAGCCAAGTGCTCAGCTGGCTACGATGACTGCTTCATTGGCAAATATCAATCAAGACACAACATTTGGCATGTCGCAGGGGTAAGCATAACACGATTTCAACGAAGATAAACGGTTACAGTTCAGAAACTGCCGCCAGTTAGCAGACAACTTCTCAACTGACTTTCAGCCGGATACGAGTGTCAGTATGGCGCCCAGTTGGCTTCAGATTTCCTGGGCCAATGAGCTATCCATCTATTTTTAGAGCAGTGGGTCGCTGGCCGCGGTCGTGTCAGCCTCTCTCCAAAGTGTTGTCCCTGAGCTGCGCCGTCTGCAGACATGAACCGACAGTACTAATCTTTGTGGTCACTTCCCGCCAGTTCAACATGCAACAACCTTGTCAATGCAGTCTAATGTAGTGTGTGTGTGTGTGTGTGTGTGTGTGTGTGTGTGTGTGTGCGCGTGTGCATGCATATAAACATTGTATGTGGGAGAGAGAGAGAGAGAGAGAGGGGGGGGGGGCGGGATTGATGTTTTTAACTTGAACTAAAACATACGTGGATAACGTGATCGTTTTTCACTGTGTTCCATAATCATTTTGATTATCTTGATTTGAATTTTATGTGGACTTGGCGAGACATGAGTGAACTGGCCTCTTTGACGTAGCTTTAATCGACATTTTAACATTATTTTGTTTTTTCTTCCACTTTACTCTTTACAGTTTCAGAGGAGCGTCACTGTGTTCGGACAAATTCATATACGCTACACCACATCCGCTAGACAGATGCCCAACTAGCTTAGTCAGGCCTTTAATGTATGCATTCATATTTGTGTACATGTCATCAGAGTGGATTTCTTCTACCCACAGAATTTTGCCAGAAGACAACACTCTCGACGCCATGGGTTCTTTTTCAGTGCGCTAAGTGCGTTCTGCACATGGGACCTCGGTTTATCGTCTCTTCCAATGACTAGACGCTCAGTTTGATTTTCCAGTCTAACTTGAGACAATGGGGTGAGAGCAGGATTCCAACCCGGACCCTCACAAAAACTCTGCACTGGCTTATAAGCGTCTTAACCATTCTACCACCTTCCTCCTCCTCCTCTTCGACTGGTTTTAAGAATTGAAACTGTGTTCAGCACTAGAACGGCCCCTTTCTGCTTTCGGCTGGGCCATAAGCAACCTGGTTTGATCTGATCTGATTCGCAATCTCCTCGCTTTGCGATGCGCCACAAGGTCAAGTTTAAAGGTCCCCTTGTGTTTTACGGCCATTGGGTCAGTGAATCCATACATTCACTGTGTCCAGGGCTCGGCACAGAAAGGCGGGGTCCAGTGCCTTCCTTCCGCCGTTTTAACCTTCCCCAGCTGGAGTCAGGTAACCACTGATCACTGGTGAACAGTGGATCAGAATTCCAACGCGTCACCGATTCTACCACAGCGCGCCTCTCTAACCCACAGCCCAACAGCTGTTTTGTCCAATGTGTAAAGTGCGTTCGCCATGTATCGGTACGGCCATTACCAGCGGGTAAAGTTATTCCCATTCGGTACAGTCATTCCCAGCTGAACGTCATTCGTGTCAACAACCTTTTCACTCAGGGCTGCAGTTTCCTTTCATTGCTTCTTACTCTTTTATTTTTTAAATTTTTATCTCAAGTCAATGAAAGCGCGGAATATACTATAAATAGGGCACCACGCAGGAGTACTCTTTCAGAAGTGGGCCAGAGGCAGAAAGGCTGCCACGCGGGGCTTCTGTGTAGATTTATGTTGTAGCAGCATGAGAAGTGGCTAGTCTGAGCGTGTTAGATTCCCTGAA
This sequence comes from Babylonia areolata, assembly GCF_041734735.1. Taxonomy (NCBI): domain Eukaryota; kingdom Metazoa; phylum Mollusca; class Gastropoda; order Neogastropoda; family Buccinidae; genus Babylonia; species Babylonia areolata. Next base: position 29,972,353 of record NC_134902.1, on the reverse strand, counting down.
ATTCCGCCCTAACCCTACAAGGCAATACAAAAAGCACCCCCTCCACCGTACCCCCCTCCCTCCAAGTCCCCCAAACAAAAAGAACTGGATGGCCGATCTTTACATCTGTCCTTATGGTTTCTGTGTCGGTCAACTCGCTTGAGGTATTTTGTCGTCTTCCTGGGGGTGGATGGTCTGTTTCGTTGGTGAAGTTCACACAGGAGACGCGAAGTTAGCGTTCTCTCCGTGAATCTTATTTCCTTCGTCTTCTTGAGGTCTGCTTCAGTTGTGGGTGTGTGTGTGTGGATTTTTTTTTTATATTGTGTTATTGCTGTTTTTTTTGTTTTTGTTTGTTTGTCTGTCTGTTTCTTTATTTATTTTGTTTACAACTTGAGCTTGTGTCCAGACAAAATGTGGACCATTGCTTTGGCGAGTGTCCTTTTGTGTGCCATGGCAGAGTCGACGTTGGCAGGTGAGTGATTTGTATTTCTTTGTAGGTTTTGTTCTCGTTGTTGTTGCTGCTGCTGCTGTTTCTTCTTCTTCTTCTCATCGTTCTTGTTCTTGTTCTTAATCCTCCTCCCCCTTGATTTAAACAAAATTTTATTCAGTAAATATGTCACACATGTACAGATAGACAGTGGAGCAACAACAAGCTAATAGCTTATATCGTGCTCAGGAATGTGATTAAATACATTTGTTTCGTTTGACGGCTGGTGGACGCTACACAATTGCAGTTATGTTAAAATACACATTTTCCAACTGCATATAAGCGACAGTCATTGCAGACGTACATTGTTTCCCCCCTTTTTTTCTTTCTTTTTTTTTTGAGCCGCCGTGGAGATTAATATATTTAAAGAATTTACAATGAATATAAACATCATTTTTAAGATACGTCGTTCACACAACAGAAAGCAGAAAAAGGTAAGAAAAACAAGTTAGTGAATAAGATAAGAAATGAGAGAAGAAGAAGAAAAAAAAAGTGAAGAAAAAATAAGAAAAAATATACACATGGAGAGGGAATAACATTACACATAATCGTACTTGATTAGACCGACTAGACAGGAAGTATGGAAAGATTACATGTCCAATGTAGAAGATATAGTGAGTCACACCTACACACCTAGAACAGTGCATACTTAAAATCTGCTGGATTCAGTGATGAATCTGTGTACAGTTTCAAATATCAGCATGTTTATGTTAAGTTGAAAATTGGAATTACCATGCAGGAGAGTATGTATCTGAATATATTCTTGGGGAATATTTAAGACAGTATTTCTACGAGCCACGCTAAAACGCGGACACGACAGCAAATAGTGCTCAGCTGTTTCTCTACCATTGCCACAATCGCAGAATGGATCATCCACTAAGTGGCGATGAAACATGTCATTTCTAAGATCACTTATCTGAAGACGGAGTCGACAATGAATTATTTGTTCCTTACGTTCACCAAAATAATAATATATAGATACAATGGAATCGTTAGCAGACAAGTAGCGTTTAAATGCACTTAGAGAGTTACAATTCTTGACATGATCAGGGAGGGAGTTCCACAGGGTTGTTGTAGAAGGAAAGAAAGATTTCCGACATATTTCAGTATGACATTTTGGAACCGTGCGTTCAAGAGGTCTACGTCTGTGGTATGGGTTCCTTACTGCAACAAGATCAGGTAGAAGGTCTAACAAATAGTCTGGACACATGCCACTAATGATTTTATAATATTGTATAAGTTTTTGCCTATCTCTTCTTTCTTTTAGTGTACAAAAGCCAGACTCGTTACGTAAATTTTGGTGATTGGTTCCACGAACAGCTCCAACGATGGTTCTTATTGCTTCCAAATGCAAATCCTCCAGAGAATTTGATAGTGTGGCAGAGCAATTATCCCAAATGATATCAGCATAATCAAAATGAGGTAATATAAACGATTTATACATTATTTCAAGGGATTTTCTACTAAGTTTATACTTATAACTTTTTAGACAAGAAAGTAACATGGTAACTACGCTAATTATACTTTGAATTTGTGCGTCCCATTTGCAGTTGTTCTGGAGTATAATACCAAGATGTTTGTGTTTATCTGTGCTCAGTAAATGCGAAGAACAAAATGTAAGCGGTAGAACAGCGTTATTGTCTCGTACAAAGTTTAATAATTCTGTTTTCTCTTCGCTGAATTTCACTTTCCAGAGTTTAGCCCATTTGCTTATTTTTTCCAAATCTGAATTCAGTATTTCTGCTCGAGTGTATGGGCTATTCAGTGCTAAAGATATGCTTGTGTCGTCTGCAAAGAGTTTTACTTTAGATTTGATATTGTTTACAATGTCGTTAATGTAAATAAGAAATAAAAGTGGACCCAAAACTGAGCCTTGAGGGACACCTGCACGAATCTTCTTATAATCCGATTTGTCACCTTTAATTATAACAGCTTGATAACGATCTGATAAGTAATCTGTAAACCATTCGAGTAGTTTCCCTCTAATACCATTCACTTTCAGTTTGTAAATAAGTCTTTTGTGCCAAACACGATCAAATGCTTTTGATATATCAAAATATACTGCTTGTGTTGTAACTTTATGATCAAATGAAAGACATAAGTCATCATATATACATAACAGTTGATTCACGGTGGAATCACCAGGGATAAACCCAGACTGTG
>NC_134902.1:29927224-29964724 GCF_041734735.1 Babylonia areolata | reverse complement strand
CTGTTTTTTATTCATTTGTATTTAGTGTCTTCGGTGTGTTAGCTTACCTCTGGATTTCAGGATCAATGTCTTCAGTTAGCGCGGTGACCTCGGTGGGAGCTTACTGTAAATATACATCTAATGCGTCGCGCTGTGTCTCTGGGGTAAACCATTGTACCGTCGACCATCCACTGGAATTTACAGGACACTTCAACCGGGGTTCCTACACTTTGTTTTGTGCTCTGGGGAATTTTTCATCGATTTTCAGAGGTACCTATGTCTTTTTTAGATTATTTTTCAAAAGATACGTTTTTTTGGGTGTTTTATTATTATTATTATTATTTTTAAAATTATTTTTCTTTTAAATAAAGATCCAGTGATGACGTAAAAACATTGTTACATGATCTCGAGATGACGTGTTTTTTTTTTTATCTCGTCATTCTTATGATGGAATTTCGTATCGAAAAAGACCGTCCTTATTTGACAGTGACAACGCCTACCAAACAAGTACATTTAAAATATCGTCAGTCATCATTTGTGCCCGAAGTTATCTAGTTATGTGTTGAATAGTCCAGTTTCAAATAATAATTTACAGAAGTAGTGCATACAATATTTGATTATTGATAATTTTTTTGTCCTAATCCCGCTTACCCCGTCCCGCCTCTCACACACATCCTTCCAATATTATGTTTTTTCTTTCTCCAGTCACAGACACTCACACTCTCCATTTTACATTTTGTACTCTATCTTTTCCACATTCTGTTCTCTCTCTGTTTCTTAGTCCCCTCCCCCTTGCCCCCCCAACCCCCTCCTCAACCGCCACCCTTTTCATTCGAATATACAGAAATGTCGATTTATAATTAATAATAACAATCATCACTATGATAGAAATGATAATAATCCATATAATAATAATAATAATGTCATATATTTTAAGTCTAATATCATCATCTCAGATGAACAGACAATAAATAAATAAATGAACGACGATAATGCTCTGAAGTAGGTCTTAATCTGTTCTAACACGTTTCTGGCCATCAAGCAGGTATCGCATGGTTTCTGTAGATGTGTCTTTTGTTGTTCCAAGGATCAGCCTCATAGCTTCATTTTGAACTCTTTCTAATTTTAAGAGGCTGCTTTGAGACGGTGTTGTTAGCCCAAGTCCGTAGTCGATCACACTGAGAACGAGTGATTGATATAGCAGGAAGAGGTGGCATTGTTCGATACCTTTGGTTGCCATTGTCTTTTGAACTGAAAGACACTTTTTGCATTTGAGAACAGTATTTTCCGTATGTTTTCTGAAGGTCAGCATCCTGTCGATGTGTATTCCTAGGTAGCGTAGGCGTTCGGTTTTCTCGATTTGAATTCCGTCGAATGACAGGTGGTGGTGATTTGCTCGCGGTTTTGTTGTTGAGGGTGCACAGCAACGTTTGGGCTTTCGCTGGATTGATGGAAGATCCTGTGTCCTTGCACCATTGAGCGGTATTGTTCAGTTGTTTCTGGACGGCTTTAGTTCTTTCCTGAGCATCTTTCGAAGTTTTGAAGACCAGGCCATCATCCACAAGAGTACGCATCCGAGCTATTCCATTGCTGTTTAAGTCTGCAAGGCCTTTCGTGTCGACGTTGTAGAGGACAGGAGAGAGCGGAGACCTTTGTGGCAGTCCCATGGAAAGTTTAGAAGGTGCAGACATCCTATCGCTCATTACCATGGTAAAATAACCTTTTTTTTCATTCATGCACACACGCGCGAGCGAGCGCACACACACACACACACACACACACACACACACACACACATGTACACACACGTGCGCAGGCACACAGACAGACACAGAAACAGAGACAGACAGACACACACACACACACACACACACACACACACACACACACACACACACACACACTGATCTGATGATGACACTTTAATCTAAAATTCATTCGTCTTATACGTTCGTCTGAAATCATATGTGGACAGACATTAAATTGAAGAACACACACACACACACACACACACACACACACACACACACACACAAAGACGCGCGCGCGCATGCAAGCACGTACGCACTCACTCACTCACTCACACACACACACATACACGCACATACAAACACACGCACCTGACCTGAGCAAGCGATTCAGGCATTTTCACAGAACTAATGTTGACACAATGACCTGACAAACGAGGAACCCCCCCCAAAACCCTCCTCTCTCTCTCTCTCTCTCTCTCTCTCTCTCTCATGGCACATACCCATGGAGATGAAATGGAGAAGTGTAATGTTGATAGAAAAGACCTCCTACCAACTCAGAGAGAAGAATGTGGCATTGTATCATCTGAAGGAAATACACAGCCTTTCGATTATGAGCTAGACTCAGATGAGTTTAAAGAAAAAAAAAAGTGATGGTAGAGCTATGAAATTCCTTAATATTGATGTCATTCTGGTCAGATGACTGACCAGGTATGAAATGAACTTTCATCACTCACTGTGCCAATTTATGCAGGACTACAAAAACAGTCACGTGTGCTGCAAAGCAGATCGGCACTAATCAGGCCAAATCCGACAACAACTGTGTTTCTGACAAGGTGTTCAGTGACAGATTTCTAAATGATCCCTGAACCGATTTACGTCGGATAAGTTGCAAAAGAAAGAGCTCAACACCTACTTTATTATGAGTATAAAATGAAGCGTTGGTTATTATAGATGAATTTATAATCTTAATTTAAGTCACCTGAACAGGGTCAGTTTTAATGAGCTTGTCGCTGAAAATTACAAATTGCGTTAAATCATTTTAACGTAGGCCATTGGGGTATTGCCTAAATTATTATAAAGGGGACGGTACAAAAGAATTACTGATTTACTGAATTAAAGAGTATACAGATGAAAGGATATAAAAGATCCACACACAGGCCAGGGGCATATAGCAGGTCGGTCACAAAAGGGTTTTTGACTCTCTTGTGAAAACAAAGTGAGTCTATGTTTTAACCCGGTGTTCGGTTGTCTCTCTCTGTGTGTGTGTGTGTGTGTCCGTGGAAAACTTTAACATTGCCATTTTCTTTGCAAATACTTTGTCAGTTGACACCAAATTAGGCATAAAAATAGGAAAAATTCAGTTTTTTCTAGTCATCTTATTTAAAACCATATTGCATCTCTGGGATGGGCACAAAAAAAAAAAAAAAAAAAAAAAAAAAAAGCCAAATTATATGCAAACTGAATTTACTGTTATATTTATATTTTTTTTATTCTCTAAACTTGGCACTTTGATCTGATATTCTGACATAACAACAAGAGCAGTCATTTTTATCATTTTTTGTTCAAACAGGAACTTCTTTTGCTAAGCATGGAAGTATATTTCTGGTGCAAGTCTTTGCTGCAGATAGTAAAAAAAGGGAAATTATTCTGTAATTAATGTTAGGGGGGGTTAATTTGCTTTAAACTGATCTTTCTCATCTTAAACATTACATTTTGAAATCATACTCGATACAAGTACTTGTACTTGGCTCTACATATTATTAGTTTTACAGAATACTCAATTTTCATATCAACTTTAAAACTGTAAAACTAGAATGAACATAAAAGAGAAATTGAATCAACCGTGTCGTACCGGGTGTAACTAAACTTGTACATATATCTTGATCCAGAGAAAACAGCTAAATATTGCAGTGTGATTGCAGCAATAGCCACGTCTCCTTTACCGCGGACTTAAGAATTTTTAATTGCCCTTAAAGATTTTTTGAATGCCCAAGATACACCAGAATAATATAATTTAAACAGCATTCTCACTGCGAATATCACAATTGATTTATCGCCTTTTAAAAAAACATATTTAAATGTTAAATTTTTGAACGTCAGTTAAGGAGCCATCATAGTGTATTGGGTAAGACAGTTTCTTCTCATCCGAACACACAGGGTTTGAATCTGCCGTCTTATTTTTTTCTTTCTTTTTTTTTTTTTTTAACCTGAAGCTTTATAATAACAAGTACAGAACACATTTAAATGATTAGATTTTGTAAAGTGTATCACAAGGGAGTATTGAAGGCCTTGCCTCTCTTGTTTTATCTATGTAATTATCCGGTAATTAGTTAATTGATTAATCAATTAATTAATTGACTAATTAGTAATCTATTAATTAATTCATTTCTGTGACGGCAGAGTCTGCCGTCCACCCGTGCAGAAGACAGTGTGTGTCCGGGGAAGTGATGACGTGCCACTACAACTTCACCCTGGAGTGGTACAGGACTCTGAACAAGGTCTGCCAGCTCTCCTCTTCTCTCTTCCCTGTTCGCTATGCATGTATGATAGTCAGTCGTGTCCGACTATGACCTGTCAGAACAACAGAGGAGGCAACTGCTGTCCCGACTATCTGGGCTTGAAAGTGATCACAGTGGAGTGTGTCTTGCCCAAGTTACATCCCAACTTTCTTGGCCAAGAGCGCTTTCAGGACACTCGGCGTTGGGATGGTCGCCAAAGGCCAACAAGCCCCCAAGGCTGTAGCACACGTACACACATACTGTGTGTGTGTGTGTGCATGTGTGTGTGTGTGTGTGTGTGTGTGTGTGTGTGTGTGTGTGTGTTCTGTTCGTTTTTTCCCCTGTTCATCACTATATGAATTGATCGATGGATTGTTTGACTTGGTAGTTTATTGATCGATTGAATAATTGGTTGGTTGATGTGGTTGCTTGGTTAGTTGGTTCATTGACTGACTGATTGACGGGTGGATATTGTCTGTGGTCAGGCGTGCTATGACTGCCCCTTCAACGTGACTGACTGCTACAGGGAGGAGTGCATCGCTGGTGACGGCAAGGTGCGTCTGGTGTTGGCCGTCAATAGACAGGTGCCCGGACCGGCCATTGAGGTGGGTGTGCGGAGGTGGAGGGCGTGTGTGTGTGTGTGTGTGTGTGTGTGTGTGTGTGTGTGTGTGTGTGTGTGTGTTTTGTGTGCGTTTGTGTGAGTGTGTGGGGATGGGAAGAGTGGATGGCTAGAGGAGTACTGAGGGGGTGTGGGGGGCGGGAGGGCGGGGCGCCATGCTTTATCAACACGTCTTTAAACATCCCTGCAGAACTTTTGAAACATGGCGGAGGGGCAGTGGTTAGCATCCTAACTGCTATCAGCAACACAGTCTGGCAGCGAATGACACACTCCACACAAAAAACAGGAAACCTCCAACACTGCCAGAACTACCGCACCATCAGTTCGGTCAATCATGCTACCAAAGCAATGCAGAGATTATAGCCGCAAGCACAGACCATTATAGCTGAAGAACAGACTGGATTGCAGAAGTAACATCGAACATAATTATATGAAAACCTGCGTACCCTTTGCTAAAAGCACCTCCAGTACCGGAGGGAATTCTACGACGTCTTCGTAGACTTTAAGAAGTTGTTTGACAAAGTCTAGCAAGAAACACTAGCGAAAGCTAATCAACACCATCCAGCAACTGTACCCCAACGTACCAGTGTGGCATTCACACAGGGTGCTATTAAAGAGTGGTTCCATTCTTAGGTTGGAGTCCGTCAGAGCTGCCTTCTGTCTCCCACGCTGTTCAACATATTCCTGCAACACATAATGACTGATGGGTTTGAAGATGATAACAGTACATCCGGCATTGGAGGAAGAACAGTTACGAAGCTTAGCTTTATGTACGATGTCGACGGGAAATATATGAACGAACTGTGAACTTCTGTTTCTTTCTCTTTTCAATTTTTAGGACGTTACTTGTTTCTTTCTATGTACTATTTATTGTCATATGAACCAGCTGATAGGAAGCACCAAGCAGCACTGGTTTGAAGTTGTCTCCTTTTTTTTTTTTTTTTTTTTTCAAGGAGCAAATTTTATTGTTCGTGTTTATTCCTTCCCAAAGTAAACATGTCCTAGGACAGTGACTGAACGTTAAAGACAAACCCACTTCAAAATTACAATCTAAACAGACAAACAACAAACAACAACAACAAAACAAAAGAGAGGATCAATGTTCCAAGTTATGAAGTATGGTTCATACACAAATTTCCCCCTGTCCAGATCACAGTCAGATCAAACCAAAAGCATTCACCTCCCTTGTAAAGTCAAGGACTGCTTTAAGCAGGATATAACGAAACAGTGTGTCCATAGAGTCAGCAGTGAAGAGTCTGTGTCTGATGCCTTGCAAGTCCTAGCTATCAATAAGATGACGATCAGAAGATGAGGGGCTCATGACACGCGAAAGACCAAATGAGTCCTTCCAGCCTTTAGAAAGGAAAGGACGAGTGGGTAAGAAAAGTGTGACCCGTGTGTAGGGGACAAAGTACAGCTTCTTCTTTCCGACAACGGGAAACAGATGGAAAGAGAATCCGTTTACTTTGAAAGGGTCTTTCTGAAGCAGTTTGTTGTCGATTTGAGGCTTCAGTTCCTCATGCCAGAAATTTTCAGACTGAACTTCAGATTTGAGGATCTGATGGTGGAACGTAATATTTGGACCAGTGTGTGTGTGTGTGTGTGTGTGTGTGTGTGTGTGTGTGTGTGTGTGTGTGTCAGGTGTGTGAAGGGGATATGGTGGAGGTGAGGGTGACCAACATGCTGGAAGATGGACTGTCCACCTCCATACATTGGCACGGGCAACACGTCTTCCGAGAGGCCTACTTTGACGGGGTGGGTCAGGTCACCCAGTGCAACATCCAGCACCAGGAGACATTTGTGTGAGTTCAGTGGTTGAAGCTAAGATGAGTTAGTAAAGTACACTGACTGTATAGATTGTCATGCGTGTACTGTGTCAAAGTGATTCAAATCAGTTATCATGTAGCACTATACCGTGGTAAGCCATGTAGGAAAAAGCAAAGATAGCTGAATCACAGTTACCAGACTGCGATACATATCAGATGGTGATAACATGTAACTGATATTGATTCAACATTATCCTGCAATCATCACAACAGAGTACTATACACACATTGTATAGGACAAGGCACACTGTCAGAATAAGAAAGGAAATTAGTGTATGAAATAATACACGAATAATAAACAAGATGATAGAATAAGTGGCTTTTATATTAAGTGTTGACAACTTGAGAGATCAAATGGTAAGTCAGTGCTCAATATATTGGTAGAAAGAACTAACATGGCTTGATCATTAAGTGGTGCAGCCAGCCAGTGAACTCACACAAGTTATCCAGTTGCACCAAATCCAAACAACACAGATAAGTATGGCTTGTGTTCTACATTTGAATTTGCTCTGCTGAACGCGGAATACATAAAGCCTAACTTTTCATTAAATAAATCTTACTGCTATGCCTACATGGATCAAGATCAGTGTGAGCAGATGAGAAATAGGCGACATCCTGAGAATATCCTCGAACAGTCAACAGTTGAATGAAAGTGTGTGGAGACGAAACTATTTTCGCGTCAGCACTCTACGTCAATGACTGACTGTGACGTTCGAATAACTGAATAGTTTCAACCAACCTAGTAGCACATCACAGTGACAAGACAATAACATGATAACTTAGACCTGTGACTGAACGAGAACGCAATTCTTCTGACAAAGGTTACCGACTTTAAACACTGTCAACCCATAACACAACAGTTGACTTACAACGATGATGTGAGACGCTGGCCTTTGGAGCTACACACAGGGCTGGTTATAGCCACTGGCAGGTGGAAATGAAGAGTGACCAGATCATGCAGGTCATGCTAACCACTCTGGCGACAAGCAAATCAGCCCTAGCCAGGCTAAAATTGAACAAATTTGTGTTTTTTGCCAGGTGTTCAATGATAGATTGCTAAATGATTTCTGAACCAGTTTAGGTCAAATTGGTCACAAAAAAAATAGCTCGAAACTGAGCACTTTTAACTAGTTCATAGCCGAAAATTTCTAATTGCGTTGAACCAGTTTAATGTAGGCAAACACTAATGATATAGATTAAAAGAAATGATTGTGACAATTCTGCCAGTATATAATACTTGTAATTTACTGATCCGATGGAAGAGATATCAGTTAAATAGTCTGTGTCAGAAACACATATTTCAACTCGGCTGAAGCCAAAAGTGTGAGGTGATTGTCCTTAAGTGTCGACAATAAAAATCTGCTTTGTATCTTGTTAGTTCCGGATCTCTTCTCATCCAAACACTATAATAATGTGGTTTTTGTTTCCAACAAGCAATCACATATAGAATTGAAGATTGTAGCATTGAAAAGATGAGATGCCATAAACCTCAACGTCGAATTTGGCCGACGAAGGAATAGAAGAAATACTTAATAGGAATGTAATATAAGTTTGTATTTAAGCACAACAGGCATAATCTGGCTGTGAATTATACACAGACATGGTGTATCAATGTTTGGAGCATTTGTTTAGAAGTGGCTTTTATTCAAAATTTGAATGGCGTCACGGCACAGGAAGCAGGTCAATGGTTGGACATCATCATTTCAAAAAAACTGCAGAGCGCTCGGCTACTTTATTATTGTTGTTCTTTATGTTTTTTTGTTGTCGTTGTTTCCATTATTATCATTACTCTTATAAATCATTATTATTATTGTTGGTGTTGTTGTTGTTGTTTTTATTACGGGTTTGATGACCATGATAATGACTGGCATGCATGTCCTCATGCACTTTACATTGACTCTGAGTCAGGACACAACCTCAAATTGTGTCTGGTATATGACACAGTAACTCCTGTAGTTGTGTAAGTGCAGAAACTTTGTTTTAAAAATAAAATGCCAGTTTATGCTTGTCCTCATGCACCTTATTATTGTTATTATTATGTTTTTTAAACAAGGTTACTGTGTCATATTCCAGGCACAATTCAGTGTTGAGTCCTAGCATTGTCTTCTTCTTCTTTTTCTTCTTCTTCGTCTACCACTACAACTACTACTACTGCAACTCATTCTGCTACTACTACGTCTTCTTCTGCTTCTCCACTTCCATCTCCTCTTCCTCCTCCTCCTCCTTCTGTCTATTGTTTCTTCATTATATGTTTTTTTTAATGCTTTTCTAGTATGGGAGTGGTTAGTAGTGTGTGAAGGGGAGGAGGGGAGGGGAGGTGGGTTGTGGGGGTGGGGGGATCCACGAACGATGCAAGAAATATCTATTGTCGCGGCGCACGTGCAGGTACAAGTTCCACGCGGGCCCGGAAGGCACGCACTGGTACCACGCGCACACGGGCATGCAGCTGGCTGACGGCGCCTTCGGGCCTGTGATCGTGCGGCAGCCCGCCGGCCATGACCTGAACGACAACCTGTACGACCAGGACCTGAGCGAGCACGTGATGATGGTGTACAACTGGCACCCCGTGCTGTCCATGGAATACTACCTCAACCTCATGTACGCCTATGACCCCTTCTCCCCCCAGTCCGTCATGGTCAACGGGCGCGCGCGCCACTACAACGTCACCAACTCTCGACGGTTCTTTGACAGCAACCTGACGCATGCGCAGACGCCACCGGAAGTGGTGCACGTGCGGAAAGGGGAACGTTATCGTCTGCGGTTTATCTCGGCGTCCCCTGCTTGTCCCTTGCAGGTAGGGATTAGGTTGATGGAAGGTGTGTGTGTATCGGTGGGTGGGTGGGTGGATACAGGATAGGATACAACGCTGTGATAAACTCCCCAGTGCGATCATCATCACGGGGAAAGTGGTAACTTTCTGAAGGAAAGATTAACTTGGGGAAGAGAACGTGTAGTTTGGCTTGGTGAAACACAGAAACCACACTTTTATTTGCTGTTTGTGTTTCGTCAAGACAGGGTCATGGCCCGGGGACAGGTCCACCATCATACAATTCGCTACACCGCTACATTGCTGACTCATATCAGACAGAAGCAGTTTGAGGTCCACCGCAACCTACTGATTATTTATTATTGTTACGATGATGATGATAATCATGATAATGATAATAATGATAGTGATAAAATAATGATAATGTTAAAATAATGACAATGATAATGAAGATGATAATAATGATAATGATAAGAGTAATCACAATCGTAGTAGTAGTAGTAGTAGTAGCAGCAGCAGCATAATAACAATAACGATACAACTACTACTACTACTTCAGTTATGATCATGAGTATGATTATTGTTGTTATTATTAATGATAGTAATAATGATGATGATGATGATGACAATAATGATAGAAGCCAGATTCCACGTAAGTGGTCAAGATGAAAGGGTGGAGGTGTTCGGGGGGGTGGGGGGTGGGTGGGCGCTCTTACCAACAGAATTAATCAAATAAACTCGAAAAACTCTACCAACGGGCAGTGGGCAAATCTCCTTACAACGCTGTGATGAACTCCCTGTGCCATCATCACACTTGTCCGACCCGTCAGGCCTCGTCGACAGTGATCACCAGTTTCAATTTCAGTTTCAGTTTCTCGAGGAGGCGTCACAGCGTTTGGACAAATCCATATGCGCTACACCACATCTGCTAGGCAGATGCCTGACCAGCAGCATAACCCAACGCGCTTAGTCAGTCCTTGAGCGCATGCATGTATATTTGTGTACCTTTCAGAGTGGATTTCTTCCACCTACAGAATTTCGCCAGAGGACACACTTTTGTTGCCAAGTGCGTTTCTGCACACAAGATCTCGGTTTAACGTCTCATCAGAATGACTGGGCGCTCAGTTTGATTTTCCAAACTTTGGAGAAAGGGCGAGAACAGGATTCGAACCCAGACCCTCACGGAGTCTTTTTATTGGCAGATGAGCGTCTTAACCATTCTGCCACCTTCCTCCTTTTCATCAATGATTAACAGTAATGGCGAAGGGCACATCTCAGAACATGTAAAGAGAAAAGGCAAAACAACCACATCATCATCAACAACGACAACAACAACAACAAAACCAAATCAAAGGTATGTAGGCGGTGGGGTGGTACATGGAGACAGGGGTGGGGGCGTATGGAGATACAGAGAGAGAGAGTGAGAGAGAGAGAGAGAGAGAGAGAGAGAGAGAGAGAGAGAGAGAGAGATCGCAATGTTTTTGTTTTTTCAAAGCAAATTTTATCGCTAAACTGATCATTATTTGTAATTAAACAACTTTTTTGTCGAAGATGCAAATCCAGTGTACATTAGATAATGAACAGCAATATTGTATTACGTACACGACTATTTTTTTTCTTCTTTGTCCATGGGCTGCGACTCCTACGATCTTTCGTATACATGAGTGGGCAGTTGCATAATCATTTTAATCCCCACCTTGTAGGCAGTCACACTTCGTTTTCGGGGAAAAAATGTATATGACTGAGGAAGTACCGAGTCTCTAACCAGAAACACATTCTGAGCTTGTACACTTTTTGAAGTGAACTGTAATGTTTATACATCCTCATAAAAGTGTGGTTTCTGTAGTATATCATTTCCTTAATTTTAACCTTATTAGTTAAGTAAAAACCACATACACCCGGTATTCCTCTTTCTGGAATTTATCATATTCGGTGTAGAAAAAAAAAATCCTCAGACCATTCAAATCCGAAGAATCCATTTTTGATTATTTTACAATGAAATTTTTTTTCTTTCACTGTCTTGTTCATGTGTACAGTTTCCCAATTCCAAGCTACAATTAAAGCCTTATGAATTTTTTCCGTGCCAGGAATATCGAATCCTCCATTTGCAACATCATGTTCTGATTATTTTTGGGGGTGTGGACAGGTGTCTGTGGACCAACACCAGCTGACGGTCATCAGTGTGGACGGTATGCCGGTGGTACCCCGGGTGCTGGATGCCTTCATTATCCACCCGGGTCAGTGAGAGAGACAGAGAGACAGAGACAGACAGGGATAGAGACAAAGAGAGAGAGAGAGGGGGGGGAGGGAGAGAGGGAACAGAGACAGCAAGAAATGGCAGACAGAAACGTGTGTGTCTGGCACTTCGCTTATGTTGTCCCAACAACACTCTGATGATGATGATTGCGATGATGATGATGATTATGATGGTGATGATGATTGCGATGACGATGATGATGATTATGATGACGATGATGGTGATGATGATAATTATGATTACGGTGACGACGACGACGACGATGATGATTATAATGATGGCGATTATGACAACGACGACGACGATGATGATGATGGTGGTAGTGGGGATGATGATGACGACGACGACGACGACGATGACGATGATGATAATGATGATAATGACGATGATGATGATGACAATGATGATGATGATGGTGATGATTTTGATGGTGGTGGTGGTGATGATGATGATGATGATGATGATGATTATGATGGTGGTGGTGGTGGTGGTGGTGGTGATGATGATGACAATGATGATGGTGATGATTTGATGGTGGTGGTGGTGGTGGTGGTGGTGGTGGTGGTGATGATGATGATGATGATGATGATTATGATGGTGGTGGTGGTGGTGGTGGTGGTGATGATGATGGTGATGACCCCTCACAGGAGAGCGGTACGACGTGGTGCTGAATGCACAAGGGGCGGTGACCAACTACTGGCTGCGAGTTTTGGGGCTGGGCGACTGCGAGGGTCCCAAAGCCAACGGGATGGCCGTCGTCCGTTATGAGGGAGCCGGGCAGGAGGACCCCCCTGGTGACCCCTCCCTGCAGAGAGACGGCATTGTGAGGGGGCCTGGGGGGAGGAGGGGATGGAGAGGGAGGGAAGAGAGATGGCATTGTGAGGAGGGGGGGGGGAGAGGGGAGGGGAGAGAGATGGCATTGTGAAGAGGAGAGGAGACGGGAGGGGAGAGAGACGGCATTGAGAGGGGTCGGGGGGGTGGGGGGGGGGGTAGGGGGGGGAGAGGGATGGGGAGAGAGACGGCATTGTGAGGGGGGATAGGGGAGGAGAGGGTGGAGAGGGAGGGGAGAGAGACGGCATTGTGAGGGGGCCTGGGGGATAGGAGAGGGGGAGGGAAGGGAGAGAGACGGCATTGTGAGGGAGGATGGGGGAGGAGGGGGTGGAGAGGGAGGGGGAGAGAGATGGCATTGTGATGGGGGGGGGGGGGGGGAGAGGGATGGGGAGAGATGGCATTGTGAGGTAGAGCAGAGGGGAAGGGGGGAGACGACATTGTTAGGGAGGAGAGTGGAAGGGGGAGAGACGGCATTGTGAGGGAGAGAGAAAGAGAGAGGGAGTGGGAGAGAGAGACGGCATTGTGAGGGGGGAAGAGGGGGGGGGGGGAGGGGTAGGGGGAAAGAGAGACGGCATTGTTAGAGGAGGAGAAGGAGGGTGGAGAGGGGAAGTGAGAGAGAGGAGGGGGGGAAGGGAAGGGGAGAGAGAGACGTCATTGTGATGAGGGAGGTAGAGGGAGTGAGAGAGAGAGAGACGGCAATGTGATGGAGGGAGGGGGGAGGTGGATGGGTAGGGAGAAAGAGAGACGGCATTGTTAGAGGAGGAGGGAGGGGGGGAGGTGGAGGGGTAGGGAGAAAGAGAGACGGCATTGTTAGAGGGGGAGGGAGGGGGGAGGTGGAGAGGTAGGGAGAAAGAGAGACGGCATTGTTAGAGGAGGAGGGAGGGGGGGAGGGGGAGGGGGAGGGAGAAAGAGAGACGGCATTGTTAGAGGGGGAGGGAGGGGGGGGAGGGGGAGGGGTAGGGAGAAAGAGAGACGGCATTGTTAGAGGGGGAGGGAGGGGGGGAGGTGGAGAGGTAGGGAGAAAGAGAGACGGCATTGTTAGAGGGGGAGGGAGGGGGGGAGGTGGAGGGGTAGGGAGAAAGAGAGACGGCATTGTTAGAGGGGGAGGGAGGGGGGGAGGTGGATGGGTAGGGAGAAAGAGAGACGGCATTGTTAGAGGGGGAGGGAGGGGGGAGGTGGAGGGGTAGGGAGAAAGAGAGACGGCATTGTTAGAGGGGGAGGGAGGGGGGAGGTGGAGGGTAGGGAGAAAGAGAGACGGCATTGTTAGAGGGGGAGGGAGGGGGGAGGTGGAGGGGTAGGGAGAAAGAGAGACGGCATTGTTAGAGGGGGAGGGAGGGGGGAGGTGGAGGGGTAGGGAGAAAGAGAGACGGCATTGTTAGAGGGGGAGGGAGGGGCGAGGTGGAGGGTAGGGAGAAAGAGAGACGGCATTGTTAGAGGGGGAGGGGAGTTGGGAATGAGGGTGGAGAGGGGAGGGTAGAGAGAGGGGGTAGAGGGGAAGGGAGAGAGAGACGGCATTGTGAGGGGTTGGGGGAGGGAGAGGGGAATGGAAGGAGGAGAGAGATGGAGTGAGAGAGGAAAGAAGAGATAAAATGGGAGTGAGAGAGAGGGAGATAGAGAGAGAGTCAGAGGAAGAGAGAGACAGAGAGGTAGATAGCGAGAGAAAGAGAGACAGAGAGAGGGAGGGGGGGGGGCAGATGGAGGGAGAGAGAAAACAGGGTGAGGAAAAGGGCGAGAGAAAGTGAGAGAAGAGAGAGAGGGAAAGAGAGAGAGGGAGAGAGAGACAGAGAGAGAGAGAGAGAGAGAGAGAGAGAGAGAGAGAGCAAATAACAAGCTCGACGAACGCTGAAACAGCTGTTGTTTCCTTTGTATGCAAAACAAAACCAAATGACTCAGGCTACTCGGGCATTAATGAGAGTTTGTTGTTGTTATAGTTTTTTGCACACGCGTTTCCACCCCCCCTCCTCCCCGCACCCCCACCCCACCCGCACCTCCCCTCCTCTCATCTCCTCTACGCACACCATCATTTAAGGTTATGAGTTAAACCAAGATTGGTTTATGACGTTTCTCACCGCCCCCTCCTTTCTTTATGGAAAACGAAGACATGAGGGCTCGTATTTATTCTCTCTCTCTCTCTCTCTCTCTCTCTGTCTCTCTCTCTCTCTCTCTCTCTCTCTCTCGCGCGCGCGCTCTCTCTATCTCTAACACTTGTCAAGTCTCTCTCTCTCTTTCTCTTGCTCTCGCTCTCTCTATCTCTAACACTTGTCAAGTCTCTCTCTCTCTTGCTCTCTCTATCTCTGACACTTGTCAAGTCTCTCTCTCTCTTTTGCTCTCTCTGTCTCTGACACTTGTCAAGTCTGTCTCTCTCTCTCTCTTGCTCTCTCTATCTCTGACACTTGTCAAGTCTCTCTCTCTCTCTCTCTCTCTTGCTCTATCTCTGACACTTGTCAAGTCTCTCTCTCTCTCTTGCTCTATCTCTGACACTTGTCAAGTCTCTCTCTCTCCCTCTCTCTCTCGCTGGCTCTCTCCATCTCTGACACTTATCAAGTCTCCCTCTCTCTCTCTGTCTCTGTCTCTTGCTCTCGCTCTCTCTATCAATGACACTTGTCAAGTCTCTCCCTCTCTCTCTCTCTCTCTTGCTCTCGCTCTATCTCTGACACTTGTCAAGTCTCTCTCTCTTTCTCTTGCTCTCGCTCGCTCTATCTCTAACACTTGTCAAGTCTCTCTCTCTCTCTCTCTCTCTCTCTCTCTCTCTCTCTTGCTCTCTCTATCTCTGACACTTGTCAAGTCTCTCTCTTTCTCGTTGGCTCTCTCCATCTCTGACACTTGTCAAGTCTCTCTCTCTCTCTCTCTCTCTCTCTTGATCTCGCTCTCTCCATCTCTGACACTTGTCAAGTGTCCCTCTTTCTCTCTCTGTCTCTCTCTCCATATATGTATGTGTGTGTGTTTGTGTGTTCGTGTGTTCGTGTGTGTGTGTGTGTGTTCGTGTGTGTGTGTGTGTATGTTCGTGTGTGTGTGTGTGTGTGTGTGTGTGTGTGTGTGTGTGTGTGTGTACAGTGCTATCATTTTTGGTCCACAATTTATTCATACAGCTGCTGAATCCCATACTCTATGACGGGAACAGGCCAGAGTATGGGTTTAACCGCACGAAAATACTGACTGACGATCTGCGCTATATACTGAAAACCAACTACACTGACGAACAGGTGGATGTCAAGTACTTTATAGGTAAGTATGCTCTATTTGTTTGTTTGTTTGATAGTACGTTTGTCTCACTGTCCGTCCGTCCGTCTGTCTTTCCGCCCGTATGTGGGTCTGTATGTCTGTCTCCGTCTGACATTCAGGCTGTTTCTCTCTGATTTTATCAATTAACCATCTTTCTTTCTTTCTTATCTTTCTTTGATTCTTTCTTTCTTTCTCGCACTTTCTGTCCCTCCTTCACTTTTGCATTCTTTATTTCTTTGTTCCTTTTTTTCTCCCCATTATTTCTCGAAGTATGTAACTACTTTCATAGCCATACAACTAATAGGTGGATGTACAATGGATGGATGGGGGGATGGATGGATGGGTGGTGGATCGGTGTGCGAATGGCTGGCTGGCTGGGTGGGTAGATGATGGATGGATGGATGGATGGACGGATGGGTAGATGGATGGGTGGTTGGATGGACTGGTATGCCGATGGATGGATTGGTGGGTGGATGGATACATGGGCGGAGATGGATGGGAGGAGGGAGGATGGACAACGGATTGTTGTATGTCCGCAGGAATGGACTTCAACAACAATGACAACACCAAGTACAACAACAAAGATCTCTATCCCGTGCAGAGCTTGAAACCTCAAATGTTTCATGCCACGCCCGTTATGGACAACGTATCCTTGTTATAATGATGAGTGATGAGGAGGAGGCAGATAATGATGATGGTGGTGGTGGTGATGATGATGATGAATGGTAATGATGATGACAGCAATGACAATAACAATAACAAACAGAAGAAGGAGAAGTATAACAGTAACGATAACAATAACAACAAAAATGAAGGGTTAAAAGGCAACAAGTTTCATCGGCTATCTCATCTATGGCATATTAAACATGAACGGTTAAACACAGGTAAGAAAATTATCAACAATACCCCGCCATGTAGGGACCTATAATGTGGACATTTAATCCTCTTCATGCGTATATGCACGAATGGGGTTCAGGTACTGGCAGGTCAGTACATCTTTTGACGCTGGAGATGGAAAAATCTCCACCCTTGACTCACAAGGCGCCTTGATCGAGATTCGAACCCAGGATCGTCAGATCGAAAGTGAAAGGCGTTAAACTGATTTGGAGGAAAAGGGAGACATGGACCATGGTGTTTTGTTTGCACTGGGTTGGAAGAAAAGGGAGACAATTGTATAGTGCAGCAACAGCAGAGAATGTAGCTGTTGCTGCTGCTACTTCTGCTACTACTGCTGCTGCTGTTCCTCCTCCTGATGCTGCTTCTACTACTACTGCTGCTGCTGCTGCTGCTGCTACTTCTACTACTACTGCTACTTCTGCTACTACTGCTGCTGCTGTTCCTCCTCTGGATGCTGCTGCTACGACAATAACTACTATTACTACAACTACGAAGGCTGCTGCTGTTGCTACTTCCACTGTAGCCATTACCACTGATGTTGCTATTACTACTACTACTACTTCGTTGGCTGCTGATGTTAGTACTACTGCTGCTGCTGCTGCTGCTGCGACTATTTTAACGACTGTTGTTGCTATTACTACTACTCCGTCTGCTGCTGCTGCTACTACTACCAACACTACTTCTACTATTACTGCTGCTGCTACTGCGACTTCTTCAACGTCAGCTGCTGCTTCTACTATTCTGTCGGCTGCTGCTGCTATTACTACTACTGTTGCCGCTACTACAACTACTACTGCTTCAGCGACTGCTGTTATTACTACTACTACTACTACTACTACTCTGACGGTTGCTGCTGCTGCTACTACAGCGACTACTTGTACTATTACTGCTGCTATTGCGACTGCTTCAACGACTGCTGCTATTACTACGACTACGTCGGCTACTGCTGCTGCTGCTACTACTACTACTGCTTCAACGACTGCTGCTATTACTACTACTACTCCTCTGTCGGCTGCTGCTGTTGCTGTTGCTACTACTACTGCTGCTGCTGCTGCTGCTGCTCCTCCTACTACTACCATTATAACTACTACTCTTCCGTTTCGGCGCCTTGACCAGCCACCAGATCACCTTCATCACGCCCCCTGTGCCGCCCATCAGTCAGAGGGAGGACGTGGACGAGGCGTGGTTCTGTAACCGCTCCACCCTGCAGAACCCTGAGGCCTGTCTGACGGAGGATCTGTGCATGTGTGTGCACGTGATACACGTTCCACTGGACAAGGTCTGTTCAGTGCAGTGCGGTGCAGTTCAGTTTCTGTGGCAGTGTGTGTGTGTGTGTGTGTGTGTGTGTTCCTCTCTCTCCTTCTCTTTCTATCTGTATCTTTGTCCAAATTGAAGACTTTCTTGTATCAGTTTTGCTGATGAAAGGGGTGAGCGACCACCGAAATTTTCTACTTTTGATTGATTCTAAGTAATAATAATAAAATTAAAAAAAGATTTACGACTCTATGTGTGTATGTGCGTGCGTGCGTGCTTACGTGTGTGTGTTCTCTCTCTCTCTCTCAGCAGTGTGTTAATAAACCATTAATGTGTGCATAGAATATTAAAAAAAAAAAGAAAAAAGGACGTGACATTGTTGTGTCTTTATAGCAAATTCGTAATAAATCAATCTCTCTCTCTCTCTCTCTCTCTCTCTCTCTCTCTCTCTCTCTCTCAATATGGGGCTATGGCCTTGATTGAATAAACCATCTTGAATCTCTCTCTCTCTCTCTCTCTCTCTCTCTCTCTGTTTCTCCGTCTGTATCCACCTCTGTCTCTCTGTTCCTGACTTTCACTCATGATGTCTGTCTCTCTGCCGCAGGTTGTGGAACTGATTGTTTTTCACGAAGGTCGCTTCTTCGCTGAGCTGGGCCACAACATGCATCTTCATGGACACAGTTTCCGTCTACTGGGTTTGGAAAAGGTGGGGGGAGTACGGGTGTGTGTGTGTGTGTGTGTGTGTGTGTGTGTGTGTGTCGGGGATGGGAGGGTGGTGGGGTACCTTCTCCATCATGCATGGTCATCTGAACAAAGATTTATTTTGTTTTCCTTCATCCATAACTCTGTGTGTGGGGGTGGTGGGGTAGGGCGTGCGTGCATGCGTATATGTGTGTTCGTGTGATTGCATGTGTGTGTTTGTGTGTGTGCATGCATGTGCGTGTTTGTGTGTGTGTTTGTTTCTCTCTCTCTGTTTACTCTTTGCAGTAGAAGATGCAGATTAGCTAGAGCGGATTGGAAGAACAGGCCATACACCAAACAATCTCATCCATGTAAAAAAACAACAACAACAACAAAATAAGTAAATAATGTTCGGATATCTCTGTCCCTCATGACTGTACCCCCACGCCCACCCCCTCCCTGCAGCTAGGGGAGTCTCTGAACCGGACTTACGTGGAGGACCTGGACAGACTAGGACAGCTGAAGAGGAACTTCCTCAGTCCGTCCGTGCGGGACACGGTCAACGTGCCTGATGGGGGCTACGTCGTCCTCAGGTTTCTCGCCAACAACCCAGGTACAGGGAAGGGGAAAGAATGGGAGAGCACTCGTCACTGTATAGACCCATCAATTTGTTGATGGATGGGTACTGGAAGGGAAGGGAGAGCATCTGCCACATTCTATAAATAGATGTATTGGAGACGATTCTAGTCGCTGCTTTCTGTAAATGAATGAATAGATAGATTGGTTAGCTGATGGATGGATAGGTGGGCGTGAGTGACTGATTAATTGTGTGTGTGAGAGAGAGAGAGGGGAGCAGTGTATGATAGGTCCCTGTGTGTACCTGCACGCGCCTCCTGACTTTATCAAACGACGTTTCAGGACTCTGGTTCTTCCACTGCCACACCGACAGTCACCTGCAGCAAGGGATGGCACTCTTGATCAAGGTGGGCGAGCTGTCAGACTTACCTCCCGTGCCTGCCGACTTTCCCCGCTGTGGGGGGATGGGGTACAGTAATGCCAACCGTCGCCAGCCAACACGCACCTGCCCCGTTAATTCTGCAGGGGGTGGTCCTCAGGTCTCCGTCCTCCTGCTCTCTGTCCTCTGTGTGATGCTGGGAATGTTCTAGAACCGCCTGAAAATGAGTCCAGGGCTGTATTGCACGGGTCATAATTATCGATCAGCAGCAAGCACGAAGTTTGCGCAGTATAAAGAATTCTCCTTAGTCTACGCTAATTCCATAAGACGACAGACAATCATTAGCGCTTAGTACATTTATCACTGGTAAAATTGCTTGTGCAACCCTCCTCAACTTTCTCTTTTCTTTACTTTTTTTTTCTAACGCTGTTTTAGGAAAATATGAATTTTTTGTACTGTGTTATTCTTGTTGTTTTGTCTTGATCGTTGATGATATCAATCTATATGCACACACACACACACACACACACACACACATATATATATATATATATATATATATATATATATATATATATATATATATATATATATATATATAATCGTTTTGAGGTGAGATCAAAGGTGGATCGATGGAGGGTTTATATCTCAATTACAGAAAACAGACAATCATGCTCAATATTTTCTCGATTTGTTTTAATGATTACACAGTAAACAGTAAAGAGCAAACAATGGATTGATGCCAGTACTCAAAATAATCTGGAACGTATTCGAATATCTCAAAATGTTTATAAAAGGCGATCACAAATACCTATCCTAAAAATGCATGTCTGAACAGACACCCTCACCTGATTTTGGAACTCGTTTATTTCACTTCTTTTTTTTTAATCATTTTTTAATACACATTTTTGTTTTCATTCTGTTGTACAACGACCTTTAAAATAAAAAAAAAACAGAACACACATGAAAGACCAGTCTGAGTGTTTTGCATGTTCATGTGATACACTGAAAAGGGAAAGGAGAGAGTGCAAGTCTCTGTCTCTCTCTGTCTCTCTCTCTCTCTCTCTCTCTCTCTCTCTCTCTGTGGTGGGTTACACAATTAGAATTGCTCCACTTACACCTGTTTGTCCCTTGTTGATGAAATAGTTTACCTCTCCATTGCTTTTCCCATACTGGTGTATTGTTATTTGATACGAGCTTCATGGCAAACAGCCAAACGATATAACACTTTATTTTTGCTTTTGATAGTCTTTTGCATTTGTTTTTGAAACCCTTACAATTCAGAGTAGTTATTGTCCTATCAATTAAAGATACTATTTGGTTTCACTGTGTTCATCGTGATGTTGAGTTACATTTTCGAAATCAAATTAGCAAAGCAAATTCAAAATGTATTGAAATGTATTCTTTCTTTCTATCACACACACACACACACACACACACACACACACACAGAGGGGTTTGCAGCTGTCAGATGAATACATTGGTGATTTTTTTTTTATATAATTATACCGTGTAATAAAGTAGTGAAAGAAAGAAATTGATTCAGTGTTTGTGTACGTTAGATGCGTTTTGTTTTTATGCGATGAGATAGTGGTTGGTTGTATGCTTTTTTCACTTCTTTTTATTTACTTTTCTTTTTAGTGATAGTTTTCACACGCACACACACACACACACACACACACACACACACCGCCGGCGACAAAATATGCCGAAGTGCGACAATATGTACCAGAGACAATATATACCACAGCACGGGTATCCCCACATAGAAACAGAGGGAGAGGGTATGTGTATGGGGGGAACTGAGGAAGAACGGCATGATGGTCGTGCCTCTCAATCACCTGTTTCCCCATTTTGATGATGGAGGAGTTGAAAAGTGCGTCAGTCAGCATCACAACAAAAGCCCTTGAACAACACATTTCACATTGAACAACAATATTTCCTGGCGTGGATTCTGGTTAGAAGTGAGAAGATGAAATTCTCACAACACGCCCACATCTGCCATGCATGTGCAAGCTTTTTCGTGATGGATCTCCTAAATACACTTTCGAAACGAGTAATGTTGCATAGTTATCTGACGGGATTCTCAAGCCACCTGTTCTTCGTTCGTGGTCTGCAACTCCCACATTCACTTGTATGTACACGAGTGGGCTTTTACGTGTGTGAATGTTTTTACCCCGCCATGTAGGCAGCCATACTCCGTTTTCGGGGGTGTGCATGCTGGGTACGTTCTTGTTTCCATAACCCACCGAACGATGACATGGATTACAGGATTTTTAACGTACATATTTGATATTCTGCTTGCGTATACACACGAAGGGGGTTCAGGCACAAGCAGGTCTGCACATATGTTGACCTGGGAGATCGGAAAAATCTCCACCCTTCACCCACCAGGCGCCGTTACCGAGATTCGAACCCGGAACCCTCAGATTGAAAGTCCAACGCTTTAACCACTTGACTATTGCGCTCGTCGCCACCAGTTCAAAACTGATAATCAAAATTGCACTTTTGAAGCCAGTAATGTATCATAATTTAGGGAGGAGTTCTAAGCCATCATTTCCATAAGGAGCTTCTTAATTGGGCGGCTAGAGGGTATGTTTCTAGGGGAACACAACCGGAGTTAAGCCTGACAAGCTTGATACGTCTTGATACGTTTAGCGATCTGTTGGCTAACGCTCCTAAGGTCTAGTTGTTTCAGGCTGTAGTTCGTAGAGTTTTTCTCTGCGGCAGATGATAGTTGTTCAAGGTTTAAGTCGGACAGAAGCTCAAAGGTTAAATCAGATAGCTGCTCAAGGGCTAAGTCGGATAGCTGCTCAAGGGTTAAGTCGGATAGTTGCTCAAGGGTGAAATCGGATAGCTACTGGATGGTTAAGTCGGATAGTTGCTCAAGGGTTATGTTGGATAGTTGCTCAAGGATTAAGTCGGATAGTTGCTCAAGGATTAAGTTGGATAGTTGCTCAAGGGTTAAGTCGGATAGCTGCTCAAGGGTTAAGTCGGATAGTTGCTCAACGGTTGCTCAACGATTATGTCGGATGCATTGCGAAGTTTTTTCGTTCACCATTGGGGATCCAGCAGCCGTCGAGGCGGAGGTCTCTATGTCAAAGAAAGACTGTCAGCGGGGTCACCGGACAGCCAGATTTCGTGTTCCCCCGTTGGCGACCCTGCACGTCCCAAACGCCAGGCTACCGCCAGTAAAGGGAGCAACAAATAAAAGCCGTGCGCCGAAACCAGCCTTTAAAGACCACAGCCACGAACATGCCAACAGGTCGTTAAACTCACCACACGCTACCCGCTACAGCCGTCCTTTGGCACGTACTGCGACAAGAGTACAGACTACAGGAGAAAGGCACAACCCGGACCCGGAAACACCCAATGCAACGGCAGCTCATGCACGGAGCGAGAAGCGCAGGCCGTCGACGCAGGCGAGGAAGGTTTTCAGCAACCCGATACGTCTGAGGACCGCCTTATAGTTAACTGACCAGGATAGCGGGTACAGGGTATCGCCCGCCCGACCCGTTTCTGAAGGGACCTGTCATTACGCTAATCTTGGAGTCTGGCCCTGTGTGACCGTGTGCCCTTCAACCTGTTCTGTGTGCCTCCCGCTAGTCTCCCTTTGGTCCTGTTAACGTATGGCAAACGATTGTGAAATGGGAACGCATTATATTCTTCTTCTAAACAGACTTTTCTGTTTGAAATTGTGGCTGCCCCTTCCCTTCCATCGAAACCCCCTCCACCCCCAATGGAAAATGTGTCGCCAGAATGCAGCACCACCCTTTTTCTACCATGTCTTCACACATGTTTTTGCTTTCCCCAACAAAGATTATTTTTGGTCTGCAGGATTTTTCCTGGGACAACTTTCCATCTTGGGTTTATTTTTTCTTGATTTTTTTTTTAAACTGTGCCAAGTGCATGCTGCACTCGGGATCTCGAGTTCTCTCTCGTCTTATCGGGAACACCTGATCCCAAGGTCTAGTGAAGGGGGGAGAAGTTTGACATTCACATGATATAACTGACATTACCCACAAAATATGAAACAGTTAATAGAGATGAGTTTAATTAAAGACCTGTTGGCTGACACCCCTGAAGTCAAGTTGTTCGAGAGGGGGTAGTTCCTGGATGTCTGTCCAGGGTGGGAGGTTAGTCTGGCATTCCAAGTGGGAGGCCTGGGGCATTTTGCCTTCAGGTAAGTTACCTTTGACATGGTAGGGACCCGCAGGCACAGTTTACCTTGAAGGTTAAGTTATCTTCGTATTCAATACACGCGCAGTGCACAAAGGCAGCTAACAATTTGTCAATAATTAAAAATCCCGGTGGTTCCCTCCTGTGCATGCTCTTTTATTTCTCACCGCACCAGAGTTCAAAGCATTCTCGAGAGAATTAACAAAACACAGGTTATCCGCAAAGCACGCCTGTTTTCCCTCAACATTAACAACGCAGCAAAAGGATCCGCCATGTGGGCAGTCACCCTTGGCAGGTAGTGAGGGCAAATTTGCCTTTGGATTTAGAGACCCGCGGGTAGACTCGAGTGCTCCTGAATACCGGACACTGCTTACCCTCGGGCAGTTTGCCATGCCTTTGGTAAATTTGCCCGCAGGTACACATTTACCCGCAGACACGATGGTCTCTTGAATACGGCCCCAGCTGACGTTCACGGGCAAAAAGGCAATGGGAAATGCATGTTTCGTCGTGACAGCACTAAATTGCTTTTTCGAACTTCAAAAAGTGACCCCAAATATGAATGAGTGAACAAAATATTCTTTTTTAAATCTAAAAGGCAAAGTGAGGCAAAAACCGACAACAAAAAACAACCAAAAATACCTCATGGGGGGCCTGTTGTTGGAGGGACGTGGTGGCGGTCACCGCTCTGGGAGAGACGCTCACTCAGTCTGGCTCCGCGACTAAGCCATTATTGTCGTTAGTAGGGGGCTTGGTAAGTGGTGTCCTAAGTACGTTAAAACAGAACAGGCACCACTGAACACCACCGAAATGACTCAGCAGCAGTGCAGGGTCTCCTCTGGTGTGTGGCCTCCAGGCGACCTAACATCGATGGTTCCCTGTGGACTGCCGACGCTGGAACAGCGACGGACGAACCCGGGTGTGGCCGTGTATGGGGGAATCTAAATGAGCGGTGTGGGAGTAATGTCACTGAAACGGCGCAGATGATGGGGCAGAAAAAAAAAAAACCCAAAAAAACGACAACAAAAAACAACCAAAAATACTGAACAGTTTGAAACTTGTGGATTCTCATTTGAAGGTCCCACTTCTTAGTTTCTCCAAATACCTTTTTCGGGTATGTGTTCGGTTTAAAATTAAGTTTAAACAGTGTCTTGTAACAAGTGATACTTTGACATTCATGTTAGCTATGAACTTTGTTGTTGTTATTGTTGTTGTTGTTCTTGTTGCTGATGATAGTGATGATGCTTTCACATCCATGTGACCCTTAAACAATGTTGTTGTCGATGGTGATGATCATGATGCTGATGTTTTGTTGCTGTTGTTGTTGCTGCTGCTGCTGTTTTGTTTTATTGTTTACAAGCAGTGCAAAAAGTCAAGGCCTACCCAGATACGCGTATAATAAGTCACGTGATATCGGATTTTCTCGTTAATAACCTTGCAAAACGTTTTCCCGTTGACGAACAGTGCTTAACGTATTGCACAAACAATATATGACCCGGGATCGAGTCACTGCTAACTTGGGTTACCTTCTGGTTCAATGTCTGCACCTACATCTTGTTGTGACTCAGGATAATTGCACATTCCGCACTCAGATTACCGAGTGACCCAAACCACCGCTAAACATTGTACAGAATGCATGAAACAAATAGAACAGGTTCAAAAGATTGGCAAAAATATTATTTCGTGCAAACTGTTCCAGAAACACCGTAAGTCTGTGTTAATAACTGAACAGGTTGAAAGTTTGTCAAAAATATGATTTCGAGCAAACTGTTCCCAAAACATCAAATGTGTGTGCACTGAACAGGTTGAAAGTTTGGCAAAAATATGATTTCGAGCAAACTGTTCCAAAAACATCAAATGTGTGTGCACTGAACAGGTTGAAAGTTTGGCAAAAATATGATTTCGAGCAAACTGTTCCCAAAACACCAAATGTGTGTGCACTGAACAGGTTGAAAGTTTGGCAAAAATATGATTTCGAGCAAACTGTTCCCAAAACATCAAATGTGTGTGCACTGAACAGGTTGAAAGTTTGGCAAAAATATGATTTCGAGCAAACTGTTCCCAAAACACCAAATGTGTGTGCACTGAACAGGTTGAAAGTTTGGCAAAAATATGATTTCGAGCAAACTGTTCCCAAAACATCAAATGTGTGTGCACTGAACAGGTTGAAAGTTTGGCAAAAATATGATTTCGAGCAAACTGTTCCAAAAACATCAAATGTGTGTGCACTGAACATTGGACAACTGTTATACCTGGCTGTTATTTTACAGGTCAGGCCTTGTATGGACCGTGACGTTAATGAAAACGTGTGGTTTTTGTTCAGGGTGTTGATATGTGCAGGAAATTGTCTTGTTGAAAGTCATTTCTTTTTGAAAGCAGTTATTCTTCAAGTTGTCTCCACTCACCCCCCTCTCTCTCCCTTTTCTCACTCTCTCCTCCCTGTCTCTCCCTTCTCTCTCTCTCTCCCTCCCATCTCTCCCTCTCTATCTGTCTCTCCTCCTTTCTCTCTCTCCCTCCTTCTCTCCCTCCTCTCGCCCTCTCTCTCTCTCCCCTCTATCTTCGTCTATCTCTGTATCTCTTTCCCTCCCTCTCTTCCCTCTTCCCCATCTCGCTCTCTCTCCTTCTCCCCCTAGCACCTATGTTTTTGTTTGCGGTTTTTGTTGTATCTTGATGAGTTTTGACCACATAAACGCATCTGTTACATTTTAATTTACTTCAAAGTCTAAAATCACCAGCTTGCATGAGCAGAAAAAAGCACACGATAGAATTACCTCTGTCTAGTGTTCAAAGACAGCGCACACGTGTGTGTGTGTGTGTGTGTGTGTGTGTGTGTGTGTGTGTGTGTGTGTGTGTGTGTGTAAACACATACGTGTGTATATGCCTGTTAGTGTGTACTTGTGTGCGTGCGTTCGAGTGTGTGTGTCTGTGTGTATACATATGTTTGTATATGTGTTTACATACATATGTACATGCATGCGAATATGTACTTCCCATGTATGTGCCTGTGCGTATGTATCTGCATGCGTGTGAACACACACACACACACACACACACACACACACACACACGCACGCACGCACGCACACACACACACATAGATAGCTAGCTAGCTTGATAGATAGATAGATAGATAGATAGATAGATAGAGAGATGCGTGTGTGTGTGTGTGTGTTACCTGTAGAAACACCTGCCTGGTACCATCAAGGCAGAAAAAGAGTGGAGATGGGCGGAGCCGGTAATAACCGTGGAAGAACAGCGCACAAGGGGTTAATTTGTGGTCCCTCTGCCTCGAACCACGTCTGTGCACATGACACCACCCCTCAACGTGAGTCCTGTGTCGCCGCTTACAATCCACAGCTGTACTGCTTTCCCACAAGTGCCGTCTCCATCTTTCAGGCATAAAATTCACGTTCGTATAACACACACACACACACACACACACACACACACACACACACACACACACACACACACACACATGTATATATATATATATATATATATATATATATATATATATGCTGATATTGTTCCTTTTCCTCTACAAACACTGAAATTGTGTATTTGTTAGACTCAGCCATACACATAGTGATGGTTGGACTCAAAGGGACAGACAGACAGACAGAAAGAGAGGGAGAGAGAGAGAGAGAGAGTACAATAAATGTAATGACGCTTACACATTAAACAAGTATCCAACAGTCGCGTGAAATCCAAACAAATGAGGCATTGCTATGTATCCCCCCCTTTTTTTTCTCATCTTGCATTCCCTTTTTTATACAAACATTTACAGGGAACACATGAATCATTTTCCAGGAGGTAGTCCCAAACCACTCCCGCAGTCTAAATTCGCCGTGGTGATTATTGGTCAATTTGGTTTAATAGTCATGTGAGGAAGCTTCTGGAAGGAACGGGACAGACAGAAGTTTCAGAAGATTTCCACCATTTTGGGTCACTGTTTTCACATACACGTTTATTTCTTCTGTGTGGTTATCGTACCAAGAGGATGGAGTTGTTCGGGAAGATGTTCTGGTCTCCATCGTTGTTGGGTGACTATTTCATGTGTTATTATTATTATTATATTTGTGGGGATGCTTTTCTGTTTCTTTGCTATTCTTTGCTCTCTCTCTTTCTCTCTCTGTGTGTGTGTGTGTGTGTGTGTGTGTGTGTGTGTGTGTGTGTGTGTGTGTGTGTGTGTTAAATGAAGTGAATCAATGTAATAATATTGATTTTGTTCTATGTATGTATGTATGTATGTCCGTGGTAAACGTTACCGACTTCATTTGCACTGAAAACACTATGTGTGTCAGCACCGATTTCGGAATGGAAATTTAAAATGGCTAATTCGTTCCACACATACCAATTCGAGGAGTTTAAGTGTTTCATATTAGACCACATTTCCAGATCGGCGGGCATTCTATTTCGTTTGGCCTCTGGATCCGCGAGATTTTCGTGGGTGGTTCCCGGTTCATTAATGGAATAGAGTCTGATCAAGTTACTGTTTGAAGACAGCATGACATTATATTTCATGTCCGCAGTAAAAACGAAAGGGAAAAGAAAATCTGGGAGGACCGCAGTCCACCTATTTATTGCATTACAAATTAACTAAAATAAGCTTGCTGAACATTCGAGTCGGTGACACGATTAATAACTTCTTCGTCTGCCGGAAATGTTGGAAAGCGTTCAGCATGCGATGGTAGCTATTGTTACGAAGGATCTGAGTGGTAGATTCGTGAAAAAGACGGAAATATGATGATAAAAGTTAGACAGATTGGAACTATAAGTTGTTAGGACATTAGTGAAATGCGGATCCAATGCGACAAAGACTGACTGACTGACTGCTCTCCGGCTATTCTATAGAACACAGGTACAGCGAGACGATGAGGTCATGCATTATAGAGTTGGTGAAAAAGACAGAAAATACGAAGACACCGTGATACATGGACACGGTAAAATGTAGACACTGTGATAGACACGATGAGATTTAGACAGCGTGATAGACAAGGGAAAACACATACACCATGATAGACATGGTGAAACATACACACTGTGATAGACATGGTGAAACATACACACTGTGATAGACATGGTGAAACATACACACTGTGATAGACATGGTGAAACATGGTGAAACATACACACTGAGATAGACATGGTGAAACATACACACTGTGATAGACATGGTGAAACGTGGTGAAACATACACACTGTGATAGACATAGTGAAACATACACACTGTGATAGACATAGTGAAACATGGTGAAACATACACACTGTGATAGACATGGTGAAACATGGTGAAACACACACTGTCATAGACATAGTGAAACATGGTGAAATATACACACTGTGATAGACATGGTGAAACACACACACACTGTGATAGACATGGTGAAACATACACACTGTGATAGACATGGTGAAACATACACACTGTGATAGACATGGTGAAACATGGTGAAACATACACACTGTGGTAGACATAGTGAAACATGGTGAAACATACACACTGAGATAGACATGGTGAAACATACACACTGTGATAGACATGGTGAAACATGGTGAAACATACACACTGTGATAGGCATGGTGAAACGTGATGAAACATACACACTGTGATAGACATAGTGAAACATGGTGAAACATACACACTGTGATAGACATGGTGAAACATACACACTGAGATAGACATGGTGAAACATACACACTGTGATAGACATGGTGAAACATACACACTGTGATAGACATGGTGAAACATACACACTGTGATAGACATGGTGAAACGTGGTGAAACATACACACTGTGATAGACATGGTGAAACATACACACTGTGATAGACATAGTGAATCATACACACTGAGATAGACATGGTGAAACATACACACTGTGATAGACATGGTGAAACATACACACTGTGATAGACATAGTGAAACATACACACTGTGATAGACATGGTGAAACACACACACTGACATGGTGAAACATACGAGATGATAGACGAGGAGAAATATAGACACCGTGGTAGACACGCTGAAAAGTAGACACCGCAATAAACAAAGTAAAATATAGACACTGTGATAGACATAATGAAACATAGACAGCGTGACAGACATTGTGAAAATTAGACACCTTGATAGACGGGCGCAATAGCCGAGTGGTTAAAGCGTTAAACTTTTAATCTGAGGGTCCCGGGTTCCAATCCCGGTAACGACGCCTGGTGGGTAAAGGGTGGAGATTTTTCCAATCTCACAGGTCAACATATGTGCAGACCTGCTTGTGAATGAACCAGCTTCGTGTGTATACGCAAGCAGAAGATCAAACACGCACGTTAAAGATCCTGTAATCCATGTCATCGTTCGGTGGGTTATGGAAAACAAGAACATACCCAGCACGCACCCCCTACCCCCCGAAAACGGAGTATGGCTGCGTACATGGCGGGGTAAAAACGGTCATACACGTAAAAGCCCACTCGTGTGCCTACGAATGAACGTGGGAGTTGCAGCCCACGAACGAAGAAGAAGAAGAAGACACACTAATGGACACAGTGAAACATAGACACCGTGACAGTCTCCTTCACCCACTCTCTCTCTCCCTGTGTGTAAAATTTTGAAAGCAACCAACGGATTTTGTTTGTCTTCCCGTAAAAATAATTATTAATTTTTCACATGTATTATCCACTTCTAATGTTATTTTTGTTAATCACGGCTTCTGTCCTCCCCCACTCCACCACCCCCTCCTCCCCCCACCCCCAGGAATTATGAGCATGTTGCCTGATTCATAAAACCATTTGTCTTTGTCATTGTCTCCCTCTGTGTGTGTGTGTGTGTGTGTGTGTGTGTGTGTGTGTGTGTGTGTGTGTGTGTGTGTGTGTGTGTGTGCGTGTGTGTGTGTGTGTGTGTGTGTGTGTGTGTGTGTGTGTGTGTGTGATTTGACAGCTGTGGTGCTGATGAGCTTGATCCATTCGCAAGCGACGGCAACGACACCCACCACCAACACCACCACAACCACCACTGCCACCACTACGACAGCAGGTATGTACCTGTCTGCAGAAAGGTGTGGTGATGGGAGGGAAGGGGTAGAGTGGGATGAGGGGTTAGTGTGTCTTCTGCTGTGCTGTTCAGTAGAGAATGATGTGTTGTGGGGTGGTGGGTGGGGTATGGTATGGTATGGTATGGTATGGTGTGGTATGGTATGGTGTGGTGTGGTGTGGTCTAGTGAAATCCAGTGTCGTGTCGTGTCGTGTCGTGTCTTGTGTATCGTGTTGTGTCGTGTCGTGTCGTGTGTATCGTGTCGTGTCGTGTTGTGTCATGTCGTGTCGTGTGTATCGTGTCGTGTGTATCGTGTTGTGTCGTGTCGTGTCGTGTGTATCGTGTCGTGTGTATCGTGTTGTGTCGTGTCGTGTCGTGTCGTGTGTATCGTGTCGTGTCGTGTGTATCGTGTTGTGTCGTGTCGTGTCGTGTGTATCGTGTCGTGTCGTGTCGTGTCGTGTCGTGTGAGTTGTCAGGTGGTTTGTCATGCCATTGGCTGTGTTTTTGCGTGGTATTGTGTAGTCTGGTGTTAGTTTCAGTTTCTCAAGGAGGCGTTACTGCGTTCGGACAAATCCATAATTATACGCTACATCACATATGCCAGGCAGATGCTTGACTAGCAGCATAACTCAGCGAGCTCAGTCAGGCTTCGAGTGCATGCATATACATCTGAGCACCTACAAGAGTGGATTTCTTCTACGTAATGTTGCCAGAGAACAACAGTCGTTGCCGTGGGTTCTTTAATAATGCGCCAAGTTTGTGCTGCGCACGGGACCTCGGTTTATCGTCTCATCCGATATGACGCGATGCTGAGTTTGATTTTCTAGCCAAACTTTAGAGAAAAGGCAAGAGCGGGATTCGAACCCAGACCTTCGCGAATTCTGAATTGGCAGATGAGCGACTTAACCATTCTGCCACTTTTTTCTGATGTTGTGTTTTGTGAAGTGGTGTGGTTTGCTGTGGGTGTCGTGTTGTGGTGTGGCATGTTTGTTTTGGTGTGCAATGGGATGTTGTCAAGTTGTGTGGCATGGTGTGGTGTGGAATGGTAAGGTATGAGAGTGTGTTGTGGTATGGCATGATGTGGTATGGTGTTGTGTTGCGTTTTATGGAATGCTGTGGTATGTTGTGGTAGAGTGTTGTAGTGTGGTATGGTATGGTGTGGTGTGGTGTGGTATGGTATGGTGTGGTGTTGTCTGATGTGATTTAGTGTGGTATGATATGGTTTTGGTATGGTTTTGTGATGCTTGGCATGGTGTGGTATGGTATGTTATGGGGTGGTGGGGTATGGTATGGCGTGTTTTATGGTGTGTTGTCGTGTGGTGTAGTATGAACCTTTGTTCGTTCTGTTTCAAACCAGTATAAGGTTTGAGTTCTTGTTTGTTCTGTTCCAAAACCAGTATAAGATTTGTGTTCTTAGGTTTGAGTTCTTGTTTACTCTGTTCCAAAACCAGTATAAGGTTTGTGTTCTTGTTTCTTCTGTTTCAAACCAGTATAAGGTTTGAGTTCTTGTTTGCTCTGTTTCAAACCAGTATAAGGTTCGAGTTCTTGGCTGTTCTGTTCCAAAACAGTATAAGGTTTTTCTTGTTTGCTCTGTTCCAAACCAGTATAAGGTTTGAGTTCTTGTTTGTTCTGTTCCAAAACCAGTATAAGATTTGTGTTCTTAGGTTTGAGTTCTTGTTTACTCTGTTCCAAAACCAGTATAAGGTTTGTGTTCTTGTTTCTTCTGTTTCAAACCAGTATAAGGCTTGAGTTCTTGTTTGTTCTGTTTCAAAGCAGTAATAAGGTTTGATTTCTTTGTTCTGTTCCAAACCAGTATAAGGTTCGAGTTCTTGGCTGTTCTGTTCCAAACCAGTATAAGGTTTGAGTTCTTGTTTGCTCTGTTCCAAACCAGTATAAGGTTTGAGTTCTTGTTTTGTTCTGTTCCAAAACCAGTGTAAGGTTTGTGTTCTTAGGTTTTAATTCTTGTTTACTCTGTTCCAAAACCAGTATAAGGTTTGTGTTCTTGTTTCTTCTGTTTCAAACCAGTATAAGGTTTGAGTTCTTGGCTGTTCTGTTCCAAATATGTATCAGGCTTGAGTTCTTGTATGTTCTGTCCCAAACCAGTATAAAGTTTGAGTTCTTGTTTGTTCTGTTCCAAAACCAGTATGAGGTTTGGGTTCTTGTTTGTTCTGTTTCAAACCAGTATAAAGTTTGAGTTCTTTGTTCTGTTCCAAACCAGTATAAGCTTTCAGTTCTTGGCTGTTCTGTTCCAAACCAGTATAAGGTTTGAGTTCTTTTCTGTTTGTTTCAAACCAGTATAAGGTTCGAGTTCTTGTCTGTTCTGTTTCAAACCAGTATAAGGTTCGAGTTCTTGTCTGTTCTGTTCCAAACCAGCACACGTCAGGAACGCCACAACCTGCAGCGCGGCCCTTTTGGAATGTATGTCCAGCAACAACCAGAACGACGCCTGCCTGTAAGTTCTCCCTTACTATGCCTGTTCTGGTTTGATTCCAGTCCCAAACGGGTATACGTGTTCTGTCAAGCGTGAGAAAAAATTTGCCTGATGAGAATCCTTATACCTCGCTCCACTCCGGTCTTTTTCTATACTGCATGAACATCATTTGTGTGTGTGTGTGTGTGTGTGCTTAAAACTATGTGTGTTTGTGTGTGCATGTGTAGCTTTAAAACCTCTATTATTATTATTATTATCATCATCATCATCTTGTTGTTGTTGTTGTTGCTGATGCTGCTGTTGTTCTTTTTTTTCTTTATTGTAGTTGCTGCTGTGTTATTGTAGTAGTAGTAGTAGAGTAGTAGTAGCAGCAGCAGCAGTGGTAGTCTTGTTATTGTATCATAGTTATCCTCCTCCACCTCCTCCTCATTATTATTGTCATTAGTATTAGTAGTGGTACTACTACTACTACTACTATAGTTGTTGTTGTTGCTGCTGTTGCTATTATTATTATTATTATCATTAACATTATTATTATTGTTGTTGTTGTTGTTTTTCTTCTTCTTGTTGTCATTTTTGTTATCATCAGATAAATTAAGTTTTTATCATATTTCTATTTATTTATTTGTTTGTTTATTTATTTATTTATTTATTCATTCATCTGTTTACTTACTTATTCATTATTCATCTATTTATTCATCTATATATCTATCTATCTATCTATCTGCCATCATCATTCTGAAACACGTGCACCCACACATCGTGTGCAGGCGGGCGGCTTCACGTCTGTCCTGTTACGCCGGCACGGGGCCCAGTGGGTGCACGGTGAGCGAGTCACAGGTTCGATTCGCCGACCTCAGTCCTTCCTATTCCGCCATTTGTAACGGTGAGTGTGGGTGTGAGGAGGGAGGGGAAGATGGGGAGGAAGAGGGTGATGCGGCGTGTGTTGTCGCTGCGTACATATTATTGTCGCGCTTTGGTGCGTAATTTTGTTCGGTGTTTGTGATTGAACGTTTTTTTTCTTTTTGGTTGTTGTTTTTTTGTTGTTGTTGTTGTTGTTGTTGCTGCTGCTGCAAGGATAACCCCGCCCTTTGGGATCGCTCAACCCGCTCACGCACTCCCTCTCACTCACTCATCCATTCCCACCCCTTACCACCTCATTCACTCACCCACTCACTCACACACCCTATCTGTCACTCATTCACATCCACTCACACCCACTCGAACTCACTCACAAACCCAATCAATATATCACTCACTCACACTCACTCACACCCATTAGCTCACACACCCAATCATTCACTCACCCCCTTGTCAATAGCATGTTCACTGACATTAATGTCGTTCATAGTTCTCTGTCTGTCTGTCTCTCGGACACGCACACGCATACAACGCGCACACACACAACCCCTACATCCCATTTTCCGCCGCACACACACACACACACACACACACACACACACACACACACACACACACACACACTACAGGATAGGACCACCAAAAGCCACACTTCCTAAAAGAAATACGGTCCCACCCTCCAAGAATGAATGCCAACACATAGTTAGCAAGAGCTAAAGACCAAACTAAGTGTTTGGCCAAATCCTCTTCCAGATAGTGTTTCGCCGTAAGAAGCACTGATTAGGGAACATTCCCGTGTGCTGTTGGCAAGACTCGTCTTGACGAAAATGGTTGGGTAGGTTGTCAAGGCCTGATTAAATCGTGACTGCTTCGTAGAATATTCCTCTGGGTGTCTACTGTTGGTCTTTGGTATTATCTTCTGTTTCCTCTCTGTCTCTCTGTCTATCTGTCTCTGTCTCTGTCTCTCTCTGTCTCTCTCTGTCTCTCTCTCTCTCTCTCTCTCTCTCTCTCTCTCTGTTGAGTAAACTCATGTTTTGACGCATTAGCAAATTAAATCTCAAAGCACAGGGATCGTTATAATAAACTTGGCCATATATATGAAGCATCGAAGAGACTTCGAATCGCTGTTTCGTGAATGTTGTTTAGTATTTTACTAGCTATTTTTGGTTGATTTGTGAAGGTTTTTCGTGTCAAGTCGTTTTCTTTCTCTCTTTTCTTGTATGACCCCCTCCAGTAAGGGGATTTGGCCTTAATCTGAATAAAAGATCGTTATCGTTATCTTTATCGTTATCGTTATCGTTATCTCTGTGTGTGTGTGTGTGTGTGTGTGTGTGTGTGTGTGTGTGTGTGTGTGTGTGTCTTTTGTTCGTCACTCTTTCATTCTAGATCTATCTCTGTTTGTCTGTCTGTCTGTCTGTCTCTCTTCCTCTCTGCCACTGTATGCGTGTCTGTCTGTCTCTGTCTGCCTCTCTTTCCCTCTCCATGCGTGTGTAAGTGTAAAAACTCTTGTGTAGTTAGTTTAATATTCGCACTGGCTTTGAGCTTAATAGCGATGTTATTGCCCTCCGATTTACTCTGCGTTTTCTGCCTTTTCCCTCTTCTTCCTCCTCCTCCCTCCTCACCCCTTTTACCTCTTCTTCCTCCTCCTCCCTCACCCCTTTTCCCTCTTCTTCCTTCTCCTCCCTCACCCCTTTTCCCTCTTCTTCCTCCTCCTCCCTCACCCCTTTTCCCTCTTCTTCCTCCTCCTCCCTCACCCCTTTTCCCTCTTCCTCCTCCTTGCTCACCCCCACAATGGCGGATATGTAAGTCGGCCACTGTGCTGATATCTTCACCGTAGAAAAATGATTAATCATCCATTCATTCATTTCTCTGCCTCTGCCCACCCCTCCCCCTCCTCTCTCTGTCTCTGTCTGTCTGTCACGCGTTCTGTGTGACGATATACTTGTATTGAATTTGCGCGCGCGCATCATTACTCTGCGTCTTGATGTCTCCCCTGTTCTCATCAATCTACTCACTCACCCCTTTTCCCTCTTCTTCCTACCCTTTTCCCTCTTCTTCTTCCTCCTCCCCTTTTCCCTCTTCCTCCTCCTTGCTCACCCCTTTTACCTCTTCTTCCCCCTCCCTCACCCCTTTTACCTCTTCCTCCTCCTCCCTCACCCCTTTTCCCTCTTCTTCCTCCTCCTCCCTTACCCCTTTTCCCTCTTCCTCCTCCCTCACCCCTTTTCCCTCTTCTTGCTCCTCCTCCCTCACCCCTTTTCCTTCTTCTTCCTCCTCCTTCCTCCTCCCCTTTTCCCTCTTCTTCCTCCTCGCTCAACCCCTTTCCCTCTTCTTCCTCCTCCTAGTCCTTCTCCTCATCATCCTACCACCGCCCCCCACAGCCCCTCCCTACGCCCCCCACCCTCACACACTTTTTTCCTCCTCCACATTCTACACTTCTGTTTGTTCTGATCTTTCCTGGTGATTTTCTGACTTCCTCCCCGCCCCTTCCCTCTTTGTGCTCCTCTGAAGAGGATAGTTGTAGGATTAATTGTTTGTATTACTAAAATCAGAAAGGGAAAGAGAGGGTGGCGGATGCTGCTTGGGTGAGAAGAAGAGGAGGAAGAGGAAGAAGAAGAAGAGGAGGAGGAGGAAAAGAAGAAGAGAAGACGATGTCGAAAAGGACAAAGAAAAAAGTCAACGACCAACACGACGACAACAAAGACGACGAAGAAAACGATGACGGTGACGATGATAATGACGCTGACGCTGTCATGTGTGGGCAGAGATCGACAACATCTCTTGCTGGACGTTCGGGGACTGTCTTATGGGCACGGACTACAACCAGATGGTGACGGCCATCAACTACACGGTTGGGGGTGGTCCCGATGCTTCCCAGTCCAACAACTTGACCGGTACCGGATTCTGGTGCAGGTAAAGTCTCTACAGGGACACTTCGTTTTCTTTTAATATTGGTGCAAGACGGTTTGTGAGCGCATCTGCATACAGCTTCATGAAACAGCTGTCGATTTCTGGCAGAGAGAAGACAAGGGCTCTCAAGGCAATGGCAGAAGCAGCAGAAAACAGTTCCAGCTGGAAACTAGGCGTACGATGGCTCAGTGGTTAAAACGTCGACCAGTCTGGAGGCGCTAGTTCGAAGCTGCTGAGGACCAGGTTAAAAAAAAATTAACCGGCACTATAAGGGCATCCACGAGTCATGACCTGGGTGTGGCCCGGTTCCCTTCGAATGTAAGGAGTTAAGGGCCGAAACATTTGACTGAGGGAGGGCCTCGGGGAGCGGGGGGTCTTTTCTTAAGATCTTGTATTGTCCAGCTCTCCCTAGAGTTTCTTATCACTTATCACTCCAGAGGGACACTTTGTTTTCTTTTTTAATGACAAATAATGTATGTAAGTCGTGTCCGACCATGACCACCAGAACAGCAGAGAAGGCAACTGCTGTCCCAACTATCTAGGCTAGAATTTGATTAATAGT